>NC_031770.1:59035680-59130693 GCF_001522545.3 Parus major | reverse complement strand
GGGTGGATTTGAAACATCCCACCTTGCAGGATCTGTCTCTTACTGGCCTCAAAGCCTGACTTGCAAAGCCCCCTCTGTCTTACACAAAAGGCCACCACACACCCAAAAACTCACCTCCTCCCTGCACTGAGAGTGCAAACACAGCTTCAGCAAAGCACCCTGGAGCCTCCACAAATAGACAATTGGTTTGAGTCATTAAACATTAACAGTCTCTCACAACCTACAAACAGTATTTATACAGTGTCATATCATGAATTTATGGTTTATTAATTTAAATGAACTTGTGTTACAATAAACCATGGGGCCTTGACCACAGAGAAAGAGCATTTAACATCCCATAAAGTCTGCACCCAGAAATACAACTGTCAAGTAAATAAGATATTTCAGAGATAATCAAAGGAGATCTTGGCATTCAAAGGACAGAAAAGGCAAGGAAGCATTTTAAGCATTTATTTTTAAGGCCAGTGCTCAGTAAGGATAGTAAAAAAAATAAGCAATCATTAGAGCACATCTCAATTCAATATCCCCAAAGGCTTTGTGGAGGAAGATTCTTAGAGGAGGTCTGCACTTAGAGAAACCATACCTGAACAGGACACTTCCCTTAAGAGAAATTTGCAGATAAAAAATGCCTGAGTCCTATCCTTACCCAGGAAAACTCACAGCCTTCCACTGTCATTAAATATGGTCCAAATGGTAACGAATTGAGGAGGAAGAGGTCTATAAGAACTGGACAACTGGACTGAGCTAATGTTACCCAAAAATCAGAGAGCGATATTCAGTTCTTCCTCTGGCTGGCTGGGAGAGAAGGAATGCAGCGCAGTCATGCTACATCCCTTAGGGAAGTCCTGCCAGCAGCAGTTCAGCTGAAAATGTGCAACAGCAATGGCAAATAAATGGCTCATTTTGGACAGCCTCTTTCAGCAGATGTTGCACTCAAACACACCAACTCATCTGTGCATCTCTCTGCTTTTTGTCTTGTCCCTCCAGAATAGTAGTCTGCCTTAGAACTATGTTCCAGACCTTGTTACGGCATTTCTGATGCCTAACAAGAGGGGTGAGGATGTTTTGAGATGAGGTAGAAAAGTTAAGACTAAATCCACCAATGAGCAGGACATGAGCTTTTGCTTTGGGCTGGAACAGCACAAAACAGGGTCAGCAAGTCACGGTCTCTGGTTGCTGCATCCTGCAGAAAGATCTGATCCCTAGTGTATCCTGGCCTGATACTGAGACTTTACTGGGTGAAAGAACCTTTCCTCCCACATCCCATCAAGACATCTTGGACAGCAGCACTTCACAAGCCAAGGAGTGTGACAGCTCACCAAAGAGGGTCAGGGGAAGTGCTCGATTTCTTGCCAGTGCAAGGGGGAAAGTAAAAAAAAAAACGAAACCACAGTGACTTTCACCCAAATTTTCCAGATCAAATCATATTGGGATTTGAAATTTAGTTTATTGACTTCACATTATCTTTAATTTTATTATCCCTGTTTCGTTTGCTTGGATTTTAAAATACAGAAACATATTTTTTTAAAAATTCTTTCAAGACTTCCACTTTGCAAGCTCAGAGGAGTCAGAGAGTTTGAGTTAGGCTGAGATAAGCTCTCAGAGGAATGAATGCTTATCTGAGCCAACCTTTCTGAGGTTTTTCATGTAACAAACAAGCACCTTAGCTGCAATCAGGGTTATAAGAGAGCAGGGGTGGCCTTGGGACTCTATGGTCCAGCTTCTATTTCTGACTCTAACTAAAGTCCACCCATCTGACCTTTGGCCAGCCATTTAGCCTCCCTCCCCCAGTCTATTGCATTTAAAAGGAGATAGCAGTACTTCCTCTCCCTTCAAATATTGGTCTCTGTTATCTGTCCTTCATGCAGCTGGAATGGGACAGCTGTTAACTTAATATGGAGAATTCCCCAACTCTGTTGGACCCTCCCCAAGACATTGTTGTCATTTTAAACCCATAGTTAATTAACAGTGTGGAAAATTGCAAAACCATTCCCTTCCCTGGGGAGTTCCTTAATTTCCTTCACAAGTTTGTTTACAAAATGTTTTATTTTTTTTAAAGTGGCAAACCATACTTAATAAGGCCATTCAGTAGAGACTTTAGAATGATACATTTAATTAGG
Source organism: Parus major (assembly GCF_001522545.3). NCBI lineage: Eukaryota > Metazoa > Chordata > Aves > Passeriformes > Paridae > Parus > Parus major. The sequence continues at coordinate 59,128,573 of NC_031770.1, read as the reverse complement.
AAGAAATTCATGAGAGTTTTAGGCACTGATGTTTTTCAAAGGAAAACATCAAATATGCTCAGGAAAATGGTACTAGATTTTGTAGTGTCTTTTAATTTCATCTGATAATTTCATTATCAAGCAAGCTCACATCTCAAAGTGGTGGTTGCCAGAAATTTAGAAAAGTCCAAAGATATGCTTGAATGCCTGACCTGTGAGAGCATCAATTATAAGAGATGTGTGCTGAATTCCCCTCTCTCATTGAATTCCTACCAAGTCTTACTGAATTTTTTTTGTTCCTGTTCCAAACATTTAAAGTGCTTTGGAAGCCAATGCAAAGTAATGCTAGTGGTTGAAGCTAAACTGAATTTAACATCAAGCTTTCATACTGCCTCTTGATTTGACATATGTTGCAATATTCATTAGAAGACAGACTGATATTATGTCCTTTAAGAGTGATGTGAAAACAGTGGGAATAGTTGCTGTTCCAATACATATATTCAAGATTTTGGCATAAGGATAACATGAAACCTTAGCTTTCAGCTTCTAACACCTGTTTTATACTTTATCCAGGTCAATAATCTGAGACAGGATATGTGTCCATTCAAAAATGCGTCACTGGAAATATTAGGTCAATGCAGATTTTCAGACAGGTGTTTGTATTAAAGCCAAGAACTTCACAGAGCATAATAAAAAAAAAATTGAAAAAGCAGCTTTTTTGTTTTACCAACTGTATGTATGAATATGAAATTCTCTATTAACTGTGGCACATTTTTGACTTTGGAGGTAGTAAAGTAGGTTGATTCCACTGGGATAAAGAAAAAAGAACATTGTCATAGTTTTGCAATTTACTGCCAACTTCTTTGCATGGCTAGGAAAAGCTCTACTGATGGTTGAAAGCAACATGTACATCATGTGGGAGCTGAGAAAATTACCCAAATACAAGCATGAAAACAGGAATTTAATCAGAAATTTTCTTTAATTCTTGAGGTTTCATTCCCAAAGCTTTTTTTTTTTCTCTTTTTCCCCTCAGATTGTGCAGCTTCAGTGAGCAGAGAGGGGGAGGGCTCTTTTCCTTCCTACCATACATGCTGCCCTACAGCACAGCAGTTGTTGATCTTTTATGGGGCAAGTGCAATGTGAAATTAACTCCTCTCATTCTAGGGGAGCCCAAAACTCTCTTTGTCCCCAGAATTTTGTTCAGGAAAACTTGTATCTTCTGGGGAAAACAAAGTCTGTAGCACAGAAAGCTAGCATAAATTTTGCAATTTGCTTTGCAGAAGAATGTAGATATTGTGCATAATTTACATTTTTCAAGAGATATTGTCTTTGTGAATCTCTTAGGATTAAGAGTAAAGTCCAAAATACCCCACTATGAAATCTCAACTTGTTTATGATTTAACAGTAGAGTGTGAATCCAGCATTGTTAGCTCATCTTGGCCTTAAATGTCTCTCTGGTGACAGTGGTTTAATCCATGAAAGATTACTGAGACAGCTGAAGTCCGCACTTTAAGCCATGAAAATCTAGCCAGGCATTTGTAAGTGTGTGTTCAGGATTGGAGTGAGAGGCTTTCATTTCCATGCCTCTGTTTCTGCAGCTTCCTGGCTCAGAGAGGCACAGCCATATCCTCTTCCCCATCTGCTCTTGTCCACGCAGAGCACACCTGCAAAATCTGATTTTCTAAACCAGCAGTTTGGAATCTCATCTTACAATCTATCCATGCTGCTGCTTCTGTATGCTACAGAGCATCCAGTCTTGATTACTTTTCTCTTCCAAGACTTCCTACATTCTGACCCACCTGACTGACCTGTTTTTCTGAACAACACCAAGAGACTGAGAGGCTCACAATGTCAGTTTGTGTCACATACCCACTGGGTTCCAAATTAATACACTTTTATGTATAGAAGGTGACCAGAAGATAGCAAATTAAAATTGCCTCAATGACTGTGTTCAGATTACTTCTTAAAACTTGCCTTGCTACGACAACTACCACAAGCTGTGGTCTCTCTGCTAAGTCTATTGATTATTGCATTGACTACTGTGGTCTCCTCTCTGGGCTTTTTCCTCTTGCTGTACTCAGGTTACATAGTCCCCAAGGCAGCTTTTATATTTAGTTCTATTTAATGCTTTCAGAACTATGTATATGTAGTCTATGATGGGCAGTAGATTAATGCAATGCAGTAGAATGTTTTTAACCAACATTGCAAACTGTGCTGGTGTTGGTGTAAAAAAGCAGTATGACCCACCTATGAAGTTTTTTAAAAAGTAAAGCTCCACTATTATTTGGGTAAGAGCACTTTTCTTCACAATACTGGAGAGCAAAACTAAAACATTCAATTTCCCACAGCACATATTTCAAGAAGAGGTGAAAATAAAAATTGAGAAGAGGATTACTAGGAAACTAAGAAATGAGAAGGTAATCACTCCATGCATAGAAAACAAACCAATAAAGAAAATTAAACCATGAAATATTACTACATTACTGCTCACAGTTTTACCAGATGTTGGATACCATGGCCATGTTTCAGCTCAAAACTGATACTTGGCTTTTAGGAGAAGGTGACCATGTGTCTGCATGGAAATACTCACATTTTTTTATTATTATTTTTTTTATATTTGCAGTGGAAGGCACATTTCCATTTCAAGTTTCAAATTCACTGAACTTTACAAGCTATACCATATAATTCTATTATTACACATTCAGGTTCCCTTTTTCTTTTTAATTCCTAGTATATTACTAAAAAAGCCTTCCAGTTTTCTGATGAAGGGATGAATAAAGGGAGCCATGGGGGATAGCTGGAGGCCTAGAAACTAGAGCACACTTTATGCCCTTGCAAATACTAACACTTAATTTAAGAGCATGCTATGCCATCAAATGTTTTGTTGGCAGGCCAATGTCCCTCCTAACAATTGTGATTGCAGACAAAGGGTAAATATTACACAAGAAAACATAACAGTAACACAACCCATTGGGAAAGGAGGAACAAGAGGCATGCCAAGCATCAGTGTGCTCTTTGGCAGGAAGATAGGCTTGCTCTGGAACTCAGCCATGCCTAGAAAAGCTCACAAGCTACCCAATCTTCACCCCTTAGGTCTATCTTGAAAATAGACATTGCTGCCCTCCAAAGCACACAAAGCAGAGTGTGCTTGTTATATTCCACCTCAAAGTGAGATTGAATAGACATGCAATTAACTTTCAGTGATAATGACCTGTATCAGATAATTCCAGTCCATTCACACCCCCTTGCCACACAGACCCTGACCAGACAGTACCTACATCCAGGAGTGATGAGAAAGCCCTGAAAGCTCCTGGGAAGCCAAAAACCAGCTCCTGCACCAGAAGGGGGGAAGAAGAAGTTGCACCAAGCAATCACCAGCTTCTTGAGAGCAGCCCACACCCCACCATGCACAAGAGCATTTGGGCTCCTCTACCCTCCACTGGGTGTAGGATGAACTCTGCAGCTTTACTGCCTGCTGAGCCATTCCTTCAGCTCCTGGTACTTCCTTTCCTGCCTCTGTGACAGACCAGGAACTGACCATAGCCAAACCACTCAATTGAAAAACAAGAGCCTGAGACAGCACAACAGAAGAGAAACAAAACAAAGCAACCCCCAAACAACAACAACAACAACGAAAAGGTGAATGGGAAATATGTGAGAAAGGAAACATACAGGGAAATTATTTAAAAACTGCCTGGGCTTTAATGTTGCTTCCTGCCATACAAACTGGACATCCAATGCTATTGCATGGGCTAATGGAGAACAGGAAAAGCATGTAAAGTTACTTTAATTCTATGCTTACTTGAATATCTCTAATAGAAAAAAATGTATTTTTCAGCTTATTTGTATTATTTATATAGTTTAATATCAAGGACAAAATAGCTTCCAAACCACCTTGGTTACTGCAAGATAAAATAACTACTGAACCCATATAGGCTGAAATAGAGTTGAGCTACAGGGTTCAGCTGCAGCTGCCAGGATGTAATATTTGCTGAGCACAATTATTGCTTGTGCTGGCATGGAAACTGCTCTCAGCTGTAGCCAGTCAGGCCCCTGGCCAATTATGGCAATAAAAAATCCCCCCTTAATGTCAATGGGGTTGACATAGCTAACTTATTCACAAAATGGTTGTGCATATGTGTTTGACAAGAAATTAAATGGAAAGAGCATGTCAAAGCTGCATCTGTCTAAAGATATGAGTGAAGAAAAAAACCCACTACCTTTTTATCAAGGAAGCTGATGCTCTACAATTTTGTCTGATGTCATTGCAGAGTTTCCAACCCTGAAAGCAGGTCCTTCCTCAACAACACTGCATTTGTCAGGAATGAGCTGTAAGAAACCTTTTCATCTTTTGCTCTGAAAAGATGACTAGTCTCATGTAGGGAAAGAAACTACTGATGCAGTATGTCTTGATGTTAGCACACCTTTGATGCAGTCCCATTTCTTTCCTCAGAAAAGATCTTTAAATAAAGCCTATAAGGTAAATGCACATTTATATGTTAGACTATCTGCTTTAAATGAGAGGGTCATTCAAGTGAGGTCACAGAGTCTGTCCCAAGACAAATCTATCTCATATCATTATCAATGACTTGGGTGATGAGTTAGCATGTAGGTCATGCTAAAATGAGAAGATTATGATTTAAAATGAATGTGAACAATTGAAGTGATAGTCTGAAAATTTTAAAATTCAAAGTACGAAGGACCATGCCACAGGTAAAACTGAATGATGCACACACAGCATGGACAATAGACAAGATATGTTCCAGTCCTGGCAGTTTTTGTGGCTTAAAACCTGAAAGTGAAGAGACACAGTTACAAAAAAGGATATACTGAAAGTATACCCTAAATGAACAGTTCTGGCCTGGGTAAGTCCTATATTAGAAAAAAAACATTGGCAGACAGAGAAAAGCATTCTTCAGAAACAGTCTGAAGAATACTCGAGACCTCCAGCTGGAGTTTGAGTTATTCTCAAATATTGTGGTTATTCCCAAAAAGCTGGGCATAATTCAGAGAAGAACAGACACAATTATAAAGCTTTCAAAAATAAGGTAAGGAAATAACAGTAACAAATGAAGGGAGGTGGAGGGGGGAGAACAGCTTTTTCCAAAAATGGGATGAAAGGACACATAAACCAGAGGACAAAGAATGTGTAAAAAAATAAAAAAATAAAAAAAATTTAAAAATCGCAGTAGACTGCTGTTGAAAGATAGAACAATAATTCACTTAATTTGCAGTAAGGGCCACTTAGGCTAGACAGCAGGGAAGTCTCAGCACACCACTCATTACATGGTACCCCAGGGAAACAGTACCTCAGGAGGTGGAGCCTCAGCCTCGGGGGGTTTTAAGGATAGATTATTTTGACGTGTTCAAGAGACACAGCTGCTCCTGACCCTGCCTCAGAGGATGGGTATTGGCTAGACAGCTTCCTGAAAACTTTTCCAGTGATATTTCTTTGATGTCTTGTTTTACTTTCAAATGCTGGAAAATACCTACAGTGAGAATTATAGCTGTCCAAAGATTGTTATCTGTGTGATCATAGCAGAGGGACAGTGAATGACAAAGACCATCTGGGGTGCTTGTGAAGGAATTAAAAGAAGAGATATTCTTAGGCAGCACAAAATAATTCAGCAAATAAAAAAAGCAGATCTCCAAATGGTTACTAGAGAAACTGAATGTCCATCTCAGCCTCCCTTCAGTAGTTACCTGCATAAAATTGTTAATGCAAGAGGGGAAAGAGTCTTTGGTTTTTATTTCAGAGCCATCAGTAAATTTATAAAGAGAGAAGAGTATTTCATACTCACTGAGACAACAAGCCAGTGAGAAGGTCACAGTATCACCTTTAAAGAGTGTTTTTAAAGTAAGCCTAATGTTTCAGAGTAAATTTTTTCTCTAAGATACTCCTGTAGCCTGAAAGCCTTTCACTACTCTGTGAACTTTTTATAAAGGTACAGAAAATTACTTCAATTAAGTCTTTTTTTAGCCTGATGATGGTAACTTAGTTTTGTTAAATACAATCAACAGTGACAGTGACAATAGCATTTAGGTAAATTTCCCTAAGTTGTACTGGAATATTGCTAATACCTGGAATAGAGCAATCCTCCCATATTATTAGTACTACTCCCAGTAACTCCAAATAATGACTAGAACATTAAACTGAGTGATTTGCTTTTACTTTTCCTGATTTTTTCCCTGGTCATTTTGACTACTAAGGTTCCATTTCCTTACTCCCAGCAAGCAGAGTTAACAGGAGCAGCATATGTGCTCCTTATCCTCTTTTACCAAGTAGGTTATAGGAGACATTCTTTCTGTCTCTTCACACTTCAGCTGGTAGTGAACAGTTCCAAGGTAATTATTATTTAGGGAAGTGAAGTAGGGATAGAAATGTTTATTTATATTTGAGAAATATGACCCTTTTTAATAATCAAAGAATAAGCGGACCTTGCTTTGCTTTTCCAAATTCTCAGTAGCCAACAATGCCATTAATGCGGTTTCTCACAGGCTTAAGCCATCAAAAACTTCTTCTAATTAATCTCCCTAGTTTGCCTTATGCTTTTGTTCTTCCTCACTCAGCAGACAGGCCCCAGTAGCCTACAGCCATTACCTTCCCTTGTGTTCAGAGACCAGAGGAAGTCCCAGCTCCCTTCTGTCAGTGTGCCATCCCACCTTTCCCTCACTGATTTGTGACATGGGAGATGTTAGGTTTCTGGGTATGACCAAAGATACACTAAGTTACTCTGCTACTGATTAAATGAGATTATTCTCTGCCTCCATCCAGCTCAGGGAAATCTGTCAACTGCAGCTGCCCTGTGCATCCCCCATCAAGGAGACCTCAGGAAGTGCTTAGAAGATAAAGCAGTTGCTTTCTTACTAAAAATTTGTGAAGATGGGGTAAAAATCTTTCTTCTGTTGCTGTAAAATTAGAATTGTGAATTGCAGTACTCCCAGGAGGTGCTGAAGTCCCAGCATATTTAAGGGAGTGAATCTGTCAGTGCTTTGCACAGTGTTTGGGGACTCTTGGATAGAAAACCCTATTAGAACTTCAAATGTCGGTATCATGACTCTGCCAAATGTGCAAATAAGCACTACAGAAAGACAGGAGAACACGTCTCTGTAACGTTGTTTGATTGTAACCCATTATCTGAGTATCCCTGAGTGCGCTGTACTTCTGCAATCCCCTGACTGAAGAAGAGTGCTAGATAATAAGTGCTGTTGGAAGCCATTGAAAAATCAGCAGGTCGCTGTCACACAACTAACTATAAGTGAAAACAGATAATGCCACCAAGAAAAAAACAGCATGAATGGAAGAAACAGTGTGTGGGTGATTGGAAAAGAAAAATAATTTAAAAAAACCTTTTAAAAAGTGTATTTTCACTAGTTTCTCCCCAGCCTTTCAACCTACCAAATAATTACAGATGATTGCAGCTCTGCAGATGCTATGTTGTTTCTGTTTTTGTAAACAATAAAACTGCCCAGACTCAAGACTGATAAATCATAGCCTTCAGATCTGCACATGTACACACACATAACACAAAAATATATCACCAGGCAGAGCAGGCTGTGGGCTCACAGCTACTCCCTGATTACTGCCCAGACAGGCACAAGCTCACCAGAAGAGTGATTACCCACCACATGTTGACAGGACAGGGAAAAATCTGCTAGGGGGCACATGGCTGAGTAGCCAGAGTGCTACTCTGTATTCATACACTTTTCAGTCCATACAACCTAAAGTTTGCTTGATGGCACACTGTGAGGTAGAGTCTTCAGTGTGTTTAATACATTAAACATACCTGCAGCTCCTCTTGCTTATGTGTTTTATTTGATTTTCTTGACATTTGTGACTTCTATTTTTCCAAGGAGTCAGAGTACTAAATGCATTTTTTGAATAAGGATCAGACATCTCTACAAGGGCAACCCCTGGCAAGACACTGCAGGGAAACTAAATTAATTCCTTTCATAAGTATTCACTTTGGAATAAACTGGAGAGACTCCCATGCTGGAATTCCTAGGTGGAGAACAAGGAGGAGCAGCAAATATCTGAAATTTGAAGTGGCTGTAGACAAAGATACTGAACTAATGGTGAAAATGAACATTAACATACTCCTGTTTTTCCCTGAGGACTTCTAGGAGAAATCAAGGATGAAGTAGGTGAGGTACCAACAATGGTAGGTAACTGTTTAAAACTTGTCTTGCTATCTCAGGGCTTGATGATGTAAAAACACAGCGAGTTTTACAAGAGACATTGGGAACTCCAGTGTAAAAGGCAAATTAGTAAAATTGCTATTTTAAGCAAAAGAGATTTCATTTTCTCTCACTTCAGGATCAACTATGCAATCAATGTCCTGAGGTACCTGTACAAATCAACTTAAGAGTCTTGGTCCTCTTACAGACATATTTGTCATCGTATCAGTCAAGTCTTACAGGGTCTATCAGCATTCTCAATACAGTGTGAGAAGTCAGCAAGTTGGGGCAGCAGATGCTCAGAGACGCCATACCCTTTTCAAACAGGAATTATTGCCTCAATTATTTCCCCTTCTTTCTATTTTACCAGCTCCTTTATTCTACTTCCATTACTCTGCATGGTTTAACAATCATGCTAGAGAAGGTGCTGCCTATGGGGCAGTTTTCTGATAAGGATAGACTATCTTTGCCTTATCATTCTTATAAGCAAAAGACCTTAGAATGCATTTCTCATTTGGGGAAAAAACGCAGTTGCTGCTCTCTTAAACCACTACATGAAACTCTCCAAGACAGAACATCCACAATAACTGTTTTAAATCAACAAAAAGGTAGGGTTAAAAACTCTTTCCTTGATTTTACATGGTTGCATGTGTAAATTAGCATTTGTTGCTGCCAATGTCAGTGTTAAACATAAGGTTTTCTGGATATGTTAGCGTATAAGGAAAAACACGAAAGGCGGTCTGTCTATCTCCTCCCTGGGAAGAGGAGAAAAAAAAAAAAGATCATTTCATGCCAGCAGATGGCTACAACTCATTACTGTGTAAATGTACAGTGTGGAAAGTGGAATGACAAATTAATTAGCACTCACCAGAAATACATAACAGAGAATAATATGTGCTCATGCCATTTTATTTCATGTCACATTAATTGAGTACTAGATAGCTGACAAAATGCGTTAAACTAACCATAGCTTTTGCTGGCAGCAGCTGAAAATTTGTCTCACACAGAGATTTCATTTCCTTTCAGACACTGTGCCAGAGGAGGCAGCTTTGCACACACACTCACTTCTGCAGAGTTGCTGAGGAGCTCGCTGTACTGTTCATTTCACTGTTGGTTATTTTCACCAGGGGTCACTTTAGGCCTTAGCCCAGTAAGTTCTGGATTGCCCCTATTCCCCCAGCAGCTTGGATCCCTCTAAGGAGGGACCCTCTTTCCCAGAGAAGGAGCCTGTGCAACAGGAGTCACAGCTCAGTTTCCTGTGAGGGAGTCTTGCAGGGAAAACCCACATAAAATGTCTGCCAAACCTGTAATGAGTGACTTGAAACAACTTGGCTTACCAGCGACAGTGGCACAGACATTTCTAATGTGAATCTTGAGTTTTCTACTGCTCTATCTACTCTACAAAACTTGAGCAGTTTCTTTAGTATGCCTAATAAGGACACACAGAGATACTGCAAAATCCTAGGGTGTCCTGCAAAGCAGCTGAAGTGTTGTGGCTCAGGTCACCTAGGGCACACAAGTAGGCACAGATAAACCGACATGCCCTAGAAATCACTCTGATCTGGGAGATGCCGTTTTTTTACTTTACAGAGCCTCAAATTCAATACAGCTGTGCACGTTTAGCCACCAAATAAAACGCTTCTGCATTAATCCCACACTGTTGCTTGTTCACAGGGTTTAAAACCTATCTGTGCTGCTGAGCAGCCTCCCTCACTATCCACTCTGCAGCTGCCCCAGACCCATGCTGGATCAGGGAATCATAGAATATCCTGAGCTCCTAGCCCTGCACAGGACAACCCCAAAAATCAGTTGGGCTGGGGTCAGGCTGTCCAAGAAGCAGAATTTCCAGTTCAGCCTCTTCAGCTGGCTGGGCACAGCTGTAAATCTTGCCACTGTAGCCTGCTCTATATCATCTTTTACCATGGGGAAACAGGAAAAGAAACAGTGCATTACTCTACAGCTACACGGTGACTCAAAACTCCCTCAGGTATGGTAGGGTAGCAACACTAGGGAAGCAGACATGTTGTAAAGTAATATCATGAGGTATTAGGTAACCAAGAGACAACAAATGGCCTAATTCAATTGAAACAAACTAAATAGCATAACACATTTGAAATCAAGCCAGATAAAAAAAAAAGTCAGCTTAGATTTTACAACTGCTGTGATCACTTCTGTGGACCTTTACATAGTAGTTTCAGGATCAATTACACATCAGGACACCAAATGAAAGCTGAGCCTCTCCTAGCTTCTAGAAGCACATCTTCTTGCTTTGTTTGTTGCTGTGTGAAAAGCAAGCTGGCAGTGAGCAAACCGTGATACAGCAAACTGCCACCACAGCCATTATGGGTAAGACAAAAAGACAGCCCTGTGTTACCACTGTACAACAATTCCCAGGCCAGCCTGGCTCTGTCTTTCCAGCAAATCAGAGCAGCACCCTTTTTCATCACTCACTCACTTAACTACACTGCCTAAAGGTTACACTGATTTTATCTTTACTAATCAAAGAGTAAAGCACATTGACAGGCAGCCATGAGCTGTCTGAGAGATGAGACAGAAAGAGATTGGGGTTTTTTTTGCAGTGTTTAATTAAAAAGATAAGGATACACTTTCATTTAATATACTGCTTGAAGTCTTATGCAGAGAGCATCATGTGGCTCCTAAAGATCCATGATCTACTAACAGAAAAGGATTCAGCTGTCAGGAGGGATGCTGCAGGACTGGTTTATGCCAGGTACAGGTGAAATAGTCCCTGTGCTGGAACTGGTGAAGAGCAGCTGGGTACAGAGAGTCATTGGGAAATCATCTCATTAGATGCAGGTGAACAGTGGGCAGCCCAAACAAGAAACTGTACACAAACACACTGTACACACTAAAGTGGGTAATAGACATCAACCCATTTCCAAAATTTTTAGCAAAATTGTTCAATGGAAAGAGTAAATATTTATTAACTTAAAATATCCAACACACTTTAAAATTTGTATTTAACAGAAATACAAATAATAATTCCCAAAGAAAAATATACTGGATCTCTGTCGAGTCTATTTCAAGGACAAGCATGACAAGCCATGAAAATAAAAAATGGACTCTATGGAAAATGCCATGGTCAGAGGATTAGGAACAATCAGATTTTTTATTCTTTCAAAATTGTACTGGAAACAAGAGAGATGTTGACAGCAGCTCGTATCAGTGGGGTTTAAATAATAATGTATAGAATGTATTACTCTAAATTAATGTTTTGGTTTGTACTCAAAGAAAAGGCTCCTCCATTTATACCACTGCCAGATGTTTGGGCACAGGTAGATTAATATTCACCTGTACAGGTGATTAACTACAAAGCTGAAATTTAAATAACCTGTACTGAACTTTGAAAATCAAGAAGCCTGAAAGAGACCTGGAAGTTGGCCAAGAAGGTTCTGGCATTTTTCCACTTCAGCTAATTTTTCATAAATCTCAATCACAATATTGAGAAGCCTAGAAACTCATTATTTTCGTGCCAACGTTCAAATAATCTGGCCTATTTATAGGTAAGGAAACTAAATGCAAGCCATGAAGAATGCAAAGATTGTTCAAAGAGATAGAATATAAATTAGCTACTTAGCATGGTTTATGCAAAATAGATGTTACTTTGTTAATGAGATTACAAGTCTGTTTGATAAAGTCAGCCACAGCTTCAATTCACCTACAAGTCCTAAGGCACTTGAATCAATAGCACAAGATGTGCTCATTAAAAAGTAATCACTTTTCTATATCAATAGAGCACACAAGTAATGAATTAGGAATTGCTGCAGGGATTTTAAAGTCATATCCACGGGGTAGCTGCTGCAGTGCTTCTGGTGAGGGGATGGTTACGCATTTGGCAGCAAAGCCATTTCCAAACTCAACCAGAAAATGGATCCAGTTTCACAATAATCTCACTAACACTTCCCCTCAAAGCCCAGAAAAAACTTATGCAGCTTTTCAGCTGTATCAATAACTTGAAGCAACTTACACCATGAAGACACGAAAACTCATATTTGAAAAGCAACAAAGTAGAAAATCAGAAAAGTAGGAAAGGAAAAAAGAAACCTCAGGTGGAAGTTGATATAAAATCAGCACTTCTAAAAGGTGCAGATAATCAAAGGCTTGATGCTAAGCAGTAAGGGGAAGTAATAAGCAGTTAGGCTGTGTGATCTGGATCATTTCTGAAAGGCTGGGTTTACCATGACACAAGCCATTTTAACATTTCCAAACAAAAATTTTCCTTCTAGAAACAAGCTTAAAAGGTCATCTCTAAAACTTGCTCTGGGCAACAGCAATCCTGAAGAGGACTGAGTCCAAGAGCAGGTGTATAATCCAAGTGCCCCCAAACGCCCTAACAGTCAGGGCCCCACAAGCCCACCCAATGAATGAAAAACTGATTAACAAGTGGGAATAGAGACATTAGCTCTAGAAGTGTCACAGGTGACACTGTGATGAGATTGCAACTGTCAGGATGCCCACATTTCAAAAGTTACCTTTAAAAATTAGACAAAGAACAAAAAACCTACAAGGAAGTTTCAAGGATGGGCAAACCCTCCAAATTTCCTACTGTAAGGAATGAAGAGACCAGAATGGGTATCTTAACAGGAAAGAGATTGAGACATGACACTGAAAGCATAAGTGCTTTCAGAGGGGAAAAATAACAGGTCTCCCAAAACTCCCTGACACAGTGAGGAAGGCGCAGCAGAACAAGTGGCTGAAAGCAGAACCACATCAAGCTCTAAACCAGACATGAAGTGGGTGTTTTACACCATGAACAAGGCATGGAAAGGGACAGATGATTCTCTGCCTCCTGATGTTTTCAAACAAAGGTTAAGTGCTTTTTTGGGAAAACAAGCCTCAATCAATTTATTGGATTCTGCAAAGGACATGGAAGGAAATGAAATTGCCTGCAATAATAAAGATATCAAACTACCCAATCTAATAACCTTTATTGAATTTATGTTGGAAAGGGGAATAGACAAATTTGGTGTTCTAAAAAAACATCCAGGATAAGGATAGATCTAAATGCTCATTTACCATTTTAATTTAATAACCTTTATATACATTTCAGGAAACCTTGTGTCTTGATAGCCCTGGGAACCACAGCTCTTTATTCATCCAAAATGTGTTTTCTGAGCAGTGTAAGCTTACCAATACTATCCTGGGCTAGGGACACCTCTGGGAACATCCAGTCCTCTGGGGCCAGTTCCAACCCTGGCTCAGGGAAGAACAAGTGTTCTGACCCACTGATGTGTGCTGGAAGGCTTTGTCCTTATTGAGCAGCAAACTCCTGCTTCCTCTTTCCACCATAAAGACAGAAATCTTGATTTATTTATTTTTTTTTTTTTTTTTACAAAGTTTCAGTCTCACAGCAATTTTTACAGTGTCTTCTCTAAGAAAGTGCAACCCCAGCTCTGCCGGGTCATCTGCTGTGCACACTGGCAATTTGCCTGTACAAAAGTTCAGCATCTTGGCTTCCGCCCAAAAGGCTCTTGAACACCTGCAATAACCAGGTTTCTTTTATTTATTGTGGTTCAGTCTTCACAGGCACATCTTACTCTTTTCCCTCAGCACCAATAGGTACCTCTTTACCTTTTTATATTCTCTCCTAAAGCCACCTAGGAATCTTAAGAGAACGTTTTCCTTTGGAAACTGTGATTGAAACAAAATATTCAACAAGAATGTCTGTGAAAATATGTGTCCTTAACACACACACACACAAAGATGAGCAGTAAAATGATCTCTTCCAACATGGTAGGTGTGATGTTCGTAATTTCTGGTGTTATTTGGCAAGTTTGGAAAATAGAAAGTCATTTGATGTTTGAATTAATTCATTTGTGTTCACATTTCATGCAAATAATCAAAATGACACAGCTGAAATAAGAGTTTTATTGGCTATAAAATTAATGTTCCTTAAATTCCTTCTCACAGGAAATTAAGTTTCTGATTCAAGCCAAAAGGAAAACTTTGAAATGGCTGAAATTCCTGTTTACCATAAAGCAAACTTTGGGCAGGCCCACCCTGCAGTGCTGTAGGGCTAACAAGCGATCAGTTCTCTTTTTCCAGTGGGTGAAAAGTCAGTGACAAGTTCATAAAGCCAGTGAATCCATCTGTTTTCCCCAACACAGCCAAGCTCCACAGATCAGCCAGGAAACCATATGTTCCTGTGTTAATAATCCATACCCGGCCCACATTTCCCAGTGTTCCCCTGACCGTGGCAGACGACACGCGAGGCGTTGCTGCTGCAAACACCACTGCATGCCCCGCAGCAGAGCTCCCCTTGGCTTCACACAAACCATCCCAGCCAGCCCAGGGAGGAAATGAGCTGCCTTCATGGCAAAAATGTGTTTGATCTCGTTTCCACTGCGTTTTGTCCTGCTTCAATATGGCAACTTGCATTACATGTCTGCCACACTGAGCAGCCACGAGCCAGGTTTTGTTCCTTGCTGCAGAGACCACAGCTGCCATTTCACAAGGAGGTTGTACAAATGTGGAGGGTTGAGAATTTTCTTATTCTTCCTGGGCAGAAATTAATCATTTCCAATCCATCAGATGCCTGAACCACGAGAAGCAGGTGTGACAAGCAAGTCAAGCTACTTACTTCACCTCCCCCGACTTGCATTTGACAGAAAGAAATTGTATCACAGCCACACAAAGTAACCCAATTTAAAAAATCCAAGTGAGTGTTTCGCCCTTGTATGCAGGTATTTAGCACCCATAAACGTCATTAAGGTCCATAACAGGCGTATCAAATAGAAGTATCCCCCAGCTCATTCTATAATGCCACAGTGCTCAGAATTCAGTCACTCTCAAAGACTGAGGTCTCTGATTACTCAAGATATTTTTATATAAGAACATCAGTTAGGAAGGAATTTTAAAAATACGTCAGAAGAATGTTCATCAAATACTGTAGCTGCTTTGCAAGGCCAAACAAAAACAATCACAATAGTCTAAAAAAAAACTGAATTAACTTTTCATGCACAAAGTAAAAAAGTCTAAGGAATTTATTGATCACAGCTGACAGGTATCTATTCAAGGAAGGAATTATACGGCAACAGATGGTCCTATAATAATATTAATATCTTCACCATCTGGCTTTTAATCCGTGCTTTTCATCAGTAGATCATACAGCACTTTATGAATGGGGTCAAACATCTTGTAGGAAAAGGCAGAATAAGATATAATGGTTAGAAGCTGAACAAGGATAAGCAAGAAATAAGACACACTACATTTGTGCTTTTATCAATTATAACAGCAGGTAATTAAGAAAACAAGAAATTTGCCTGTAAACATTTTATTATATATATACATTATTTATTAAAAAGAGAGACTCTCAAATATCTTACAGTTCAAAAAATTACAAACTTCAAATAGTTTTTAGGTGAGGTTGTTTGCCTCTTGAAAACAATAGGTGAAAAAAACAAGGTGAACACAGAAATACCTGTTTCCCCTGAAAGTCTAAAAATCTACTGCAGTTCCCCTTGGTTCCAGCCTACCCACCTACCCAATAAGTGAAGCAAACCTTGTACATGTTTCTGGATGCTTGGACAGAACTGCTCTCAATACAAACCTGAAGGTATAGAGGACTATAAAATGATTAATCATCTTTTTAAAAATTGATTTAGAAGATCAACGTATGCAAGGCACAGTTTTGTCTGGTGACTAGATGGGAAAACCAGAACTATTCAGTCATTTAAAAGGTTGGTGAATTCTCTGGCACATCTACCCCCCAGCCCCCAAAATCATACCATTTCAACTTTGCTAAGAAAGAAACCTTCCTGAGATTCCGTTCCACAGCTGCTCATTGGGAAGAATGCTGTTGGTACAGCACCACCACAGTCACTTTCTTCTTGCCTCTTGCCACTTGCCTTGCAGTTGGGTCTGAAAACCCTTCAGAGTTGAGAGCACACCTGTGCCTGTGTGGAATGGACAACAAGGTCTTCACCCTGAGAGAGCATTTGAGATCTACTCTAATAATGTATCTAGGAAGAGGGTGCTTATTATTCAGAATGGCCTGTACAGTGTTGGCAGATGACAAAACCCACACTGCTCAAAGGGCAGCAGCAGCCTCACATATTAAGCCCTGCCCAGCCCAACATATCCAAAGGTTTCAAAGCCCTACATTACCTCAATACACACTTTTAAACTTTGTTGTTGAGTAACTTTGTGAGTGAACTCCAGCACTGCTGGGATCACAGACCTACACAAACAAACCAAAGTCCAAAAGGAGACAATGGCCTGAGCAAAGGGCAGAATGTCCATCAGGGAAAAAAGGAAGAAAGGATAAATAAGGTCCAAACTTGGAGACCTTAAGGATCTGGCTTGGCACAGTTGCCAGAGATGAAAATGACAGTGGGTTACGTATTGTCGGTGTTTGTGAGGGAGCTCCCTGGTTATGTTCTCTTTGCTGGGATCTTTATGCCTGTGACTTTACTCCTGCTGCTGCTAATTGCCTACTTCAGGATCAAACTGAGAGAAGGTGAGTCAGGACTTGGGGACAAAGACTGGGGAGGTGGACAAACCTTCTCATTCAACAGAAAACCTAGGCTTGTACCATTAACTAAACTGAAGACAACTGTGATCAGAAACAATTTCATGAAGTTGCACTGTATTTTAGACCACTTTCTGTTTGAAAAACACTACAGGTATTCATTTAGAACTTGGATTGACCTCTCACTTTAAATGTTGTAGTTTTATATACCATACTATAGGAGATTTTACTGTTTTACATTATAGAAAGGGCAACCAGAAAGAAAAAAAAAAAGAAAATAAAAGGGCAGTTAAAGTACAGATCATTTTCTTCCATGCTTACGGTGTACCAGTCTTCAGGGAGACAGGCATCAGCAGTTACACCCTGTAAGTAATTGGGCTTTGAGTATGTGTCTGTGTTCTTTCAAAATATGTATTTGCTTCTACTTTGTACCTAAGTGCACATTTGCCATGTTGCCTTTTCTATTTTAAAATCAGCTTAAACTCACTTCAAAAATCTGTCTTCTGAGTAAAACCTCAACAAATACCCACCCCAATGCAAATGTGCAGTGATTTTAACACATCTGTGTACTGAGAATCAAGACTGCTCATAGAGCCCAACTGGGCTACACCTGTAGCAGGCAGAGAGTTTATTTTAGTCAGGAAAATTCTCTACCTCAGACCATCCAGTCTTGATGGGATGATCTTCCTGCCCTCCAGATTTGGGTCCCAGCTGCAGCAGCAGATTCACACATGCTCTTGTTCCAGGGTTCTAGCTGCCAAAGCCACCCTTGGGGCACATTCGGATCAGAGACCTCAACCATTCTTTCCTTCTCCTCTTTGAAAACGCACTCTCACTGACACTGGGCTAAGTTTGCTCCTCAGATTATCTGTCAAACATTTGCTCCATATGGAGTGTCAGGAGAGCTAAGAGGACAGCTCAGATTTTCTGTGAACTGCAGATGGTTCTTGATATAGCTTGGTGAGAACCCTGCCTGGGACAATATTTCCCAACTTTCCCACTGCAGGTTTCTGCTGTAGCACAGACTGGGCTGGGGCAGATGGGCCAGTCCTGTCCATGGAGCTCTGCAGATCAGCTGAGCACTGAGCTGGCCTGGGGTGCATCAGCTCAACAGAAGGATTTACCCACCAGTGCAAGGTCAGGAAAGAAATCTCACTTAGATGCCAGGCAAAACACTGCAAGTTGTGTGCTCAGATTTTGCTCTATCCTGAAAATTTGGCCACTTAATGTAAGAAAGGTCAGATGCAGCCAGAAATGTAAAACAATCTAACTTCCTGTTTTGTGTAACATCTCCAGGCATTTAGATCCAGGGCTTTAACAGAGGAAAGGTGTTTGTTTGCATATGAGCACACACTTCAAGTTACTTTCAGGTTGCTAAAACTCAAACATTTCCTGTTCAAGATATGCTTTCAGACGCTGAATTAATCTGCAAGGGAAAGGCTACTCCACATGCCGAACCCAGCCCTGCCTTGGGTTATAGATTATTCTTAGAGCAAGGTGCTGTTGGTTTTCACAAACTAATAAAACAGCAACAACAAAAAACAGTGCAATGCCAAAGCATTGTGCAATTCAGTATCTGTGAGGAAATAGGAAAGCTAAGTACTAAGAGGGTAGTTTTCTTTCCTGAAAGTGGTTGAAATGAAAGCTAGTGACATTATTGCATTTGACTTCAGATAAAAGCAGGGATTTTTTTCTTTCAGTAAATTACCAGCTTTGTGCTCATATTTGCAAGTCTGACATTAGTTATTATGAAATCATACGGAGCTGCTACTGAACTCCCTGTTACCTGGTGATGTTCTCACTTTTCTGTTCCAGCTAGGATGAAGCATGCCAGGAAAAGCAGGTGGGCTACTGATCCCATCAGTTCAGGTATTTTGCTGTGGGCTCAGACAACACTTTCATTAAGCCAGATAAACCCATCTAAAAACACCCATTGACATTTGCATTCATGATGCATGATCAACTGCTGAAATAGACTGTCCTGCCTTTTTTCACAGCACCAATATCCTCCTCAGATTATTTACAGACCTGCAGAAAGTATCTACAGCACCAGATGTTAAATTCTGATTCTCTTAAAGCACAGAAATTTTAGCTTTAGATTTGTAATGAGTCTAAGCAAGCAATGGTTTTGTAAATTTTCTGAGATTAGTAATCAAAGGTGTAAGAGAGAGGCGAATGACGTAGTTGGCAGACAAATTCGCCAAAGGAACATTGCTGCTGCGCTTCTCTCTCTCACAGCCAAGAAGGATGCTTGAAGGGAATCATCTGGGTTTTCAATGCCTCAGGAAAGGAAACGCTCAGTTTGCAGATCACAGGTGTTCTGGCTGAGATTCTTAAGAAGATGTGAGATGAATTCCTGTCTATTCAATACTTTGGGCATTGCATTCCATGCTCTGTCTCCAAGATCATCTTTTTCTTGAGCTGTCAGAGACCAACCTACTGTTTTGGCCTCCAGCCAACTTACACAAAACAGTCTGAGCAGCTCTCCCTGTACAAGCAAGTGGAGCCAGCTTCAGCTTAAGACCAGCAGGTGAGAGAAACAGCCACAGATAAGGCAAAGAACAGACTCCTTCAAATGCTATCTCTCCTACAGAACAACAGAAATTCTGCAAGTTTCAACTGCCTATTTCCCTAGATCTCTTTTTGAAAAAAAAAAAAGGAAAAAAGGTGATCTTTTTTCATTACTAAAATCAAGGCTGCCTTGCTTCATTGTTAAATGAGCATTTTTCTCTGTGCAGCAAGAGAGAGGCTCTGCATAAATATAATATATGAATACCTTATGAATAAGACTAAATCACCTAACAAAACAGCACGCATTTCTCCCAAACAATTAGCAATGACAAGTATTGTACATTGGTTTTCTTTTTAATTTTCTCTCTTTCGCCATCCTTCTTCAAATGATCTCCAAGCCTCCAACAGCACAGTCATGGTCTGAAAATGTCCAGTTATGAGGGCAGCAAGCATTTTTCTGGTCTGTCTGTACCACAGGCAGCATGGGGAGGATCAGGTCAGCTTGAGGTTCTCACAGCACAGCCACAGCTCTGTAAAGTAGAACACGAATTGACAGTATAAACTAAATATCCTCTTTGCTGTTGCTTAAGGATTTTATTCTGATTGAAAGCTGTGGAGGCAAATGGAAACAGAGCATTTCTGCTGATGTCAATAGTTCATGTTAGCGCTTCACTGGGCATAGTAACAGCCCCAGACTCACACTCAGACTTCCCTCTAGGATCATGGGCCAACTAATTCCAGTGTGCTCTTTAGACACTTTTACCTTAGTAAAATTAGTTCTTAATATATGCCAGCTCTTTTTTTTAATATAAAAACTCACCATAAGAAATCAGCATATTCTTATGGAATTTTCGTGTTGTTTGGATTATTTTTCAGTTGAGGAGGAAATGGTCATGGCACAAGACTCCAGGAATGCCTTCCAGAATCACCGTGGCCAGTGGAAGAAACCCAGGAGAGCCGGACAAAAGGAGAACAGATACAAGAACTCAAGGACATTTAAGGGAGCTTCACATCTCAGGAAGCAAGCTTAAACCCAGTACTCAGCGCTGCAAGTTTAACAATAAATACCACTGTAAATAAATACCACACAGGAAAACAAAACTGGAGAGGAGAAGCCAGTGCTGTGCTGTCCTAATGAAACAGCTGGTGCCACATCCAAGAGCTCTTGCAAGCGCTGAGCAGCCCTTTGTGCAGAGACCAGAGGCCTCCTGCAATGAACCGTGCTGGTTCCCCTATGTGACTCAGGATCTGGGGGGAGGGACAGTGCCCTAATCACCAGCCCCTCCCTGACTTTCCAAGGAGAAAGTGACGTAAGGGGCTCCTGAGAGAGCTGAGCTGGCACATACAAGGCAGGCAGCCTTGAGATGCTAAATAACAAGTTGGTATCGAGCACTGACATCTGGGAAATTCAAAAGGGTTTTGAAGGGGAACTGACATTTATTAACTTGTACACTTTGGGAAAGAGTGTGGGTTTTGTAAAGTATCCTTTCCACAGAATTTGGAAGCAAAATACAACAGTAGCAGGAAACAAAAAGATTTCTCTCTGCTGACCAAAAATGCCAAATTTTGAAATAATGGAAAGATTTAGTCAGTATTCTGCAAAACAGCTGTTATTCTCTTTTAAGGACAAATGGATGACTTTTTCAAATAAAAAAACTGCATAAGCATGGAGTTATCTTTTTGGTGTGTCAATTGACATACTTTTTAAAAAAAAAACCTTCCTCCCTGCTCCCCTGTAGCTGTACGGGTTTTAGTGCATCTCAGACTGCCTGTGGCAGACAGCCCACAAAAATGCAACTCAAATTGTTTGCAAGTACTACTGGCTTTTAGCTTTTCTAATCTAGATTTTGACTCTCAAGTTTAAACCCAAACTGGCAAGGAATAAGAAGTGACTATCATTACTGTCCTCAGTGTTTACTCTCCCTGTCTGCAATTAGCTTTCATTAAAGCTGCAATTTCATTGCCCATCCTGCAAAAGTGGTAATGCCTTGTCTGAGATTGTGTGGTTTGCAGTTTCAGTTTTCATAGAATTTTTAGATCTCCTTGGAATAATTTTATAGCAATGAGGCCATGACCACAGGTTTAAAAAACCACTATAATTTATCAGTCTGTAGAGAAAAAAAGAATTTAAATAGCAAGTACCCTTACACTCTCTCCAATTTTAACATTACCCAAATTTAAAAAGACATAATTCATCACACTGTTTTATATCTGTGCAAATAACATGGAATACATTGCACAGGTAGAGGCAATTGTTTCAAATTGCAAACAATCTTT
Source organism: Parus major (assembly GCF_001522545.3). NCBI lineage: Eukaryota > Metazoa > Chordata > Aves > Passeriformes > Paridae > Parus > Parus major. The sequence goes on along the minus strand of NC_031770.1, from coordinate 59,107,137 downwards.
TGCAGGGAGTTGAGACAGCTGCTGCAAAGAATTACTTTCTACATTTAAGAAGGATGCTGTCTTAAAACAGTGATCTGGGAATAATGATCAAATGTTAAAGGAATTCTAACATACAGAATCCCAAATACTCTCTCTTTGCCCAAGAAAAGACTGGCCAGGACCACATGAAAAAATACAGAATGAAAATTGATTTTGTTAATACCAGTGTGTCTGAGAATGAGAAAATTTGAAATGCCAATTAGTGGTAACACTCTTAAACAGCACTCCACTGTAAAATGGTGGTATGGATACCAAAAATAATGCTACACACATACACTGTGTGGCTTTGACACAACTGCCTATTGAGCTGTAACTGCTACCATGTAGGAGGAGCTGACATTCACGACTTGGTAACATGCATTGAAAATTCTCAGGCCTTGTTGTTTTCTGTTCCATTACTGAATAGTGTCAAGAAATATGTTTTCATGCTGCCAGCATGAAATTCACCATCATATCCCATGTAATTCCTTCAAAAAGGGAAAATATATTTTAAATAACACCACAGAAAGACATCTTTATCTAGATAAATTATACAAGCATTATATAAATATATATGAAGAGAGTAACTGCAAGGAAATAACTTACCTTCTATTTTTGGTGTCACTGAAGAGTCCTCTCCCTTCCTGTCTCTAGCAATAATGTGAAGTTAGGATCCTACTGCACCTACAACCAGTAAGCACATTTAAAACCTTCCTGCCTGTGACTGCTTCTCAGAACAAAATTTAAGGTCTCAACATTTAAGTTGGAAAGGTACTGAGATAGTAATGTAATTTATTTGTGAAACCAGTTTTGGCTGGGAATGACTGAAGAGAGTGATTAATAGGTGTTTATTCCAGTGTCTGCAGTGATGCTGTCCAAGGATGCTAGAACAGGGGCAGATTCAAAAGATACAAAAGTGCTTTTGGTTCTTTTTTTTTCCTTAAGACACACAGAAGAGTTAAAATGCCTGCCAGAGGAAATTTTTAAAAAACAGCCAAAAATCCAGAGGCAAAGAAATACTGATAAAGACCAGTAAGTCTTTTAAAATCACTCAAGACTGGAAGAATATTTGGGAAAGTACTACTTTCTAATATAGTAATCATAGTTACACACACCCCAAGGCAAAGACCAGTAGCCAGAGACAGATCTGGGAGAGTTAAGTCACTTAGCTGTCCCCAACAGAGACATTCATATAGACTTAGCTCCAAGAACTCTAGTAGAATTGCCTCAAACAAAACAGAATATTTTAACACAACAGGAATTATCAAAGCATTTATAATGCTTGTAATTTGTGTTAATATTACTATTCTTTTTTTCCAAGTGCAGTATGAAAGCCCCAAAATGCTGAGCAGCATGAAAATCAGAAGTTTCAAACCTTCCAGAGGTGTAGTCAGTATTTTATTCCATCTGTTTGATGTCTTCTGTGGCCCAAATAAAAGTTGCTATTCAGCTTGACTGTCAAATAGAAGAATACATCAAGAAACACTTTGTACTATAGTTGCTCATTGCTTTGAGCAATAAATCTTTTGTTTAAAGAGTTTTTCATTGGAGTTGCATGCTTGCCCTTCACAAAAGCTTTATCTGTGAAATAATCTGTGAACAAGTCCAACATTTGTCATGAACCCTGAGGTTATCATTGTTAAAAAGGAAGATGTATTAAGTGTTTTTTTGTAAGACCCACATGACTCACTTCTCTCAGTATTTGAGCAGAATTAATTACTGTAATTGTATTTGAAATTGCCCATGTATTATAAAGCTGGCTTGTGAAGTGCCTTGAGAAAATTTCTTTTTTGCATGTTGTAGTTTTTGCTGTAGATATATATAAAAGGGTAAGAATGAGACTTCAGAACTGCACAGTATTCCAGAATATTTAAACAAATGCATAAAACCTGAATCCACAAACCTTGACTATTTTTAGGACTTCTGTTTTTCTGCATGACACTTAGGGCTTATGTTTTTCTTCATGACAATGGCTGTTCAATTAGTGTATATTTAATCAGTGCAAGTGACAGCTATACATAAGCTATGCTGACCTGAAAATGCTATTAATTTTTCACTGACAAAAGGTTCTATTACTATTTGAAGAAAGACATATCTCAGTGAAAATAATATTGTTTCAAGAATATTATACTTGCAGTTTTAAGGATTAAATTGAAATTGAACCAATATTGATCTAGTGTCTAACTAATCAGACCAATCCAAAATTAATGAACTCAAGTAATATGCCTTCCTCCCATCAAACGAGATCAGCAACTAATACTACAACATATCAAAAACACCTTAAAGATTTTTATATAGCTTTTTCTTACACTTTTGTAGGAAAAATCCACTAAGACATGCTTCTAAATCCAAGTGTGTCCATTCTGACATACATTTACATATCCCAAACTGGACACTTCTTTGACAACCTTCTTGCTCGCAGTGTTGTGGCAATGTTATGTTATCAGGCTGGATGGGGTTCTCTTCCCCTTTTTGAAAAGCAGAACAGCTCTGGCTTTGAAGGAAAGCAGCTTATCTCTTATCTGCTAATTCTCCAGGTAATGTGGATGCAGTTGAGAATGCCTACATATGTACAGAAATTAACATCTCTGTTACCATTGTCATATGTTATCCAAACTATGCAGAGCCAAAGCTAACCAGAACTTCTGTTACACAAGCGTGCTGACAGATGGCAGCCGTCTAAACTGAGAATAGCACCAAAAATACATTGCTCAGAAGTGAAGAAGAATGTAATGAGAAATTTCGTGATTTGTTATCTGAAAACCACAGTAGATCATATCTCAATGAACTCAGTACAACCACTTGCAGACTCAGTAGAACCACTTGCAGAGGGGCATTTCAACTTCCACGGTGATGTTCAAATCTCCTTTGTTTTAGCAGCTGAAGATTTCTTCTCTAAACTACAGAAATCAGGAGGTTTATTGGAAGATGTTTAAAAAACGCTGGTACTTAAGTACTAGGCAATTGTGCCACCCCCTGTTTTTCAAAAGTTCTGTGACCTCTAGAATTGCAGTTCTCAGAAGTAATCTGCTCATTTCAAATATCCTCCAAGCTTATGTATGAGTGCCAAAAGTCATACAGAGAATAAACAACTTTATTTTATAACAGAATTACAGAAAGCAAAATATCACTTAATACAACTTCAAGCTACTATAAATCTAATTTGGCATTTTAACTATACACAGAGTCAACAGCAAAAAAAAAAAAACCAAACAAACAACCCCCCCTGCAAGAACAAATTAAAAATAAACCCCAATATAATTAACAGGTTTTTTGCCATGGCAGTCTCAACTGACGGTACTCTCATTACTTTATGAGTGGAGTCCATCTTACACCTTTTATTCAGTAGCCTAAAAACCTGCATTAACCATTAGAGGAAGCAAGTGAAACATATACCTTCTCTGTAACAGAAATGTCAGTTCTAACATGGAGACACAGTGAGGTTTAATAGCAAGCGAGCATTCTACATATGTATCCAAATAATGGAAGTATTGAAATTGGGACACAGTAAGAAAAAAAAGCACTACGGTTTTAAGCTGCCTAGATCATCTCTTGTTGGAAAAAGAGAAAGATAGTTTGTTCTTCCTTCTTTCCTTGTCTGGAATGCTGCAGACAGCAAAAAGTCTGCAAAAAGTTGAGCATTGGCACCAAAGTGCAAAAAGAACACAGTGCTCAGTCAGAAGAAATCTGTCTGCAACTCTTTCTCCTCTACAGACTGCCACACCATCTCTGCTCCGCAGAGAGGAGAACCTTGGAAAAGAAAGAGTTACAGAGATACCAGTATAAAATTTATCCAAAGAAATATATTTTTTCAAATTTTAGCAAATGTTTTATTTTTATAAAAAACTTCGTTATGTGATATCATATATTTACCTGAATAATCTGAAAAAAATTCTGTAAATTACTCCAGTAAGAGATTTCACTTGAAATATCTGAAAAAAACTATATCTAAATTAGTAAAGATCCTCCTTCCTGCACAATTACCACCTCCTCCAGTGAACAATGATTTCCGGACTTCCTTTGTTCACTTTCATATAATTAAGAATCAGTTTCAAAAATACAAGCATTTGTGCAAAAGAAGATCATACCCTCTAGAACTTCATTTAAAAAAACCAAAACTCTAAGATTGTTAAGAAGTGGTTATAAAAATAAACAAGAAATACTCTAAGGGAATATAGACCAAAGATGTTAAAATGGAGTTTGGTATTGGCATTTAAGTTGTGAACAACTGGTCATCGTTGCTAGGCCTGGTGGATTCAGTGGAGTCATGATGACTTGGAATGACTACAGTTCTTCGTGGTCAGTGACATTTTTATTTCTGCAAGAAAAAAATGTTGTGGAAGGTTACATAAGCATTTGTAACATTTACCATGTGAATGTCACATCAGAGTCAGAAAGTAACTTTCTCTATGCAGAGGTCTTTGGTTTTTTTTTTACAGGAATGGAAGGTTTCATTAAAAATTTTTCATTTTTCATTAAAAAAATATTGCATTGACTAAAACCCCCTTCAGTCATTAGGCAAACAGTACTACATTTTCTCCAAATACTCATCATTCTTTAGAACATTTTTTCCCATCCCAAAATTCTCATGTTATTACAATTGCAGTCACTTTCACAGTTTACTGAAAAAATTAATCCACAACCTAGAGCATAAATAAAAAAGGTACTTGTTCAATTCAGTAATCCTTCAGAATCAGAATGCAGTATCTTTTATTAGAGAAAACAAGTCTAGACAAAAAATACTGCTGTAGTCATCAGAGCTTTCATTGCCTCAGAAACAACTATGCAAAATTCATTGCATGACTTCATTGCCTTAGCACAGGAGAGGAACAGGCTCTTGACAGATATTCAAGGCACTTCAGGTGGTTTTCTTTTGTTTATATGACTAAATTTTTTCCTTAATGTTTAACTGAAAGGCATCGTTAGTCAAACAAGTCTTGAGGTCTGACACAAAAGTAGCATGGAGAAAAGTCCTCTTTTATTCTCTCACAAGCACTGAGGAACCTGTAAAGCAACTGGCAAACTCAGACAACATCTGACACACTCCAGTCCTTTGCAAACAACAATGTATATGTTTCTCAAAAATGAAAAAGAAAAAAAACTTCCTCAGACAATGGAAGGAATTTGAATGTTCTCCCCTGTATAAAATTTTTACAAAGTAGTTAAATTCTGGATGAAGGAACAGAATCAACTTTGCAGCTCATCACTAATGTAGAAACGTGGTGCAAACCAGCCAAGATAACTTTTTCCTCCCACGACCCCGACCCCTCTAAAAAGATGTAATTACTTCTATAGGATAGATCCTGTTGAACACTGATTCAGGATTAAGGTAGCATGAAGAAGCTGGCACTTTCTACACACATTAGAGAAGAGGCAATCTCTGCTCCCAAGACCTTTAAATTCACACTGATTAATAGTGAATGCAAAATGTGATGGTAACACATAGAATAGTAAAATCCTGCAAATCCAAACCATCTGTTCTGCTGTCTCAGTGTATCTTTCTACCTTAGATCCTGTGATGGAAGTGCTGAAAATATGCAAGTGGTGGTTTGAGTGTGCATGTTTAATGTTGCTGTGTACCAAGGGACCAGTGAAATCACCCAGAGCACAGGCATTCTCCTTACTGCAAACAGCTCTCACAAAAGTGATGTGCATTTTTCCAGGCCTTCTACAACATTTATGAGTCATGTGGGGACTCATCAACACCCTCCTTTCTCACAGTTCAGTACAGTTCTCTGTCCTCTCCTGTGCTTTCAAACCAAAGTTGGAGCATACACGTTATACTCATTTTCAGTGTCACTAAGCAACAAAGCCAGGAAACATACCTAACTGAACACTGAAATAAAGGTACAATATAAAAACAGACATTTATGCAGCAATTCTTATTTTTGGGTCATTTCCCCAAATGTCCCTCACAAGCAACCCCACCTGCATTGGTTTCTTTTGGTTTCTAGCATTATCTAAGGTGAAAATAATTTTTAAACGTATTAACGCTACAAATGTTTTCTCCTGGCTTGTACATTTATGAACAAAAATTATTATTTTCTTTTTCAAACACACAATAATCTGACCAAATCTGAAGACATTTTCTGGAGGCAACCCAAACTTAGTTCTACTGTGTTTTACACCCTAAAAAATTATGTAAACTTACATGCTGAAAAGCTCAGAGGAAAACTAGGCAGAAAATCCTGTGTAAACACACATGACCAAAATAAACACCATAGTTCTAGTGCAACCTGTATGAGGTCAGGAAGGGCAATTGGAAGCACTTTGACAGAGAAGATGGATAAACTTCCTGCCTGCAGGCAGAGGGCAAGCCATCCTACTCTCATCCTTGTATTCTCCATGGCATTCAGCATTGCTGCTCTATGCAGTACTGCACACAGCAGGAGTTCAGGACAACCTCTCAGGAGAGTTATGCATACAGAGATGAGATCCAACAATTCTGCCAGCAGATAAGAAAAACTCTCACCCCAATACCCCACCATGGGCAGCCTCTTAACTGACCATATCCATGTCAACAGCTGGCAATGGATATTAGCACTCCCTCGGCCACACACAGGCACCGCCACTACTATCCTGATTTAAGAAAAGATACCCATATGTAGATGAAATAAACGAAGGCTTTGGTCTATGTCTTTCAGCTGAAAATATGCATCTGTGATCAGACTGGCACAGGAAGAGTCCAATTCCTTGATAAAGGTCATGCTCCATGGAACAGCATTCGATAGATCCACTTCATATCCCCTCAACTGATCCCTGAATCTTTTCTCTTCTGGACCCCAGAAGTGATACTCAACAGTCAAATCTCCAGCTTTTAGGAAATTCAAGCACAGCAATAAAATGGATCCTTTTTACATGACAAATTATCAGGATTATGTGAAAAATACCCTCCCCTCTAATAGCTTACATCACATTTGAAATCAAGTCAGTATCTCACTTTTCATATATTCCTGGCACTTCATGGCTGTGTTCACCTCAGCTAAAGCTGCAGGCTGAAATTTACAATGGGTAGTTTCCTTGGGTAAAGAATTTTGTTCAATACTAATGGAATGCCAGCCTGCACAGGACACAGAAATCTCTTGTCCATGGGCCACAACCACCATTGTTTGAAATACTGAACCAGGGAAATAAGAATCATGACGATTCTCATTTCTTTAAAATATATAAAATGTATTTATTTTACCTTGTCTCCCCGTACATCAACATTGATCAAAGTGCATAGTAAAAGACTGAAGCTGTACTACAATAATTTTCTTTCTTGAGATGTTCCAATAATAGTGCTGCTTTTCTAGCTAAATACAGAGGCCGGTCAGTAAAAAATCAGAGATCTCCTAATGAAGGCTTAAACCACTGGTTTTTAAATGTCATTTCTTTATAAATCTCTCCCACCGATATAACCATTTAACCAGTAACAAAACCTTTTTCTTGAATCTGAGTCTACCATTAACAAAACCATCAAGTTTGAAAAAACCTGAAGCATGAGTCTCATACCAGCAGCATGACAAGCACAGGAAATCTGAAGCTTTACACCCCCAAATGGTCACCGAGCATTAAGACATTAGCCTATAATGAGTGCAAGAGCAGATTTATTCAGTGTTCATCCTGATCTTCCTATTTAATACATGAAGGAAAACTGCACTGTGGTTTTTTCCTTCTTTTTTTTTTCCTCAACCTAGAGCAGAGGGTCTAATAAACTAACAAGACTTCAATCAGCTTTTTCAACTGATAAAAGGCTTTGAAACTCGAGCTTCCAATACATTTACCTTCTTGCCTGGGAAAGTGATAAAAGGCCAAAAATTTCAGTGTGCTTAAGATTAAGGATTATCTGATTAAACTCAAATGTCCAAGTGTGTCCTTTCACTACTGGAAACTACACAGTCTTCTCACTAAACAAGCAAGATGTTAGGCAAGAACTATAATTGTGCAGGTTAATGGAAAAGTGTGACATCGTTCATATTTTGCAGAAATAGCCCAAACTCACTTCAATATAAACTATAATAACTTGACCAAACATTGTAGAAAATGCCATGAGAGTCCTGTGACAAAACTGGGTGATTTATGTAGGGAACATTTGCAACTGAAATTAATGTCAGATTAGACCCAAGATAAACATTCTTACACTAATAGTCTTCTATTAGCACCTGTTTCAACTCACCCTTCTGTGAATGCCTATCTTAAAGATGACCCATATATTTCAGATGAAAAGACATGAATGCAACAGAAAGCTGATGCCACGTTTTCCTGTGTTAATTATATACACAAGCTTACCTGAAGTATTTGCTTGAGGGCATTTTCCATTTTAGTCTTCATCTTCCTCAGCAAGTTCAGTTTCTTTGTGCACCACCACTCTTGTCACAGACATATCAGGGTGCTGTTCTTTGGCTTCTTTGATTGCCTGTGCCAGGGCCTGCAAATGTATTTGAAATAAGGACTTAAGGAGACCAAAAGGACATTCATGTGGAGCTAGGGAATAGGAGAGTACCTTTGGAAAATTTGGTTTAAAATTTTTACAGAACTGTAAATTTCTGAACTTGAGTCAAAGGTAAAAAAAGCCAATCAACCCACAAACCAAACCAACTCCCCAAACACAAAACCTAAATAAAATAACAAAAAAAGCCACCAACAAAAAAAACCCGACCATGTTAAAAATATACTGAGATTTCCAGAAAGGAACAACCGTAAAGCAGCAAGATGACTTCCTAGCTCATCTTAGAGAAAGAAAGTATTTCTAGATCTCAGAATTTTCTCAACTTTTGCAAAAGATCTAACAAATAATGCCTTAGCAAGAGTATAAGATAGTACAGAAAAACAAGAGTGCCCTTCAGTTTCCTGAACAAAACAGAAAGATACTTTAAAATGTATACTAAGTATGGTACTGTAACTCTGCAATAAGCTCCTAACAGAAATGTCACAGCACAAGAATCCCATTTTTCTCCTTGTACTAGTTTAAGAGATATCTCTAGCTTAATTCAGGGAAATGTAAATGCAAATATTATTCAGTTGCTTATAATCCCTGCCCATTTTAAGAAATGTTATCATCTTAAGATGTACCAATATACCCAGTTGGATCAGATGACTATCATAGATCCCTTCCAACTGAAATGTAGTATTTTACTTTATATCATAGTCAACCAAATAAGAACATTCCCAGAATCATCACAGGTGAAACAGCACCTGGGACCTTCTCTTTCTTGCCCACATCTTAGCACACATCTTGTTTCAGTGAGCTGCATTACTGCTGGAACCCAACATAAGAAAAAAACAGAAAACGTGGGAAGATATTCAGAAGCAACAATTCACCTGTTCACCTTAGTACCAAATGCAACTAAAAATCCCACAAAATACTAGAAGGAGCAAGAAAAATAAAATGCAACAAAAAAGTTAATCTTAATTTAGAAAAATGACTTATTTCCTGAGCTAGCTACAGGTATTGAGAAAAGAAATAACTAACTCTGAAGAGAGATTGAAAATACCAGCAATTAGGCACCCTGACTATTATGTGACACTGAATTTGAAATCCTATTAAGGGAATATGTACAGGACACATGATGTGCATTGGTATAGGGAATATGTGCAGGACACAATGTGCATTGGTATAATACTGATATTTGCCGTTTTTTAATAATCAAAGCATAAAAAATGAAAAAACCCTAAGACTCTAACCGGTAAATTACAACAAGTAATACCAACATTTGTATTCTGCAACTCCAAACTGAAATATTGTTTTCCTATTGAAAACTGTTTCAATGATATAGAGAGCTAATAGACAAAATAAAAAACATCCAGCATGTATTTTGGGCATTTCAGAAGCTCCATACTCACTTTAAAAAAGGTAGATATTTCTTAAATCTCTTAAAAGCTGCTCACTGCTGTTTTAAACTTCAGTGATTAAAATTGTACTTTGTACTTTTTTATAATTTCATTTTTTACTTCATTATTCACATATCCCAAATTAAAGAAGGGCAGAGAATTGTCTGGTGCGCTAAAGATATTTTGTGACCTTTCCAGACACTTGAAGTGTACTGAATGTGTGTCAAGGCAAAAAAGAACCATTCATGCCTGATGCTAAGCAGCCCTGTCGTTTAATTACGAATTTCAAGGAGAGATTCAACTTGCCAAAAGACACTTTCTGGACACAAATCAAAATGTGAAAATAAATTCCTTGAAAACTCTCTATATATTACAATTCATAAGTTAAACTGTGCCCTGTTATGCTGATTTGTGAAGCCTGCACGAAGTTAGAAATTTATTCACCGCAAGGCAGGCTTTTCCATTTATATTAACCAATGACTGCTGATTGCCATTGCTACTATAGTTTCTTAGATATAAAAACATCCATGTAATCATCACTACAAAGACAGGAATTGAATTTTCACAATTATTTTCCTGTGTAGCGCAAAAAATTCAGCCTTATTAATTGGGCACATAGAAGTAATTTTAACCTCAGTTTCTAAGATATCATAAAATACTGACTTAGTACTGATGGGAGATAAAAGGTAAATATAATAACAGCAATTACTTTTGTTACACATAATTCTACAAATACTGGCAAAAACATAGATTTTAAGTTCAAGTAGTTAATGTTCTAATGTATTTCAAAGCTTTCAATCAAAATGAGTGCTGCATTCAGATGTTGCTGAAACAATGCAGTAGAGACTCCCATCTATCCAGGTCAGCGTATCAAAAGAAGATTATTTCAGTAATGTTTTTCCTCCCAGTACAAAAGCTGCACTAAATAAACTGGGTCTCTTCCAAAAAAGTAATCCCTCTAAAAATAGCAAAAATCCATTCACATGATCTGTGATGCAAATTTACAAATGCTGTTTTTCTTTCACATATATTCAAAAGGCTTCTTACTAGCAAAACACAACTACTTATTTAATTTTTCTACCTTTCTCTTACTTCAGATTTCTGAAACATCATCTAGATCATCTCACCGGACTACAAAACCCACACTTTAATTGTTAAGTTTGCATACTAACCTCATCATGGTCAATATCTGCATCTCCAGTAATGACAATACGCTTCTCAATTCTTGTTTCTGATACTCCACCTTTTACCATCTGCAGATGTCAGAAAAAACAAACAAACAGAAAAACATCCCTGTAATTATTCCATATTTCCACAAAGCACAACCTTCTGATGCACTGAAGCAACAGTGTCTGAATTGTAATTAGTAGTAAATGTGTTCAGTGCTAAACCATCCTCTTCTTTTTCAGCTATGCAGTTGGTCACCTTCTAAGAATTGCTAAACTTGATAAAAATCAAGCAATAGGAAATGACTCCTTTTATTGGCGCCTATGTTTGGCAAACTAATTCCAGCTTCTTCCACCATATAAATCTGGCAACACGGAAAGTCCAGGAGTCTTATTTCAACCCAGCAATCATGGGCCTCTCCACAGTCATAATCCTATGACACTAAATACAAAAGCGATCTGGTTTTCAGTTCTGTCCTTCAAGGACCTTCATCAGATATTTTCAACATATTTCACCCTGCTGAACAGTTTCGTGCTTTTTTTCTTCACTTCTTTTTCTAATGATTAAAACACTTAAGCTTATAAAAAAATTCTCACATACATAATGTTATCTGCCTTTTAAATCAACCTATGTATGAGAAAAGAATAAACTACTAAAGATACACTGACCATAATAGGGAAGAGCCAAGAAGACACTCTTAGAATTAGAATATTCAAACTACTTTGGAAGGTCCCTTTACCAGTAATTAGCACTTTGCAATGTAAAATCCAAAGTCAACTTAGGAAATTCAATCTTGCTACTGATGGCTTATCATCAATTCAAAAAAGATACAGATCTGCTGCATCATGGTAATTCCAGTAATTTTTCAGAAGACAAGACTGAAACCATTTTCTTTAATTGTTCCTTCCAAGAAGCAAGACTATTTGACATGTGAACTTGACAAGAAAATGTACACTTCCTGTCAAAACTATGGTTCAATTAATTGAATAAAGATTTTTTTTTTCCTAAAATGGTGGTGGCTTAATGATTCCAAAAAGGAGCTGAAGTCTGAAAAGGATCTGTTGAGTAGGCTTTATAACAAATGCATTTTTAACATATGCATTTTTAATTCTAAGCGTACTTTATTTCTTGTGACTCACTTTCCAGTATTATTCTTCCACTATCATTTTGTGCATATGACTTTCAATCTTCAGAATATTTCAGTCTTTAGAAAATATCTCCTGTGAGCAGTGAATTATTGTTCAATTCTGTCAGGCTGTAAAAGTTCTGTATCTTAGCGGGGAATCCTGAATTCATGCTTTTGTTTCCCTCTTCCATTTTTCTTTACCCTAAACAATGCTTTCTACGATTGTCTTAGAAAAAGGAACTAAGAGTTCAAAGAGGAGCTGAAAACTGTGTTGTTTAGGCATGCCTAAAATTTGACAAATATTTACTTAAACTAGCAATAACAATAATCATCATTATGCTTTGGTAGTTCTAACACACAAATGAAACATGTAATGTTTCATGCTTTCCATGAAACAGATGTGATGCCCTGTTAACACTAAGCTTTCCTTTCCTTTTCCTTTCCTTTTCCAAGCATGGATTGCAGAGGAAATGATTCAGCACCCAAACATGCTTGCAAAGTAATAGAACAGAATGTTCTGTTTTTAAATATACCCTAAACCTAGAAGCATAAGGATTATCAACACAAAGACTGGGAAACATTATTTCAGTTCATCATGGTGCCATCAGCAGGGCTCCAGTGGGCCTCAGACAAGTTAGTTACGCTAGCAAAGATTCTTCAGGGTATCAGTGGGTGAGGACAGGACTGAATCTGTAAAAATTTAGTTACATACTCATTTGTCAAACACTGAAAAAACACCTATATGAACTACTGAAAAACAACTAAGCATATTTTTCCCCCTTTCCATGTCCTATTCCCAGATATTCCTGCCTATTCATTAGGACTTCTGTCTTCAAAATCTGTACAGAAAGATTTAACTCTCACACATGCCTGGAATAAATCTCTTCCATTTCAAGTTAGTTTTCCTCAATGAATTAGCAGATCTACAAGAAACTTCATGTAAAATTGTGAGGTTTGAGGGTCCGGTGTCTTTTTTAATTAAGAAAGACATGAAATGTATTTTACCTTTGTGATGTGTGTAGTTGTGGTAGTAGAAATGGACTCTGATGTAATTGTCTGTGCACTCACCAGCACACCAGTATCACCAACAGCATTGCCATCAAGCTATAAGAAAAAAAAAAGGTATTATTGTATATTGGCATTGAAAAAATGTTGTTTTCACAGGAGAAAAGGCTAGTTTTCTAACTGAATGCATTCTTTAATTCATCTACAAGTGAAATCTAAATAGAAGCCATCCAAGTTGACAGAGTCAGGTAAGGCTATTCTTATGGCCCATTCACGTGGAGAATTCATGGTCACAGTTACATGTTCCTTTCAGGAGCAATGAGATATTTTAATCAAGATTCCAAAACTGGATTAAAGTGAGTTATACTTTAGCAGGCAGCAACTAAGTCCTTATATAGAAAAAGAAAATTAGAACTTCTTTATATAGTTTTGTAACATTTTGCTTACCTAATTCATAGCCAAAGTATAATCTTATCTGCTAGGAAAAAAGGATATGCTTTTCAAAAGCATTTTTTGGACATTATCTATTTTGATTTGTATAACTGGAATAAAAATAAGATTTCAAACAAACCAGTCTTGGTACCTGTGAAGATTCATATGTGATAGTTTTAGTTTCTGTTTGAACAATTGGAATTTCTTTAGTGGAGATTTCAGTTCTCTGTGTGGCATCTGAAATGGTTACCATCTCTGTTTTCACTACTGGAGGCTGTGATGCAAGAAATAAACAATAAATTCAAAAGACAAAAGAAGTTTTGGGAAGTGGACCAAGAAAACACAACCAAAAGCTCAAGAAAAGGATAACAGTAAGATAAATATTTTACTGACTTCCCATACAAAAAACATGCAATAAATAAGCAAAATTAAATGAAGATTAATACATCAGCCCTCTAGGATATCCATTACATTGTAGGAAAATCTAATCTCCTAAAAACCTTTCCAAAGTTCAGTGTTTCAGTCAACAGCACATACCAAAGATCAACTGCTAAAACAAAGCTACAATACGTTTATTGAAAATGTGTACAAGTATCACTATGAAAAAAATTAAAATCATAGTTTGCATAAAGAAATTGACAGCTTTGAGGTAATCTGAACTAATCTGGGAAAATACCTAACAGTATCAGGAAATTACCTCCTCAGTCTACAAATCAGGACCAGAAATTCTGTAGAAGTTTAACTTTTTAATATGGATTACTTCTGGAAAAGAAAAGTTTTTGAAAACTGGATTTTAAGCAGTCTAAATTTTTCTGGAAGTCAATGCCTTCTTTTGACAAAGATTCTAAAAAGATACTTCAACAGTTTTGAGAAAACTAGTGGTGTTCTCTGCAATATCACAAACAAAGCAGTTACCCTGGGGTCTGTAAGCTCGTGAACTCATTACTTATCTTATTGGAGCAGATTTTCATTAGATTTAAGAACTAAAGCCTTTTGATATTTTCCTAGGTGCATCAGCTGCCATCTTATATTGATTTTGAACACACATCGGGTAAAATCCTAGGGGAAAAACCAAACTCCCTTTCATACTTGCACACACAGCAGCCCTTCCTTCCCTTTCTCCAAACTATCTATGCTTTTAGGAAGTGGGGGTGCTTGCAAATTTTAAAAGTCTAGTAAACAAATTATTTCACGTCTCTAATCAGAACAGCTATATATCTGCAAAACAACGAAAGAAAGAATGTGAGTTGCTTCGATTAAAAACTGAAGAAAAAAAAGATTGCCACCATTACAAGAAAAAGCAGATAGAGAACTACAAAAAATCCACTGAGCTGGTGAAAAACTCAGCAGAAGATCATGACAAAGACATACATGCCTGCCTTCCATTTTTTCCCTTTCTGTTTCTTTATAATTTGCCCAGTAATGAACTCTTCAACCTTGCTTGGCTTAAAACAACTGGTTGTGACAGGAACCCACGCCTGCTTCCTAAGAATCTACTGCCCTAGAAGATTTGACAGAAACGCCGTGATACGAGCCTCACCACGTAACAGTGCAGTGCTCTCACCTATGCAATTTCTAGCCATACATATTCTAGCCTACAAATCTGTAATGTTTTATTGAAGGAGGGTAAAAAGGTAAAGAAAAACAGTGAGTGAGTATGGGGGGGAAAAAGGAACAAAAATTTGTGTCAGGTACTTTCTAATTTCAATTTGCAATAGTTTTCCAATCACAATTATATGTCATGGACTTGTCAAAAACAGTTGACAAATAGACAAGACAAGACTTAAAACACTGGAAACATGTAAATAATAAATACACATTATGTATGTGCATATAAAATACGGAGGAGATAAAATAAAAGAAAAAAAAAGATCTCAGTCTTCGGAAGGTTTGCCTTTACTGGTGATTTTCACTCAGTTCTAGCAAAAAGTCAGAAACCATAACTGAAGGAGACAGAATTTCACTGCTCATCAATGGTTTCCCCTTCCAAATGATCTGAATCTTGTTGGATGCCAGAAGATGTGGAGGAATAGGAGAAGAAGAAAGGCAGGCATATTTTCACCCCAAGAAATATCTCTGCTTAATCTAGTTGTCATACTGTTCTACCATTTACCTCAGAACAACAAATTAATTGTGGTGCAACATCAATGTCAACATGAGACACATCTCCATTGAGTTTCAGCTGTTCCTCCTCTTTTTCTTCACCTAAATCTTGCTTAATTTGCTCTGACAAATTCTTCTCTTCTGTAGCTACAGTAACTGTATTTTCCTGGACCAAATCTTCAGCTGTAACTTGTGTGTGCTCAACTGGTACATTTAGTTTACTGTTTTCTGGTACGGCTTCCACATGCTGCGTATTTTCTTCATGTTCTTTCTTTTTCATGTGCTCCTCTTCTTCCTGTTCTTCCCTGATGACATCCTCAATTGCCCTATGATGTGGCTGGTATTCTCCCATCTCTTCATCCTCACTCTCACTACTACTGCTGCTGCTGCTACTATCTGATGGCATTGATGAAGAGTCCTTTTTTGACACGTGCTCCACCTTACATGTCTCCCCAGCATCAGTGGCAACTTGGATTTTCCCTTTGTTGGTTTCGTCTACGACTACTGTTTCTTCTATCCCAAACTCTGCCTGCTTCTTCTCCTCCACTATGTCCAGAGTCTCATGTGAACTCTGCACAAAAAACATGGATGAGGATAAACAAAAGTAGAGTATATGAATAAATTAAAATGCGGAAAACAAAATTAGCTGGTTCATGTCATATGGAAGACAAAAGATGGCTGTGATGGTTAACTGAAAAAAGAAGCAAGGAAAGAATGAAGATGGATTGGAAGAGTTAGAACCAAATTTAGCCACGGAAAAAAATCTGCAGAACCTTATCAGCATCGCTGACTCCAGTACAAGGCCCTTCTGCTCTGGAAGCATGTCTCTGTGAAACAAAAAGCAATCAGAGGACAAAAATCAATGCATAACCCTTTTCAACAGTGCAATATCCTCCAAGCAAGCTTTTAAGAATGTATAGACATGATACTAGAGAGATGCTATGTATTCACCGCAAGATGCTAGTTCCCTTACGCTTTATCAAAATATTCGATCTAAAGTAGGGAAGAATTATGGAAATTATTATTGGTGTAAGAATTGAATTATGAAAGCTTGAAAATAAGAAGCGTGAATGTACTAGGCAGTGATGCTACTGAGGGAGTTATTGCTCTCAGTTAAATCAGGAATTAAGAATAAATAATATTAAAGAAAAATAAACAGAAAAAATAATGCTCGACTACCAGTTTGCCATAATTTAAAAAACAGTAAAAAAGGTGTTATTGGAGGGTTTTATTAGTTGTTTGCCTTTGGTCTGTTACTTTATACAACTTAATAGAAAATGAGAGGAAGACTGTTTAGGGTATTATGTTGTCAGAAGAGCAATACACGATTACCAAGAAGATCCCATAAGAACTCAGTCTGGAGCCAAAAGGATGATATTAAAGCAGCTATATTAGTATCTGTTCCTTAACAAAATAATAACGGCTACCTGAAAGCCCACAGTAAATGATGTATTAAGCTGTCAGGGTTTTTTAATCGAACATACTTTTAGTGAACGGTCTGCGGCAAAATTAAGAGCTCGAATGAAAGGAACACAAAAATCAACACACCATCTGTGACTTAATCCTACTGCTGTTTACCTAGCGCAGCACCTACGGAGCGCAAGCTTAGCCAAGCGCTGATTCCTCCCTGTTTTCTGGCGTGCTGCAGACGCAGAGTTAAGCCCTGAGGCAGGCACGCCGCTCTAAGGCAGGCCGGGACGGACGGGAGCAGCCCGGAGCCGTCCCCGTCCCTGTCCGTGTCCCCCCGCCCGAGCAGCACCTGGGGCCCCGGCGCGGCGGCGCCCGTCTGCTCCCCCGCAGCGCCCTCTGCTGGCCCCGGGCTGGCGGCGGCGAAGGGCCCGCTGGTGCCGGCGCCGAAGCGCTCCTTACTAAACAAAATGGAGGTTATCTCCTCTTCCAGGCTCTAGACGGGTCAGAGAAGGGAAAGGACAGAATTAGACAGCGGCGGACGGAGCGGCAGCCACCTACAACGGGAGAGGTTTGGCAAGAGAGAGACGTGACAAAGGCAGCGGCTCGGCAGGAGCAGGGGGCGCGGGCAGGGGGACGAGCGCTGGGGCTGCGCCTCCACCGCGCACCGTGGGAACGGAACATCGACACTGGCACATCGACATTTACACATCGACATCTACACGGACCTCCCAAACAGCACAGCTTACTTAGCTGGTAATTCCGTATTTACTACTGGGATTTTTATTTTTTTTTTTCCCCTTTTAAAATCCATTTTTGACACCTTCCAAAGCCCAGCTTGATCAGAGCTTTAGGGCTGTCAAGACATATTTGCTGAGAATACATACCCACAGCACTGCAATATTAAAATATTTCTTACTTCTTTATAATAAATGGTATATATATTTATATACTTAAAATACTTAAATATCCTAAAGCAAATTCAGGTAGATTAAAAATCTGTTTTCAAAAAGTTTTTCCCATTTTAGTGGGAAAACCTGTATTTTTCAAACATTCATAAAAAGGGACACATTGCTTTAAAGCATAAGTTATGTTCATAATCTGGTCTGTTTTCTGTACAGCTATATATCTGTATGGTTAAGCAAACTTTGAAAGTTCATGTGGGTACAAGCCTCTGAAAAGGCTACAATTCTTCTATTCCAGATTTCATTCTACAAACTCTGGTAAGAAGTTAGAAGTAAAAGTGGTTAAAATAAAAAGCCAACAACATACAAATACATAACATGGACATAACGCACACGCTGACAACATGTCAAGAGATACATTTCCTCAAGGGCACTACAGAGAATCATGCCAGAAGCAGGTGCCAGAGGAAAGCCAAGGTGCCATGCACACGACTGCAGCCATGGGGACTCAGTGTATGATGTATGTGAACTATGAACTGACAGAGGTTACACCATGCTGCTGTACGGACACTACAACGTGTATGGTATGCAGAAAAACAGAGGAAAAAGAAGAAGAACCCCTAACCTGGATTTTTGTTGGGTTTGGTTTTTTTTTTCCCTACAGTAAAATTCATAGTTTATTTCAATGGTGGCCAAGAGTTAACTGGAAGTTATTAAATCTGCCTTCATGCAATATTGAAAATCCACTAGGGCAATGTGTTCCTTACCCCTACTATCTTTCCCTAGTTTACTCCACCCAAGAAACGTTAATCTATTAACAGATTACATCAAAAGGAAAAAATGTTCATGATCCTCCTTTCATTGTACTCTGGTACCTTGTTTTTTGATTGCTCAAAGCGTTCACAAAAAAAACAACAAAAAAACCCAAAGCAAAAAAAAAAGCAAAAAAAAAAAAAAAGCAGGGGAAAGCCAAAAATCTTTATGTGGTAGGTGGTCAGACTGTGTTCATCTCTCTCTAACCCTGCTCCCCCTTATATATAAAATTAGACAGACACATACCACCCCCATCTTTTAGCACTTTCCCACCTTCAAATTTGCAGGTCATCTAGTCTTTTAAAATGAAAACACCAGTCACACAGTTAGTTTGATAATGTAGTCCCTGTTCCCTGGAGCATTTAGTAGAAAGGGTTAAATGTAGATAGAATTAATCAATTTTGTATCAGCCTCTGTTTAAATTCCTGGCAAATTCTTCTGTTACATAGTCATACACTCTAACATGAAATATTTTTACAAGCTATGGGATATGGATTAAAGAAAAAAAAATTGTGGGTATCCATAAAACAAAAATACTTCTCCTATTTGCAACATATATATGAATGTGTCAGTTTTTGTTTAATTAAGTCACAGATGCTGTGCACTTGCAAGAGTATGGTGGACTTAGAAGTATAGTGATCAAAATGAGATGTACCCAAAACAATATTTCTAGGACACAGAAAATTATTTGTAAGCAATTTTGCTGAAGCAAAAGAAGAAAAATAGTATTAGCAGTGCTATCCCTGCTTTATTCTCATCTATCATTCAGCTATCCTAAAGGACAGGCAAGGATCAACAGGCATCCATCAACAAATAATTCAAGGTGGAAACACAGTTCCCCAAACGTCATATTTACATATATTAGTGAAATAGGACTGCCAGCTTGACATTAACCTAACAGACAAAAAGTAATGTAAAAAAGCAACATCACAATTGCTACTCATCATCACTACCACACTGCCACTAGTCCCACTGGTTGGAGTGCTTTTCATTGCATAGATGTTATCAGGGACAAAACCCCCCTCTTTTCCTTAATGAAAATAGAGGTACAGAAGTGCAGAGGAGTTCAGAACAGGCTGCTTTTGAAATGAAACTGCTTACACAGCATTATTGATTTAAATAATGATTACATAATGAACACACAAGGAAGAAGTTCTTGTGTGAAGTGTCAAATAACTGCAATAAATTATTTCCATATAGAATGAAAATACATGTTTTGCTGTCATCCTAGTCACAATCAAATACAGTAATTTTCCAGTGAAAAACTGGGTTATTTTCAGCGGCCATTCAGAACTTTGTGGTTATTTTGATGTGTCAGAAAAATGTTGCTGGCATTCACATATATGTGTATCTATACTCATATACACACAGAGATCCTGGTTTACAACTCAACATTCTCCTTTTAGTATTGGCTTTAAAAAGTTATTTTCATCAAAAAAAAAAAAAAAAAAAAAAAAAAAAAAAAAAAAAAAAAAAAAAAAAAAAAAAAGAAGTGCCCAAGCCACCAAGCTAGCCCACAGCAGATGCAGCAAAAAAGCAGCAGGTTTCAGGGCAGCCACCTTATCGGTTTCCTCTGGTTTTGCTCCAGCAATCCATGGCATTGAAATCCATTGTTTCTCCTTCCCAGGCAGTGTTTTCACTTGGAAAATGTGGTCTCCTTTTTTCTATTTGGTTTTCATTTTATAAAACCAGTGTAAATCAACAAGCAATGAGACAGACATACACTATACATAAACATAAAACCAAATCATCTGGAAGTGACAGAACATACTAGATGAGCAAAAAAAAACCAAACCACCAGATATAAAATAATTTGCAGGGACCTCAACTTCAAGAGAAAGAAATCAACAGACAAAATAAACACAACCATGTAACAAAAATTAAGCTATACTTTTATATAAATGTCACTTACAAGCAAAATTATATTTATAGCTATTAAAGGAATCACTGTGTCATGAATGTTTGAAAACATGATCAACATTTTTATCTGTGCCTATACCACCATATGTAGAAATATTAAGGTACCACTCAAATTTAAGGAATTTTTTGGCAGTATGACAAATTAACAAAATAAAGAAGTGATGTTGCTGTGCTCTCTGTATGCACATACTCACAGTTCCGATAACTTACAAATCTTACTGAAATAATGTCCTATTACCAAAAATAATTCTGTAGCATCAGGCCTGCTTAATTGAAAGCTCACCTTTCTCTGGACTAAAAGAAAGCTGAAGAATTTAAGGGGACAAGACAAGGACACATTTAAGGAAGGAAGAATGGGAACCATGGTGATAGACAAGGAGCAACAACACAATAAACTGATTTATTTAAAAGACTGATTTACTTATCTACTGTATGAAAAAGACAGCTATTAACCCAGTAGAACTAAAAGTTTCACAACAGCATGAGAAATTTGGGTAGGTTTTTTGCTACATGCATTGAGGGTGATATTTGTGGAAAACTGTATTCCATACTGCTGTTTCAAGGTTCAGTCAGAAAGGAGAGGTAGAAAGAAGTAGATAAATTCATTTTACAGACTTTTAAAGATTAAGATAAGTAAAATTTAACAACTACATTAAATATGTCCTGAAGTCAACACTGTAGATCAACTGATCACAAAGTCCTTCTGAAACAAAACAAGGACTGTGTGTATTTATGCACAAGCTATTTATGAAGAGAAATATATAGAAAAGGAAGGAAAAGTTCTACTGTCACTGAAAAATTCTCTCTATCAATCTATGTAAATCAGAGTGAAATTTAAGATATCCTTAACATACAGGAAAAAGCTGCCATCACTTCTGTTTTCTTCTAATTCAGTTGTTCATGTAGAAGAATAAAATTCCACCCATTATTTAAAGTCAGGTCCAATAGTAACAGTAAAAAAGTTAATGTATACTTAGTATAAACAAATATTATATCAGACAAATCAAGTGTTAACCTGAAGGACAAACTGCATTTGCTGTATGACAGAGGGTTGTATGGAAAGGCATGCAGACAGGTGTGTGCAGTGACATACCCCTTGTGTCTGTAGGGACAGAGGTGTGATACGCCGCTTTTCCCACTCATTTGGGCGTGGTTCAGGTGTGGATTCCATGAAATTGCGCTTGAGCTCACTAATGCTAGCCTGGTGTTTCAGTAAGTCGTCCTGGGTCTTATCCAGGTCCTAGCAACCCGCAACATAAAACAAAGTAGGACAAAACACGACAAAAAAAGCAAACTTAACTGAAAAAAAAAAAAATAAATAGAAGCAACCAAACCAAGAGAAGTGCCTTGTGTCTGAAATGGTGACCTCCTTTGTAGTGCCTCAAAATAAAAATCTTTAAGGCTATAAGGGACCAGGATTTTCTGGTTTTGTTTTTGTTGTGAAGTTCTTACTGAAAATTACTGTTTCTTCCATATTTTAAAGCAAAGGAGAATAATGCTGTATGTGGTTATTTAGCAAATAGCTACTTTCATCCAAAACATGACACTACTAGCCCTTTCAAACAATAATAATTTCCAGAAGCTGTTTGCTTTCACCTAAAATTTGTAAGCACAGAAGCAAATGTTTCAGGATACTGCACAGCTAACATAACTGAAGGTAGCTGTAAGAAAGAATAGCTTAACCCAAGGAGCAGAAAAATGTGTCTTTCCTGCTATTACAAGCTCCATGAAAAATACATCTGTGAACACAAGGCCAAATATACAAGCAAGCTAACACCTGCTTAGCTTCAGAGGGATAACTCATTGTGCCTTTCATGCAGGCTTAAACTTACTGGAAGGATCAGATTTAAAGACTTCAAACCTGTAACCTGCCAATTCTACTTTTAAGAACCGAACAGCAGACAGGAAAGTAGGAATAGTTTTTGTGCATGCCAGTACCAAAACAAATTATCTAAATTGCACCTCCAAAGATCAGTGCCAAAGGGGACAACACACAGCGTGAATACCAATTTTATCAATTTTACCAATTAGATTTTGTCATGACCATTGAGGCCAAACTGCAGCACCTTGGATCAAATAACTACAAGGTATTCTTTCACTTTGTACCAGCTACAAGGCAGAGGTAAGGTTCAGGTGCTACGCCAAAATTTAACTGCTCTAGTAGCCAGACAAAAATGTATATGCTTAGCTTTCTTGGAAATTCATTGTCTTCTAAATACAATGCCTGGGATTTGGTGGGCAAAGCAGATTTCAACCTACTTTGACAGTTTGTCCTCCTTCCACCATTCCAGGTCTCAAAACCATGTTGCTTATGCTCATGCTATCACAAGAATATTTTTTCAGTAGTATTCTATAGTTATAGTCAAGTTTCAGCCTTGGATCCATTTTTAGTAAAGAAATAAAAGACTGAAGATGGAAATGAAATATTATCAGTGCAGACATAATTATTAAGGAAGTTTTGTCAAAAGAATGTAATCAGAAATAATTACGTAGATAAAAAATCTGGATTTTTTACAATGATTTTAAATACTTTTTAGCAGAATGTTCCAAAATCTACCATTTATGTTAGGATTTTTATTGATACAGTGATCACAATGCAAAGGTGCTTCACATTAAGTCATGAAAAACCCACACCCCAAACTCATTAGTTTCTAATTTCCTTTCACTTGCATGTTCAGCCCCAGTAAGGGTTTGGTGCTGCACATCTCTTTCCTAACATTGTGGATAAGCCTGCATGCATTTTGAACATTTGAACGTCTCCCCTTCTGGCAATTCAGCAGGTTTGTATTGCCACAGGACCACTTTTCATCCTGGACTAACAAATGAGACATTAAATACGTCCCCCTAAAGTTTGTATTTCCTGAGTGAAGTAAAATCTTATGCCAAAGGCATTCTATTATGCAACTGAAGCTCGTAACAATCCCATCATTATTTTAAGACCTGTCTTGGCTTGACACAAGGCACATTTCTTGGACTTGATCAAAGCACAGTTATGCAATGCACACTTTCAGTGCTTCAGTAAGTTATACACAAGCAAAGTTTCAATAGTGATCAAAAGCTGCGAAAAGCCATAAAACATTAGTTGGGTTACTGCAATCCACACATCTCCCTATTACTGAGCAAAACCAATGTTTTTTTTAAAAAGTGTTTTTGTGACAAAGGGAATTATTTATAGCCCCATATGGATGGATAAAATATACAGCAGCAGGATTTTTTAAAACATTTTCAGTTATTACCTTAAGTTATTAACCACAAGTTAAATGATACTGATAATAACTACAGACAGTCTCTGATAAAATAATTGAGATTAGCAATCTATATGAAAATTCTTATAATAAAAAATCTCTACTTCAGTGACAATGCACTACATGAGAACATACTGTTCAAGGCTCTTTGCTGTTGCTCATCTACCATGAAAACCAACCTTCAAGAAGCAAAATTTACTTCCATTTGAAAAGGAAAAAAATAAATATTTCAGAAGATACCCAAACATTCCCTTTGAATATTTGATCCTTGTATCATTGCTCAATGTTCCTAAAACCAGTGTCAGAATCAGAATTAATTTTCTATACTTCTACTGCTTGCCCCTTACTAAGTCTATTTATTCAGCTAATGTATTTGAGGAAACTTGATTAAACTGGCAAAAAGCTGGAAACTCTACTCAACAGATGATGCAAACATTGAGGTGCAATGTACAAAAATCCATTTAGAATTATGAATTGCACCCATGTGTCTGCTCTAAATAGGGCTATTATTCCCAGTTGCCACCTTGAAAACATTTAGCAAAAGTACACAAATTTTCATTCAGTGTTCAAGCTGAGGATTGGCTGAGGGTATTTTGCATTTGTTTGTTTTTTGTTTAAACTCAGAAACTAGAATGGTAACATGCAACATTTCCAAGCCGGTTTTCCCCATGCACTTCATGCAGTGTGTCCAAAACAGCCTGCAGGTGACCTCCCATCCCATGCAGCCTGGCAGCCCGTGAGAATGGAGAGTACTTTTTGTATTACATACAAACCTCCAACATTAAATTGCTATGTCTGACATAAATATTTTCCCCGTCTACTCTCAAGGAACTGATCTGTGAAATTGAGCCACATAAACAAAAAACAAAAACAAAACAAAGAACATAAAATGGACCAGCAAGTAAATAAAAAAGGATCCTTATAACCAGACAGTTAAACAAAGGAAATAAAATGGTGAGATGAAAAGGCACTATTCAGACAAAACCCACAGAAAATTTAGGGTGCTAACAAGGCAGGCAGCCACAGCCAGGTTCAATTGTAAAAGAACAACCAAGCACCTTCTGCTGCGCTTCCTCCTCTTCGTATTCCACCTGTGTGAGCGCGTGACAAATCATCAAGAAAAGGAAGTGTTAACATCGGCTTACAGACTAACACAGAGACTTCATCTCTTTGTAAATGCTGCAAAGTGTGCTGGATTTTACAGACCTTTACTGTTTCGGCCCCAGATGTCGAAATTAAGTGACTTGGGTCTTCTTGCACCTACATTGTTGTAGAATGGCTGAAGTAATTTTTGGCATAAGTGGCATGAAAAATGGAAGTTGCACACTGTGTCCCTTTCTTGCTGCACTTTTTATTGTTTTCCAGGTGAAAATTTAAGAATGAGTAACAAACAAAAATGATATGCATAATTTCTATGGTAAGTGATTTAAATTCTGCAACAAATTGATGGGAAAATGGAATCTAATCCAGGAGTTGTTTTGGGAAAAGAGTTTAGGGTTCAAGTCAAACACTTAAACACTGCATTTACAACCAGTCTTAAATTTTAGGAATGTTGTCTTGGGATGAACTATTTGCACATACACACACCCACCCCTTGTTAAGTGAATATATTTATTCTTAAACTGCAATTCATTCTGTCAGTAATTTTCTGTAGCTAATCTTCATATCTCATCTCCAAGTATTCAGAATGTCTTAAGGAACAGCATTCTTTAAAAAGTGAACCACTTCCTGGTTGTCTTACCACATGTACAAATATCAACTGGTAACCTTAGGAAAAGATGCATTTACAAGTCAACACTGTGCAAGTCCATAAATTTGAAGATGGATTTACTGCTCATACCGTTGCATTTTGGATTCTGTGTGAATGATGTCATACATAAAAGGTTTTTATTAATTTCTGACTCATCTGGGGTTCCATTTTCAGTAACTACACTACAAATTACTAATTGAATTAGGCTACAGAAAAATTGAGAAAATCTTGAAGCCATGTTTTTCATTATTTTATACTTAGACTGGTATTATGATGACATTGTGTCATATTTACCACATCTTTAATATGTACAAAGCAAACTTTGTTAAATGTAACATTAAACAGATCCTCCTCCATTCTGATTCTACAACTGGTTTAATATTTTCTTTGAGGATGAAAATAGAAGACATTTTTCCAGTGGTATTGCTGTAACATGTGCAGTAGACATAAGGAAAGGAGGCATTTTGTCAGCCATTCCAGATGATCAGAGCAACATGCTGGTGTGACTGAGGCTTCTGTGCATTTTAGCAGTGTATTCCAAAGAATGCTCAGACTTCAGTGATATAGTCTGACACAACTTGCAATCCCAGCTAAGGAATGAAATCAGTCTCAACTGCTGCTAGAGATTCATCAAAGCATGTAAAAAAAGAAAGTGACTCGGTCAGACTCAGCTTTGCACACACCCTTGTAGAGCTGAAACATCTGAAATTTGGAACAACAAAACACTGATTTGAAAGTATTCGCAAGTTTTCTGAATTCAGCTTTTAGGAATTTCATTTTTCAGAAATAAACAACTTCAGAGATGTGCATTCCAGTCAATGCATGCAGGAGACAGGCATTTTAAAACCAATTTACAGCACAAATAGAACTTGCAAATAGTATCAAATAACATATCTATTGTTACACACAGTACTTTCATTATTCAGATTTATATGCTCGCTAACATTTTCAACTACAATGCAAGTCCCACCTGCAGCTCAGTATCTGTGGAATTTGATGAGATTATGCATGCTGTAGGAAATTAGGCAGAAAAACCATGAGTTATCTATTACCTACAAATCTCACAATGGCAGTTTTTCACAAATGAGAAATGCTAAAAAGATACAGATATACACATGTGCATTTGTGTATTTATATATGTATTTACAGGCTCATACACAGACATACCTCTAAACTAGGAAGTGTGCAAAACCGAGCAAGCCTTGTGAGAACAAGCATAAATGCAATGTGCAAGTGTCAACGTTTAAGCAGCAAAATTACACACCTCCTCTTCCTCTGCTTTGTCATTCAGGTCATTGCCATTAGAGCTACTAAAGGAAGTCACCTTAGGCTCCAGGTAGCAGAGGGACAGAGCGAGAGGAAGGGAAAATGTGAGTGAAAAAGGAATAGACTGGAAAGCAGACAGAAGCAGGACAAAGACAAGGAGAAAAGAGGGGATGAAGGAAGGAGAGGTAATAGGAATATAGTGCTGAAGGCCAGGTGGAAGGAAAGAAATGCAAACATCAGGAAGGCTAGGAAAAGTAATATAGCCATCCTCATCAAGCAGCGAACGGAAACTAAAAGAAAGGCATCTGAAGAAGCTGCATGAGACACGCAACTCAGTGCTTTTGTAGTCATTTGTATGGATTCTTCTCTCAACAGCAGGGGAGCCTCGACTAGCTAGGGGTCTCACAGATTCAAAGGTATTAACTGGTGAAGCTGTTCTAGTTTTATTATGATCTGATGTTTGTTCCATGGAATTGCACTCTGAAATGTCTGGAATGGTAAGGAGGGGCTCTTCAAAGGGATCTTCCTCTGAAATATCTGAAAGCATGTCGATCTCAGGGACAGGTGACAAGTTTGTGAGATGGGATGACACAGAATGGATGGGCAGTGATGATGGGTGTATGTGAGTGAGCTGAAGAAAAAAATTCTGTGCACAGTGGAAAATGAAAGTACAACAAAAATGCAAGTTTGAAGCACATGAAGAGGGGAAAAAAGAGAAATTATTAGTTAGTGAAAACTTTTACTTAGAAGAAGGGATAGCTTTACTAACACAATAGAAATAAAAATTGTGCTGTGTTTTACAAGCATCCAACTTGTTTACTTCAGTGGATTATGAAAGGAACCCATTACAAATGTTTTGTTCTCAGGCTGTAAAGAACTGTGCACTTTTGAACTGTAATAGTCACTTAAAACAGATGGAAGCAGACAGACACTCAAAGCTTTGGCAGAAAGGTCAAAGGACAGTACACGAAAGACAAGCTGGCACTTCTTGGGTTTATAACTGTTTTCTCTAAGACTTAAAGAGAACCAGAAAGGAAAAGAAGCATGTGCACTAGGGGAAAGAAAAAAGCTGTTCACAGAATAAGCATGTGTAACAAAACCATACTGAACAGCTTCCTGGAACAAATTCCCAAAATACTGCCTTCCCCTCCTCCACTGTTTTGGTTGAAATATTGAAAGATCAACCACATTTTTGAAAACAAGGGAGAATCACCATCTTACCAAGCCGAAAGGTAGAACATGGTAATTTATTTTACCATTTTTCTCCCATAAAGAAACTGTGTATCCCTTTTTTCTCATCTGTTTCAAAATTATTTCAACTTGCTAGCAAACAAAAAAAAAATAAATATGCAGCTGTGGTATTTGTTCTCTTTCTACACTTGAATGGAGTTGGAACATATGAACTGCACAGAAAAACTCAGCAGACTCATTAAGAATAAAATGGGTAGCTAACTTGCAAAAATGTTTGAGGAAAAAATTACTCTTTAAATATTTAACTAAGTTGTGGAGAATTGCTGAAGTAGAAATGCTCTCCAAGAGAGAAAGAGCAGCAAATTTTACATGGCACTTTAGGAGGAAATTTTCACATTGCATCATACAAAGTATAAATTTTTTTACCTATTCCCCCAGTAGCTCAAGCAAACAAGACAAGCAAACATTTGCAACAGAAACAGATCACAGTACTTAACTTTTCACAGAAATCTATACCTTAGTCAATGTACAAGTTTTTAAAGGATGAAATAATTCTGCAATGGCTACTAAAACAAAATTATTACCTACGGTAATTAAACTCAATCATATATCCAACTTTGTAAAGTGTACACAACCATGGTATAATAACATTTTTATTCCAGTTTGAACAATTATTTACCCTTTGAAACATTTTTTCAAGAACTCATGCAAGCTTATTGAGCATTTAAATTAGATTTACAGCAATAAAAGAAACTCTAACTCAGTGCCATTTAGAAGTTTGTATTCTCTTTACCTTACATATGCTTACAGTAAGTTAAACACACAGAAAGCATTTGACAATTTTCCTTTAATATTTTAATATAGTATTCTGTACGATACTCAGAACTGATAGACACTAAAGGACTACACATGGAAACACACATCACATGAATAAATAATTTTGGTATGAAAGTCAGACATACCTTTCCATCCTGAGTCAACTCTAATTGTGGAGTTTTGAGTGGACTTTCATCATCTTCTCTGCCACCTTCTTTTAACTTGGCCTGACCAGCAGCTTCAAGATCAATGATTTTATCTCCAGCAGCCTGCCCTCCAGTAGCAGAGAAATCTCTTAGAAGACTTCGGTCTGAAATACCCATGGGAGCTATTAGAGAGCAAAATAATTTTGGTTCATTTGGATAAGCTGAATCATTTTTGTTTTAAATCTTATTAGGAAAAGCACTTTATGATTACATCAGCAATAAGCAATACAAGCTAGTTGCTGATTGATACAGTGTTTTTCAGCTTCTTGGCTTTACAAAAAGTCTGTCATTCCCACTGCACTGGTATGAACAGCAGGGCACCCCTGTAATAAAACTTGCACTTATTACATATGGAAAAGACCCACATAGTATCAGACAAGTACTTATCAACTTCTTTATTAGTCTTGGAAGATAAATTGAAGGTATTGTTCTTTTGGGTATGTAAATCACCATTAAAAAAAGAGGGAGAAATATTAAAGAGCATTTTGAGAAAATTCACTATTTGAGAGGACTAATGTGATCCAGAAATAGCTATACATATAACTGTCACAGTATTTTTCACTGGAACCTTAGCAAAACTGCACAAACAGCTCAGTGAAAGTAAGAACTTTCCTCCCTATATGCTTGCAAAAAATGGAAGGGGGAAATACTAAGCATGTATACTTGAATGCAGTCAAAGCACAAGAGAGTGAAAGGCTTTAAATTCTCTTATTTGACTCAGCATAGCAGGACTAACTGTTGTTAGTACAGCTCAATTGTAGCTAAACTCACATCACTGTCATACCTCACTTTTACTCCAGTGAAGTTGTGCATGCCTGAATCTAAGTCAAGCTTCATGTTATTTTGCTGAAGTGTTTTTCTATTATATATTATTGCAGAAGTGATTTTGAGTAAGACATGAGCTTTTACATCTCTCGCACATAGTGCTGCCATACCTGCCTTTGGAAAGAGTGCCTATTTCCAAGCCAGAAGATATTTCTGCTCAAAAAGACCAAATACCAGTAATGACAGTAAAACCCTTAAGCTATTCAAAGTCAACGTAAACGTTTTTAACTAAACACTAAAGTGCTGAATAAATATACCAGGATAGCAATATACTGAAGAAAATGATGGAAAATTCTACATAACAACTCATTCAGCCTTTTCTGTTTAGAGACACTGAGGCCAACCCAGATCCCAGAAGATGCCACTGACCAAACAATTTTATATAGCCTATAGTCTATAGGCTATATATTCATATAGCCTATGCCTTAAAAAAGGTATGAGTAATGTACACAGATGCTACAAATCCAACTCCATATATTCACAGCAGTGCCATACCATTCAGGCAGTGAGTGAACTCAATATTTAGGTCACCTAACACTAACAAATACTTAAAGCGGCATTAGATATTGAAATTCATAAATCTGTCAAACGACCTTCTGGCCATCGGTAATGTTAACATTTCTAAAAATTGGTCAGGTCAGAGTGACAGCACATAATGTAAATACAACACAGAAAAAACAAGTTGGATTTCATACCTCCATCAAGGCTCCTGGAAACCCGTTTGCTGGAAGTGCGTTCGAAGTACGGAGCTGGTCTGTCTATGAGGTTGCTGGCCTGCCGTGTCTGCGCCTGCGTACGGCCGCTGTAGCGGAACTTGGAACCCAAGGTCAGAAACTTTGCTTTTGGAGGCTGTTCTGGTGATAAAAGTCTAAAAGGGAAATACAAGAAAAGTAATTTTAAAAGGTTTTATTTTAAGTATTTAATGAGGTAATTTGAAGCTACTTATTGTACTTCAGTTCACAGTGTGTAATCTGTGCTCTCCAACAAAGGATTCTACTGTAAGCTCTCCAAAGACCTTTAAAACAATACATGTTATTTATTGTTTGTAGTTGGAGTCAAAGTGATGCTGATAACCATCACATTTTTCCACAGTATGACTAAGCATCTGGGACTCCTATCTTTTGGTGCTACCTTGGTTAAATTTTAATTTTTTGTAGAAAGCTGAAGCCATTATAGGTCATGTAGAATACCTCTCAGATCTCTCCTTGGAATGCCACTTTTAGTAAAAGCTATACATTACACTTCCAGTGCCTTTCCTGTATTCTGAGGTACCCATACAGCAGTAGCTCCTCCTCAAAGTTAGGGAATGGTATCTCAAAGCTGTATAGAAGGGAATATCAAGTGAAAAAGATTGAGAAGACTGGAGAGTTGTTACCCAGTAACAACAAGTTTAACAGTCTACATTCAGACTGCAGTTTATTTACACTGCCATTTATAAAATTATATAGGTTGATGTTCGCTGGATATAAGGAGTGGGGGAAAGAAGCATATTGTGAAAAGGGTGAGAAAGAGAGTTACATGTACTGTTAATGCAGGGTACATGTGTTTGCATCGTAAGTGTTGGAGCCCTTGTCAGAAAGTCTAGAAAGGGCTACCTGGGGAGGTGGTGGAGTCACTGTCCCTGGTGGTGTTTAAAAAAATACTGAATGTGGCACTTAGTGCCACGGTTTAGTTGATAACGTCATAGGTTGGCCATCTCCAAGGTCTTTTTCAACCTGGTTGACTCTGTACCATCATCACATGAGTTTGAAGACAGGTCCTCTACGTCCCTGGATTTCCTCCAGTATGAGGACTTCAAGTTTGTACTCATCTAACCCCTATTGCTTGTACTTTGTTTTTGAAATCCTACCATCAACTGCAACACTAAGGGTCCACCGCCATCCTTGCTGATAAGGCAAACAGTCATCACTGCAAGAACCCTCCCCTGTCCCCTCTTTTCTGGAAAGGCCTTTGAAATTGTTTCCTGGATCAATGTAAAGCTGTAAATACATGCTCACCCCTACTCTCTCTGTGTATAAAACTATCATACTATTGCAGACAAAGCTTCTTGATTTGAGAATTTGCAAAGAATGAGCAGCTCACTAAACGTCAACTTCTTTCAAGCAAAACCAGTAATTCATGTGCCATTTGTACTGAGGATGGGACAGATGGGCAAGTGAGAGCTCAAACTGTGCTGACTTTGTCCTCCTCCTTCTGAAGCATTTGCACAGAAATATCTGTGTCAGCAGAATCTGACCCAATGTATGTTAAGGCAGTAACCACTACTGGGTTCTGAAGACTACAACAGTCATTTTAAAAGTGTTTCAACAAAACTGAAGAATTTTCAGATACCTAGAAAACAGAACAGTGAGCTACTGTGCTGAGCTGATCTTGGCTGGATGCCAGGGCCCCACCAAATACACTCCCCTTTCTAAGCTGGACAAAAGAGAGAGATGTAACAACCAGCTTATGGGTGAGCTAATGACAGGGAGACATCATTCACCAATTGCCCTCGTGAGCAAAACAAACAAGACTTGGGAGCAAATCAATTTAATTTCTTGGCAATCAAATCAGGGTAGGAAACGAGAAGTAAACCTGAATCTTAAAAATATTTTCCCCCCTTTTCCCTAAGAGGAGATGTTCACTGGGGCACTAACCAGAAGCATACAATTCCCCAAGTCTAAGATGCATATGCATGCACCTGAATCTTAATCTGTTCCAACATTTATAAATAAAACAATTCAAGACAAAGTAATCCACTCTTCTGCATTGAAGTCACTTACAAACTTAAGGCTTCACTTTCATTGCTTCAATAAAAAAAAAGTCTTTCCCCCATTATTTCTGAAAGGGAGTGCATTATGTACTAAGAGGAAGAAGGCTAAAAGGGTTTTTCCAAGGTTCATTCAGTTCTTGATTTTCCAGACAAGGTTGCAGCATGAACTGCCATTTTTATCTTCCACCCTGCTGAGATAAACTTTTAATCTTTTAATGTGGAAAAAACAGGAGAACTAATTACTTCCTGATTAAGGGCATTTGAATGGATTCTTGTATTACAGGTTTAATTATGTAAAATAACTGAAATCTATATTTTTACCCCTTTAAGATGTTTGGAGGAGATTATTAAAAAAATCATGAAAATATCAAATAAAACACCAATAAAGACAAAAATATAAGCATGTTTCTGCAGACACTGGTTATGATCCAGAGCTGCCAACTAAGCTTACCTCAATTTTTATTAGATATATGGTTTGACTGTATTTTTAAAGTAGGTTGCTGCTCTTTGAAAATGCTACTGGAATCCTCTACGTTTGAGCTGATAACAAGTGAATACAATGCCCTTTGGTAGTCATTTTCAACACAGTTCATTACAATTTTTATAAATAACTTCATACACTGGTGAATTTCCTACACATTATAAGAAAATGGATCTTAGTGTGATTATTTGAGACAAACTGAAACATTACATAAGACAACACAAGGAATCTTATCATGTTATATAGGACATGCTAAGAGATTTGGAAGCTAAAAATATGCATCTAAACTGTATACAATTTACTGTGGCATCATACACAAGCTTTACACATGCTCTGAATGAGCTACAGTCTCTTGGACTAGCAATTGCTTTCTGCTTTTTATCTTTGAAGGAAAATAGAGCTGGCTTTATTTTACTGTTTTTAAATCAGGATGAGAGGTCCTGAGGATTTTCTCTCTGATGACATCATCAGAGTATATGGATTTACAGAATGGTTCAAGTATTTGTTACATAATTCTTGTTATAATGTCAGTCCTGGTTAGGAAAAGCCACTTCTGATTGGAAAAAAATCCAATTATTTTTATTATGTCTGAATTTCTGTACTAAGATTATTTCATACTTATTAATGCTCCTGAAAGCTTTCAGACTTGCAAATGGTAGTTGTCAGTTTAGGATTTTTGACTTCCATAAGACTTGCTTTTTCTTTATTGAGGTCTATTTTAAAACTAGGAAATACATCTTACCAACAAAGCAAATCACTGCATGAGTTATTTGAAGAGTATTAATAAGCTTTTCACTGCGGACAGAACTGCATGCTATTTGTGGTAATAGACACCAGCAGCCAAAGCAGACTTCAAATCTTCAAGAATAGAATGCTGGACTACGTTAATAAACAAATTCTATCAACATGAAAAAAAGTCTCTGGTCAGGATATAAATAAGAAGTGCTTATAAATAAAGCATTTGAAGACTGATTTATGCTGAGATTTTGCAATCTCAGCATAAGTTCTACCTTTGCATTTAAGAACATGCTACATTCAATGAAGATCTGAATACTGAAAACCATCCAATGAGACAGCTCCAGTAATCATCTCCTTAGGCCTCCTGGTCCCCAGGTTCTCTGAAGTTCTGCCTAGCAAGTATATTCAGCAACAGGATTGCAACTACTTTAAAACAAACCTTTTTAAAAAAAAAAAAAACCCACCACAGGCTACTGAAGGAGAAAGCTTACTGTTTACACACCCTAGGTACTGTACTTTGAGGAAAAAAACCCTCAGATTCAATGCCTATCCAATTCACAGGAAATTCAACCTAAACCTGTGACTCCTAGGCTGCAGGAGGCACATGCACACTCTAATGGAATGTGTGTTACTGTAAAAATCAAATTATGTCAAAATCCTTTTCAGTGGAAGAAGTAGACAGAGGAACAACTCTGTGGCCTCTTGTTTAGGTGCTCATTTACAAATAGATCATCGTTTCAATGATCAGTTCAGAATTCTGTGCTCCTCCTTGCTGGAGAAAAAAAAATGCAGAGGATGTTATGGATTATTACATAAACAAATAGTCTGTTTAAAGTGATTCTGTTCTTTGAAGAATGACTGAACTCAGCCTAGTTCATAAATAAGGAAAAACTCAGCTAGAAGCATTTACACTCAGCAGAATGTTCAAATTAATTCAATGAAGATTAGTGTCAAGCCCTAAGAGCTTCTTGTGATGATGTATAAGGGCTTTCTAGATGGTCATTCTGAAAAGTCAGTCTCTCAGGAAATCTTACCACAAACCACAAAATGTGTCAGATAGGAAGGGACCACAGTGGGT
Source organism: Parus major (assembly GCF_001522545.3). Taxonomy (NCBI): domain Eukaryota; kingdom Metazoa; phylum Chordata; class Aves; order Passeriformes; family Paridae; genus Parus; species Parus major. The sequence continues at coordinate 59,072,080 of NC_031770.1, read as the reverse complement.
TGTCTGGCTTAACCTCCCTGCTCAAGCAGGGTCATTCCAGAGCACATGGCACAGGATTGAGGCCAGACAGCTCTTGCATACATCCAGTGCTCCATGACCACTAGTTTAGTTTCATCCTCTCAGCACTCTGAAAGTTTTAATAAAGCAATTATTTGTGCTTGAGACTTTAGGAACTGGTAATTTGGGGTCAATTATTGTCAGGGTATCTTCTGTCTAAGAGGCAATACTCAAGGGGCAAAGAAGGGGAAAATCTTTACTTTCCTCCTATCCTTTAAAAGAAAGATACTAGCATACCTTGCAAAGTAGGGGAAGGAGAGAATTATCATTTACCTGAAGAAAGTATGGTGCTCCACACAAACCTTCCATAACCTTTTAGCAGCCCGATGGTTTGGCAGTTTGAATCCAATAGTGCTCTCAAACTGTTCCAGCTGGAAAGAATCCACAAATAAATTAACCCATTTCCTTAAACTGGCTATTAATTCATAGGTAGAGTTCAGATAGTTCCATTACTGTATCAAGCTGTAATACTCCTGTCATAAGACTTAAGATTATTTTTTTTTAATTTAAAAAATACCAGAATTTTCAGCCTTTTAAAAGATTTATACTTTTGGGCTATGTCATGATGGATAAATTGCATGAAGCAGTTGCACTGCAGATTGTGCTTTACACTTTGCTTGAATTTACTGAAAGTCTGAAATCCATACAGCAGTGTTAAACTTACATGATTTGTATCACTAGATATAAGACTTTCTTAGCAAAAATAATTCATCTAAGCATCAGTCAGTGCAAGAACAATACATCTGCATTAGAAAACTTACATAACTACAATGTTAATATTGTAAAAATGGTGCTTGGATGTCTTATTTATTCATACAGTAAAAGCCACCTTAAAAATTTTACAGTATAAACTAAAAAAGCATTACAGTATTTGACATTTTGGGGGTTTTGTTAAATTTCCTGTTACAAAGGGCTCAAAATGTTAACATGCACACATCCCCTTCAGCAACTCCCAGAAACTTTTAGCTGTAACTGAGGAGAAAGTTGAATCCACTACTTCCATAGCAGCTAATAAAGTTATAACATTCTACAGGACAACTCAAGCATTTGGTTACAGCCACAAACTTAATGTGCTGACATTTAATAAACTATTATACCCAAAGAGGAAGAGCAGCTGGCTCTCCCCCAGGATTGCAAGTTTGCACAGTCAGAATATGGCCAATGTAATTAGCTTTTTGTGTAAAAAACCCAACAAAATAACTAGAAAGCTTTTATTAAAAAAAAATAATCCTTCCTGGTTTGCCTTTACTAATCAAGACAAGCATTTAATACAATCATTAGAATCTGAAGAGGAAAAAGCACTCATAAGTTCTGCTTGAACACATAAGCTTATGAGGACAACTGTGGAAAAAATGAGGATTTTTTTTGTTGCTGGATAGAAATGATTTCCCAAAAGAAACAAGACTGAAAGGTGCTACTCACTTCTGCTGGCCTGACTTTGATGTAGAAATTACTTCGCTTGTAGGAAATCTTCAGAATTTTTGGCCAAGCGAAGCGGTTGATCCGGAGTCTGTCTTTGTAAATCAGCAGACCATTAGCACATACACCCAGCATGATATCCACACCTTCAGAATCCTACCAGGTATGAGACAATTTCATAAAAATCACTTCAATAACATTCCAAACAAGCAATTACTACTGACATACCTTGAGGGAATATTGTAACTGAGACATGTTTAATATTCAAACCTGACTCAGACAATAAGATTCTTAAATCAGAAATAGCCAAGTATATTCATTTTATAGGAAGGACTTTGGACTCTAAGTAATGGTTTTGGCATTCTTATGCCACAGTTCTGGGAAATCCTTCAATATTCTGGTAATAGGGACTAAGTTAACAACTTAAAAGCGGGAAAGGTATGGCCTTTGTGTGTGCTAGCAATAATTTCAACAAATATTAAAAGAAGAAAAATGAATACCAGGTCAAAAAAAAAGCAATCAGTGAAAGTCTGAACAAGCTGGTGAGCAAGATGGTCTTTTACAGTCACATACTATTCCAACAGAGATAGAGGAGGTAATGGGTTGGTTTCTGAGCATTCTTTTGCTGACAGCATTTGATGCGAGTTTTACAGGCTACAAAACTAATGACTTCCTGATACACTACACAGTACGGGAGAATCTCATATCCTCCCCAATGACAGATCAGCTACATCAAATGCCAACACTGTCATTACGGAGACAACACAACACTGGCAGAACTAAAAAATAAAATTTAACAATGTTTCTCCAGTACTTAAAAGTCTTGGTTTTCTTTTTAAAATGCAAGACTGATATGCTTACAATACCTTAAATTTCCTAATGATTTGAGACTCTGGATTAATGAGAGGGAGTGCGAGGAGGTTATAAGTTTGTCTTTTGCGGTTTTAAATAAAAAAAATAAATTCACACTTGAAATGAAAATTTGATTTGACCTACCCAGGAAGTGGAAAAGGCACCAAAATCCTCCCCCTATTTTTTAGGATCTCCCCCCTATTTTTTTAACTCTCATGGCACTATGTAAACAATTACGTGCTCCTTTAGGCTTTACTTTATTGGCCCTGCATCTCCTTTTCAAAGAAAATATGACATTTTAAATGTATTTATCTGCTCTTATGAGTGAAATATTATTTCCAAGATGCACATGTCTATGCATTGTAAAATTCTACTGATGTTAGAGTTGCAAATTGTGTAATTATTGTAACCAAGAGATAAAGGCTTACAGACAAACATTAATATGACATATGACTTTTTAAAAAATAATCGACGTATAAAACATTTTCTTTAATACTTAGCACGTCTATTCTAAAACAAAACCAAACAAACCAAATCCACAATACCTTGGCATGATGTAAATCCACTCCATACATGGAGAGTCTTTTAGCATTTTCTAGGAACTGGGAATCCGCCTGTGCTGGAGTCAAGCCCCTAAAACCATTGAATAAGTCTTGAGTTTATTGGCAAAAAAACCAAGAGACAAAACTGAGTGGAATCCTGGAATTCAGACTGATACAAAAGCCTCAGTTTATAAGGTATCAATAGCATTTTTGTTCTACTGGAAAAGTGTTCTTTCAAAGCGTATTATTTTACTTGAGTACAGATTTCCACCTTTACTCTTTCAAACCACCTGTATGTTGCTTAAACTAATTCATATAAAAATACTTTTTTCCAGAAGTTCTCTACCAAGATCTTAGTGCAACTACTATTTTCAAAGTCAGCTTTCTAAACACACCAAAGTAAGAACTTTCAGTTACATAGAAAACAATTTCCAGAGTAACAATAAATTTACTTCAGCAATTTTACACATACTCTTAGGAGAATTGACATAAATGTGACAAAGCAAGACGACTTCTTTAATCCCACTGTATCTCACATACCTGTGTGTTTTGTGTAGCTCAGCCACTTTCTCTTCCATTTCTTGAGTCTGATTGGGTGCAAACTGGAACTCACTGATATAATCACTGCTGTGCTCCTCTGGGTCATGATCACCCAGCTCAGCCTGCAGAGTATATGAACCAAGGAGGGCGTGAGTCACAAAAGAGCACGGCAGTCGGCCAGATGCAATATCCTGGCGAAGCTGTAGGCACAAGAAATACCTGCAAGACAAAGGAGAAAAAAAAACAACCAAAGAGAAAGAACAAAGAAAGGGTTACCTTTGGCAGATAATGAGAAATATGGCAGAATTCATCAAGATGCATGTAAGCAATTTTTTAAGTAAGTGAATGCATTAATAATGACCTTCTATTATTTGAGCATTATAACTACACAGTAAATTTCACTTGATTTTTAAGAGTCAATATTAGTTTAATAAAAATGCGAAAAGTAGGAAAAAATCTGATTTCCAATATAAATGAATAAAAAGCTATCTAGTTTTAAACAAAAGCTGACTTAGGAACTCATTCAGTTCACATTGTAGCCTGTAGGTATCTATGGCTTAGAAATATAAGCTATGCATTTCTTTGACATTTCCCTTTGGCTTTGAAAGTCTAACTTTTATATCCCTTGCAGTTCAGAAGCTAATCATGTCATGTAATACACAAAAGAAATCTGTACTAGATCTAGATACTAATCTAATACTGAAACCATAATTACCTTTCTTAAACCATGTACGTATTAGAATCCAATCTTTCAGATACTGTATACAGCCTTCTACCAAATTTAACAAGTTAAACATCAGCAGACATCGTATTTTAGCAGAGATTTTTTTAAATGTAAGTGAAAAAAGTCTTACTAGTGAAACTTAGATTGAAGATATAAGCAAAGGATGTTTTTATGAGTTGAACCACTGAAAATTTTCCAAGAAAACACACACAACTTCTTGTAAATACACTCTGTACTAAATATCTTTTATGATGCTACAAATCACTATCTGTAGCAATATACTAGCTGCACACTTGCACAGCTATCTTATTTTATGTAGAAGACTGATGCAATGCAACAGGTAGTAGTAACATATATCCTGCCTCAGCTGACTCCAAACCAAAGTATTTAGGTTTCCTGTAACTAGTGAGAAAAATGAATCAGTTCCCTGTATTCTATCCCCAGTAATCAGCTCTGCAATGCTGTTTTTAGGTGCTTAGGATCCACTGCATTCCAAGTATTTTCTAAGTCTGGAAGCTAATTATTTTCAGGTTTTATTATGTTTTATGGCTTTATTTAAAGCATATGTGTAAACCCACATTTTCATCAACCTAGTCTAGATTATTACTGACATATCTAGGATCCGTTGAGCTTTGCTCAAGACCCCCATGCTTTCATTTGTTTCATAATAAAGGAGCAGTATGACAACAAACCACTGGCTTCTTTCACATACTACCATGCACACTTTACCTGCTGCCCAAATGATATCCCTACTTACCATTAAATTCTTCTTGCTCAGGTTTCTTCCAGAAGTTTTAATTTTACCTTTTCAACCTCGCTCCTAAAAGCAGTTGATGTATGCAAGAATATCTATATTGTGCAGTACCCAGAAACTGAAGAAGAAATTATATGTGTCTTTTAAATGAGACTAACAGTAACTTAAAGTTTAAAATTAGGCCCTGTGCATACCTAGTGATGTCTTCAGTCAACTGCGACGGATCAGGGGGATAAAACTTCACATTAAAGGTGAATATCCACGGTAAACCTAAACATGGGAAATAGCTGATAGTTAATCTCAAATAAGTCCAAGTAAGCAATAAAAAAACTTTACTGAAAAATGTTAGAAAGTAAAATAAAACTTAATCACTGAAATCTCAAAAGAAGTTTTTTTGATTTTTACTGTACATCATTAAGAAGCATAGATTATTTTCATTAGCAGGTAGAGACCTACAGACATAATGAATGATAAGCATGTTTAAAAACTATTTTTAAATAATGTTTTACAGTAAGTTACACAAATATTAGAAGACATTTTTAATTTGAAAACAACCTGAATATATTAGCCCTCTTAAGATATTGTCTGTTCAAAGGTACTTGCATTGAATTTGTGTTTATTTCTACCTCCTCCCAGGCTAACAGTCTCTTCCTGTCTAAACTTAGTTTGAGAGACTGTACAGTAACTGTGAACATGAACTATTGGAATGAGTTCTGTGTTGTTGCATATAACAGAAAGATAATATATTATTCATTGAGACTGCGTGGAAGACAAATATTAGTCATTCCTACTTTAAAATATTTTTCTGATCAACACCAGATTAAACAGCTGCAATAGCAGTGAAATTCAAATTCTCATGTACTACAATTGTTAATAACACATGCATTTTTTTTTTAAGTAAAAGCATGCTTAAAACTAAATTAATTATTTGAAAAAGCATGAAATGTTGCCTTTAGTCATGGCTCTGTTTTTAAATAAATTTTTGAGGTTTGACAGCAAAGTCACATGTCAATAATTAAAATACATTTTCAGAATGTTAGATTTTTGGACAGTAAATTATTTTCAAAATCTGTGTTACTCAGATAAATCATGCATTGAAAAATGTGTCTTTCTACAGCAACAAAAAAAGACTGAAATGCCATTTCAAATACAATGCTAGAAATAAGTGCTGACGTTATTTAAGGTTACTTTCTTTAAAAAAAAATGTTCTGAAATTTCATATATAGAAAAGAGGTATGTCAGAATTTCTAATGTCTTCCAACATTTAAAAATTATTTTGGTTTTTCAGACATGGCTATTCACTGAAGCACTTCAATTTTTGTTTAGGTATAAACCTCATTCTACAGCTGGCTGCTAAGCCACTATTTCTTTTTGAGAGCTCAGGGTTTTAGTGTATCTTAACATTCCCAGTTATGAAGTTTTTTTGTACAATTTTGTGTACAATATAAGGCAGGACCCTTAAATTAGGTCTCATTTATCATTGCATCGTCTACTGCAATGCACTTCAAAACAGAATTAAGACAAAAATATCTTGGGGAAAAAGAAGTCTGATTGATGGTAATGAATATCTACAGCATAACAAACAGAGTCAAAGATGGAATAGATTAACCTACTTCCATCATCTCCCAGGGAATCAGCATAATTTAATGAAAAGGTGCTGGTATCGGTTAAACCAAAGTAATGAGTATGAGCAATAGGGCCAAAATATCTATGCAGAAAGCATTCAAGGAGAGCTGTCATGTTAACAGAGCTGTAGACAAAAGGATGAAGGATGTATTCTTCCTCACCGGTACTAAACCGGTCTTCAAGTTTTTCCTGGTCTAAAATTGCAGTTAAAGTAGTCACACATGAATTCCTGTTTAACTGTTGCTCTTTCTTGTCAGCATTTCTACAGCTAACTTTCAGAAAGCACTACAGCCAGGAGACTTAGGTGTGGTTTGAAGAAAAAAAATACCCGAAAAAATATCCTATATGCTTTATCAAAAGTGTGTAAATCCTCTGAGTGTGTAGCCTTCGTGAAAAAAAAAAATACTCACACTCATACTGATTACATTTCCAATTTATTGAAAAAATATTGAAGTTGATTTTGTACTAAATATTTTCTGGACAGCTGATGACTATGTATTTTACCTGATTACTAAAAGGACATTTATCCCCTAGATACAGAACAGCAAGTTTATTACAATGTGTAGTCTATATTTCTACTCCTCACTAAAGCATACTTTTTATAGCTGCACAAACGAGGCATATAATCATAGTTGTCCTCACATAATAATGCACATTATTCTGTCTCTTTATAGAGCTGGTAGCCAAGGCAAAAAAAAAACAAAACCCCAAAGTTGATTTAAAATTATATTTAGCATTCTGTCTCTGATAAGGCTCTCTGTTTCGACGGTCAGCACTATGGGCTACAGAAATGCCAAAAATTTTTCTAGCCAGCTAGTTACATCAAAAATGCTTCTGTGGCAACTTTAGGCACATTCTTAGAGAAAAAGAATGCAATATAACCAGCATACAATTAACATGATTAATCCCATTTAAACTGGGAAAAATCTGTGGGTTTTTTTTTTTTCCAGTAAAGGCTTTTTCTGGCTTTTACTCATGATCTCTTGCATGTTAGCATTTCAAGAAAACCCTTCCTTCGGCACAGGTAATTAGTTCTCTTCAACAATAACAATCTGCATTTTAGTGTAATCAGCTCAAGTCAAAATTAGCTAGACCTCTTACAGATACATAGCTAAATATATATAAAATAGATGGATATTAAATAAAGTGAACCTGCATAAAGTGACCACCATGTTTTGATGCCTGAGCATACCCATACATTTGTTAGCATTAAAATCAGACAGCCAGAGTAGTGCACCTAAAATGCAAGCTCTTTCCTAATTAATTGAAACTTCTCTTAGTACCCCAGCCTATTCTGTATTCAGAACATCTGAACACTCTCCATTTCTTACAAGATATAGAACACAGAATATGTGATGTGGAAGTATTGCTTGCAGTAAAAATACTAATCATGCTGCAGGCTAGAAAAAGATTAAATTTACATAATATTACCTTCCATTTCAACAGATAGATTCCCAAATTGAATTTGGTATAAGGGTGACCCAACAGACCCTCTGTGTAGTCTGAGATTTGACTATTTCAAGGTCAGTTGCTATTGCTTGTACCAGCACAATATTCTAGCTGTGATTCTCAGTTTTGCAAAAGCCTGAATCCACTTGAGATGTACCAATTTTCAAAAAGATAGTGACAGAAATGTAATTACCTACCTGTCCCTGAAAGAAGTAATTAGAGGTTTTAACACATGCCAGTGGATAGCCAAGTACATGAGTTAAAAAAAGTCAAGAATTCATTTTCCTGAAGAGATCAGGCTGGCTGAAAGCAAACAAGATTTTTGTCACCTTTGTAGCCCTGAGAACAGAGACAGTAATTTGTGGATCATGTTCATTAGCTGAAGTAACATCAGTAATTGCTGAGATCCAACATAATTGCTCAGCCAAAGGCCAACCTGGTACAAGTAAGAGATTGCACAGAGGGGCTGAGGACTGTGACACAGCCTGCAGAACATGACCTGGGGGAGACTACAGGATTCTTATTTTGTCTTTCCCAGTCACAAGTGGTATACACATGCCCAATGTGCAGAGTATTAGTGTTGCCCACATTTAAGAGAGACAGATTGTTGTAAATTTTATGTTGCAAACTGATGTGCTGAACTACATTTCTGAAAGTGTCACCTTTGTGTGTTCAGATCAATGAATTTTTCCAAACACACTTATCTAGCATGCTAGTGCTTCAGTTTGCACCATACAAGAGAAAAAGAAATCACTGAACATTTAGAGTTTGAAGGGACCCACAAAGATCAGCAAGTCAAGCTCTTAAGTGAATGGTTCATAGAGGGGGTTGAACTCAGAACATTGGCTTGTTTTTTTGTTTTTTAGCACCAGTCTCTATATAACTGAGCTAATCTCAGGTTCAAGAGTTTTATAATTTCCAACCTTCAAACAGACTAAAAGGTTTTACAGGTATCTTAAATCTAATGAGTAGTTGGGTTTTTTTACATTCTTGATTAAAGACAAATATATTTAGAATTAAGCCTAAAAAAAAAAAAAGAAGTCTTATTACTTGATACTTGTGTAGTTGGAGGATTAAATGTGCCTGCATTAAGATTCCAATATCTGGAAACTTTAATAGACTAATGATGAGGAACATAACTAACAATATGTTAATTACTTGCATATTGGTGTAAGAAAGTGTCATTTAAAAATCCTTAAATGATGCTCTTACTTCGCTGTTTGTTCTATTATACCTATCAACTCTGCAATACTATAGACCAGAGGAAAAAAAACCAAAACATCCCGTCATGATTCCTGATTCAGTAACTGGACTTGCTGTCCAGTATAAAATACAGGTCTTCAAGCTGTATGGAAAATGAAAACCCCTTAACATATTTTATTTGTAGTGCATATGATACAGTGTTAAAAAGAACTTTGTCTAGTGCATCCAAAAATTTTTCAGGTCAGTTCTTACACTTGTGACACTAACTTGTACATTAGATAGCACACAAATTGCTACAGAAGACAAAAATATATCAACATTTGTATCTACAAAGTTGTTACAAGAAGTTTGAACATATGCCATCCTTTGTAGTTTATTCAAACCAAACATCCTTTAGTCCGCATATTTGGACAACTAATAGATTTTCACTGAAGACCTGCAGAAGTTCCAATACCAGTAACTTTTTCTTAATTAAAAGAATTAATAATTAAGTATGGCTGCTACTTGCATATTAGTACATTCGCTGTTTAAATAGGTCTTGTTTGCTTACACAAGAGCATGTTGGATCAAAAAAACAGCTTCCAAGGATGCTTCTGTAACTTTCATTTCTATATAGAAAATATAAACCTTCCTATTAAGGGATTTCATCAATTGGCAAATATGAGAAGAAAAAAAGGAATTAACACCACTATGACTTCTGGAAAAAATGAGTATTGCTTTAAAGCAGCAGAGTTAACAGCAGTAAAAAAACCCATCTGTTTGTCATTATAAATAACACACTGCTGTTCTTAATTACAAATACAGTCAGTTTCTAGGCTTAAATTCTCATTGTGTTGTAAGTCTAGGCTTGTAAATATTATCATCACCCTCTTTTCCCCACTTTCCTACCAGGTACTACACAAAAGGTTTCCATTAGAAACAAAACAACAACAAAAATCCTGGTTTGGCCACAAATGAGTAAAGTAATGGCAATAAGTTCAGTAAGGGCAAAGGCTGTCTACTAGCATGTTTAAGTGGACACTTATTTTGTCATATGTAGACTCAGGCAGAGTACCTAGATTTACTCTCCATACACTCCCCATTTACTAAAAAAGCTACCCAGCTAGTGAAGAGCTTTGACAGAGCTTAATACAAACAGAGTAAAATAAATTACTCATCATGTACTGAATATAGGAAGCCGAAAGGCATTTCAAGCAGATTCAGTCTGAAAAGCACTGGAGCAAGACATTCCAAGATTATGCTCTCTATTCCTTCTCCATTCTGAAAATGATGGACATTATCAAAAAAGTCAGTGGTGAGCTGATCAGTATTGAATAATATACATTTTCTGTAAAACATTAATTCTCTTTTTGTAGGTTCATATTCTTCTGGTGAGTCTTTGAAGAAAGTCCTAAGGCAACAATCATGACCATCTTTGCATTGGATTGCATTCTCCATCCAATAACCAACTATCAGCACAAAGTTGAAAAATATGTTTCAGGATGCAAAAGTATCAACTATTACTCACACAACAAGAGGAAATTTTGAGGAAATAATATATTTGATTAGTTTCTAAAATAATAATTAATCATTATAATATAGTGATATAATAATAACAACACATAATATAGTATAATTATTAACTTCTACAGCATAATGCTGAGTGATTGCCTCTCCCCTACTTGGACAGGGTATGGAAATAGAAAATTTGTCTACTGTTTTAAGGTGATTACATCACTTCACCACATAGAAATTATTCAAAAGCTGTAAGCAATCAACATCCTACGACAACATTAGGCTACTTTATTTATGAAGAATATTTCTGTGAGAAAAAAAAAGAAACGTAACATCTGAATACAGAAGTACTTACTTCTAATTTGTCTTTTAATTTCCTTTGAAGAATCTAGCCAGTTCTGAAAAAAACAAGCAAACCACAGCCAGCATTTAAAATCCTCAATTATAAAAATATTTTGATACAATCTGTGCAACTTATTAAATGGCTTTTAGCATTTCAGTTGTGATCAGTACTGATACGTGCAGAGAATATTTGGTGACAGGTCATCCAAAAACTTAACTTTTGGAAGTGAGACTAAGGAATCTGTAACAAATATTCATGGGTAATTCAGACAGTCCTGGTTTGCTAGTTTTACCCATGCATGTTAGAAAACAGGCTGAGAGACTAGGACCTTTAACTATGGTTACTGAGACTTTCCTTCATTGAGTTTGAAGCTTTACTTCCCATGGCCACACAAGCACACACAAGAGCATTCAAGGAAGAAACAAACAAAGCCAGCCTGACAGCAGATCTTCCAACATTTCACAGACAGATGAGAAATGCAGGGAAGAGTTAGATTGTGAGGCCAAGGAAAATTCCAAGGCTTTTTCACAGCTCACTGCAGGTACTTGCAGTTTTAAAGTCTGAGGGAATAATACCTCAGTGCCAGCACAAATGTTGTCAAAGGCTTGCTTCTACAAATGTTTCTCACCTAACTTAGCAAAGTAGAAGATCCTGGGTATAATGGGACCCACTTTTTAAGTCTATGGTAGCAAACAAATTCCAGGTGCAACATTGTTTCCCAATACCACATTCCCTCAGTCTCTATTAGGGGCTTTTGCACCTGAAATCCATCTTCTTTCAAGAGGACAAAAATGCTAGTCTTATTTCACAGGTCTGTGCAAATTAGGAGAATGTGGAACTACATGTCTGCAGTAGTACAAATCTTTAACACACATCACCCCTGGTGACAGAGAACGTCACCTATGAATACAGACCAACACATCAAATTGTCTGTTGTAAATTACCTTGGTCCAAGTGGATTTTATCACAAGTGCACCATGTATATATTAGATGAATATTATTTACAAATTAAAAGCAAGACTCCCTTTTTATCATTTATTACATTTGTAATGTTTTCAAAAAAGGCATTAATTTCACATTTCTTGCTTTGTCTGTGATCTCTACTTGCCAGAGCTATGATAATTTTTCCAGAGAAGGAAAAGTACACAACATTTATAACACAGGAAGAGTTAGCAAGCATTTCTCCAAAATCCTGGATACCATTTATAACACTTAAGTCAGAAAAACAGCTTTCTGTTAGAAGAACCCTGACATGGAAAGGCCTTGGAAGACAATGTAAATCTTCATATAATTTTAACTCAACTACAGTTATTATCCTAGGTTTTCAGTTTTGGCAGGAATTCCATTCTGAAATTACCCACAGCCATATACTTGCAACTACAATAATTAGAAGTATCTTAAACCTTTGCTTTTTATTTTATTTTAGCATCGAGTAAATAAATAGAGAATATACCATGGAATACCTACAACAGAAAAATATGATTTCTGAGTACATAATACTTTCAGTGCTTCATCTTGTATCATTACAAAGCAGAGAAAAAAACATACAATACAGACTATGCTGCAAGATTAAAGAGTAATCCCTTCTTTACACAAGTTGTACAGTTAATTTTCTGATTTTTCCAAGCCTGAAATAAGCTTATTGGAAGCAGACTTAGCCACCAACTTTCATTGCTGCTCTGTCAAATAAAATCAGATGCTTATATTCCATTTATAGGCATAATTACAAGGGTGGATTTTAATTTTTTGGCATCTGTGTCTCTTGTCATGGATGAAAACAAACGCCACAAAAAATCTACCCTAAATTAGAGCTCTTAATGCAGAATGGACAGGTCTGTCTTTCAAAACAAAAGACAAACTGCATATACACTACTTTCCTCCAGTAGGCAGAAATCTATTTGTTTAATTTGTGAATGGTAAGGTTATGGATAAGACAAAGTAACGTATTGTCAAAGAACAAAATGTTCTCTACCAGTACAAAAGTATTTTGTACAAATCCTGAAAAGCAGCATTTCCAGCTGGCTCCCAAAACTAAAATACAAAAATAAAAGCAGAAGCTTTCTAACAGTACTACAGACCAAAGGGTGAATGGAGCATTCATGAACTTCTAGAGGGTACAATGCAATGAAATCTCTAATTAAACTTCAGGCTAATAAATCTAACATTTGCAAAAAATGAAAAAATCATTAAGTACTAATTTGGCCTAGATAGTTTTAAACTGTGTATTAAAGCTAACAAAAATAAGTCTGATTGGAAGACATAACCTCTCTCCCAGCTGCACAGAGCATCCATGGAGAAGAGTTAATGGGACTCCTCCTCCAATGGTACCCCGATGGTGCATTGGGGAGCAGCTCTAATTCAAAAGCTTGCCTGGCATTCACTTGCCACACGCCACAGCTGCCGTCGGGTTCAACAGCTGGCTCATAAATGGGTGGCTGTGAGGAGTGCACAAGAATGGGAAAAACACACATCATTCAGCATTTAGTACTGCCTGGCCTGGAGGTCAGGGATTTGGGGCGTTTTAATCTAAAATGGCAACAGTCAAAATAAAAAAAAAATAAAAAAATAAAAATAATAAAAAAAAAAATCAGAAAGAGCTGGAACCAAAATTAAAAAGTAACTACAACTTAATACAGAGGTGAACAAAAAAAGAGGGCCCTAAACCCAGCAAAAGTTCTGAGAAAGTAGGAGGTGTGATACATACATTTGCTAGGAAAGAGTTTTTTTTTAAACTTCTCTAAATAACACTAGGAATGTATTTGTATGCAGACGACAAAATCCAGCAACTCTGGTTGTTTAGTCTTCACAACAAAAAGGACCAGATTTCTCCAGAAGTTTTTAAATAAAAGCCTGCTGCTGTCCATAACTCAGGTGAGAAGTGATCTACTCTACTTTTGAATAAGGACTCCATCAGATATTTCTCAATTTATGCAAACATCTCTTAATTTATGTAAATAATTATGAATGTTGCTTCACAGACAATGGATAAGGAATTCATCATTATTCACACTGAAAGAGACCACTGGACATAACTGATGCAAGTGTGATTCAAGAGCCAGTTTTCAATTAGATGATGTTTGCCCAGGTGCATATCCAGTCAAGTTTTTAGTATCTCCAAGGAAAAAGATGAAAAAACAGATGGGGTCTTTTTCAAGAGTGCACTTCTGTTTCTCTGTTCAAATGACTGAAAAATACCAAGAAAGTCTTAGTCTAACTAGAGGAATAAAAAAAAAAAGGGAGAGGAAAAAAAAAAAGATAGAACACTACACCAATCCAGACTTTTTTACTGAACTTTCAAAAACCTGAGGCTCCCTATTTTACCTCCTAGAATCTACACTGGTGGGCTATTTTCTGGTACAGGTCAAGGATACCAGGTCTATTATTAGACCATTTCTCTCTTGCCAGAGATGTTTTTGTTATTTTGTTGTGTTTTTCAATACACTGTACAGTATACAGTTTTTCAATAGTGAGAATCACAAATAAAACAACAAGCAAAAATAACAGATAATATTAAGATTATGATATCAGTTAGAAGATCTTATGTCTGGAAATGGTTTACAAATCAAGAAGTAAAATTAAATATCCAAGTAATAATGTAACAAGCCTCTTTTGTATATGGGGAGTTTTAACATAGAGGAATGAAGTATTTTGCTCAATACAGCACAGAAAGCTTTGCAACAAAGCAAATAACTCTAGCAAACAGCTTAATCAGAATGGAAGTTGTCAGAAATTCAGATTTATTCCTACCATGAAACTACACTTAATTAAAAAAAATAGTGTTAAGAGAAAGATGACAGCAAAAAAGCAAAAGCTTTTAGATGCAGTATGATGTAATGATGCTCCTACTACAAACAGAGATTAAAAGGAAATAGTTTTTCCTGCTCCAATTTGTAATTATTCACCTGGGAGATTTTTATGAAGAAAAGGATGATCATACATATATCTTTAGTTCATGGAGGATGGAACAGGCAGCCCAGCCCATAACTACAAATGTTAAGATGTTAAAAAGAAAAATTGGACTTGGGTAGTTAATGGAGCACTTGCCACTGATTAAAAATTTTCCTCAGCTGAGCAATCTAGATGTGCTCAACCATCCAACAAAAAAGCAAATGCAAAAGAAGACTGAAGTTACAAAATGGTATTTAAGAAATCCTTTCAAATGCAGTCTACTCAAATGCCATTGATTTGTAGAATTAGCATCCAATACCAGTGATGGACCAGCATCAGCCTCTTCATAAACTATAAAAATTTTCTTTAAACCTGAAATTTATAATAAAGGAACTCAAAGGCCTAGTCATTGCAGACTTACGGGCTAGATTCCCTTCATGTCCATGAACAAAGCACTCTTACACATCTATGAGAAAAGGCAGCAAAATTTACTCCAGTGTTTGAAACGGTAAACATTTAATAGAATATACCTCACTGAATTATTGGAGTGAGTGGCAATGATGAAAAACAAGCAAAACCCTCATACAGGCTTACCTTCTGTTCTGAATTCTCATAAAACAACAGCCCAAAATAGTCCTTTTCCAGTAAATTGAGGTGTTCACATACTTTATCAAACAGCACTTGTCCTTTTGCTCTTTTCTGAGGGGTGGGAGGGAAGAAGGAAAAAAAATAAGCAAAAACAAGAAAAAAGAGAAAATTAATATAAGTAAATCAGTAAAGTCCTTAGTTACAGGTACTGTTATTTGATGATATTATTCAGGAAAATTTAAAATATACATAAAGCAGATTATAAAACTATAAGCTTTCTTACAAAGACTGTTCACCATATTTCAAAGCTAAACATATCCTTGACAAAATATAGAGAAAGCTCAACTTTTTTTTCAATACATCAAAAAAACCTGAAACAACAATGTAAGTAAACAAGGAAAATCCAGTACCGGAAAGATTTAAATATTTTGCACTATTAAGTGTCACTAAATACTTTTGGTTTTTCTAGATCTTTATTTTTAAAATAACAGAAGACTTCTTTATTTGAACCAACTTTTTCTATATTATCTTCTAAAAATTTATAGTTTTTTAACTTTAGCATTTTTATCATTTTGGTATACATCTCAGTGACTTACGAATCACATGATATGAATGCACTGAAAAATAAAATGCGTTATCTTCAAAAGACAAAAAGAACAAGCAGATCACTAACAGCTGATGCTCACACCAGCAGAAGCTGAACATATCCAGCATGTCTATTGTCTGTACTACAGTGGTTTGTTTTGAGGGGCAGAAAATAAGATGGCTGCTTTCTGTGTATTTCTGAAATCTCAGTAGCCAACAAATTCATTAGATGCTCTAAAATAAGAAATCTTCAAGGAGTTTATTTTTCCTAAAAATATTATTTGTGGAAGTTAGCAACAAAGGAAAAAAAGATGAAGGTTTTATTTGATGTTAGTTTCAGTACCACAGTCTGCTGCTTTATAAATATAGTAATTAAAGACTGATAATCATTTCAATGTACTCTTAGAAAGCATTTTAAAATGGCAACTTTCAAGCTCACTTGGTGAGCTCAGTGTTACTAGAGCTTAAGCAAATGGCAGTCAGTACTGAAGTTTTATCTGTTCTTCTTGTGACTTTTTCCAACAGAATCTGAATGAGGCTTAAGAGAAGGGAAAGAAAGGGCATGTAGTGACAGGACAAAGGGCTTTAAAGAGAGTAGGTGCAGATTAGATATTAGGAAGAAATCCTTTACTGTGAGGGTGGTGAGGCGCTGGAAAAGATTTCCCAGTGAAATTGTGGATGACCCATCCCTGGAAATTTTCAAGGCCAGATTGGATGGGGCTCTGAGCAACCTGGTCTGGTGGAAGGTGTCCTGGACTAAGCAGGGGGTTTAAAAATTAGAAGACCTTTAAGGTACCTCTCAACCCCAACCATTCTATCATTCTGTGATTCTTGTACCTGAGACTGGGAATGTAAACATTCCATATGTCTGTAGTGCCAGTAATGAAAAGCAGGTCCAGGCTCTACTTCTGTGTGCCAGGTTTTAAGGAAAATCTTTGTATCCTGCTGACAGGAAACAAAGATTTAGAGCAGATGGCTCACACCACATTCTATGAGGGGTGGGAAGATGAGGAGTTCTTTCCACAATCAAATGGTCAGATCTGGCCATGACTAGCATGCCGTCTCCAGTTTGAACCAACTCCTTCATGACATCTCTGCTATTTGTGGCATTTATCATAGAGGCCACAACATGGCCTTTGCAGAAGCCTGTCAGCTTATAGGAATTTTTGCATTTGCTTATCCTCCACATTTCAGTAGATGCCACACACCACTGCCATTCCACAGAAACGCCACTGGCAGCCCCTGTGTAGGCCCGGGTGACACTGTGGCCATTGTCCCCGCAGAGAGTGGTGGAGCACTCCGTGTGCCCCATTCCGGCACTCCCGCAGCTCGGCTCCGCAGCACAGGGCGGTAAAGGCCAAGAGCGGAGGGAGAGGGGAGAAGGGAAGGTATGCACAGAGCAAAGAGTGAAGGCATTGTTGATTTATTCCCCAAGAATCCAGAGCTTTATTCAATTTTATGCAATCGCATTGTGCAGCAGACATTCTACTCAGGAAGATCAGAAAGCTTTCACAGAAGCAAAATTATAAAATGACCACATTTAGTAGCCCAAGTACAAGGCAGTGGAAAGTAGAAGTCAGAGTGACTTCTGAAATAGGGAGCAGGGAATTTTAAGTCTGTTTGGTACTTCCAAAAAATCTTACTCCTCAAGAAAGATGACTACTTCCTCTAGGCATCTGAACCACTTAATTTTCTTGACAGCTTCACCTTCAGCTCAGTAAGAAAAATCACCAATACAGAAAAGAGGTAAATTAAAAGCAGAAAAAATAAAAGCAAGAGAGTTCAAAGAACCTTAGATGCATGTAATAGATACCACTTTTTTTCCAAAGTCAACGTGCAGGTCAGTGATCACCACACCTTGCAAATGCGAGTTTCAGTTATACAAATTTCAGTAAAGAAAATATATAGATTAGCACAAAATAATATATGCTATCATATCAAACCCACATCTGGAATCAGCTGCTTTTTTATAACGTTTATATACTAAAACACACAGTTAATATTAAGTCTTTGACATATAGAAACAAAGCAGGCAAATCTACAGGAACTATATTGCAAATATAACTAAAATATTTCACTGTTTCTTATTAGGAAGTCATAATCAACGAAGAGCTTGGATACACTAGCAGCATCCACTGTGTCTTTAAACATCTTTTTGTCAGTTCATGGTTCTTCCACATAAGGACAAACACCACCATGTCACAAAGCCTAAGTTTGTCAGTCTACACAGAGAGCAGCAAAATGAAAAGACATTATTCCATCAGCAGCTAGATTAAAGAGCTCTGTTATGGATTCAAAAGCATAAGAAGCTTCTCAGTACCAGTGAAAGTTTTCATTATAAGATCCCACTTATAAAACTGAAAGACTCTGAGTTATTTATATGTAGTGATATATAGTTTTAAAAATCTAAAAGATTTTTTAATTTGAAAAATCAAACTTTTCAAGTGCAATTTCTTTGGGGACAGGCATTACTACACAGTTTAAATTATATGATAACAAAACTTTTCTGGAAAATGTCATGTTCTTAGTAGAATGTCTCTAAACATGAACAGAAGATAACTGTTGTGATCCAGTCAGTTCAGAAGTTAGAAATATTTTAATAGAACAGGGCACTCTTAAGGAGGCAGCATCATGGTTTGCACACTTTCTTACTTTTAAAAATGGATTCCATTTCATTTTCAACCAGGTGTTTGAGATGTCAAGTGATAATCACAACCAATATGTAAATTATAATCACTGTTCTTATTCTATGTATGCATACATATACAATTATGTATCTGTATTTACACACGTGTTTACAGCACAACAAATACTAGCACTGAAAACAAGGCAATAATCATATTCCAAATTATAATGCAGAAATATCAGTAAAAATGTACATCTCTCCTTACTCCCAACAAGAAGGGGAGCACATGCAACCTAGCTAGACCAAGATGCTGAGAAGTGAGGAGATGCTCACAGAGCCAGCAGTTTAAAACACAAGACTCAAATTAGCAGTATTGCTGCCAAGTTATGCTTCAAGTGAGAACATAAAAAGAACACATGTAACCAAGGTTATTCTAGTACCAATTTCAAGCCTGTATTTAGACACCGCAGATGCCACCTCACAATACAACCACCTCATAAAACCAGAGGTAGCATTTTTATGTCCTTTACCTCCACAAAGAAAAGCAAATCCAAGCAAAGCACTTGCAGCTGACATACACAGTGGAAATTTCTATGCAACTGGGAATTAGGATGTCATGGATCTGTTTGGCTAAATAAGAGTTGCCAACTACTGATGCAATATAAATATTCACAGCTACCAGTTCTGTTCAATACATTTATCTATGATAGGGATGCAGGAGTTGAATGCATCATTAGCAAGTCTGCTGATGATCCTCAAGTGCGAGGTGCTACTGACCTCCTTAAGGGATGAGAAACCCTACAGAGCAATGTGGATAGATCAGAGCATTGGGCAATAAGTAGCATGAAATTTAGCCAATGCCAGATTCTGTACCTGGGACAGAATAATACTGGGCACAGGTATAAACTGGGAGAGAGGTGGCTGGAGACCAGCCCTGCAGAAGTGGATCTGGGAGTGCTGGTCAGCAGCAGCTCAGTGTGAGCCAGCAGAGAGCCCGGGCAGCCAGGAGGGCAAACCCCACCCTGGGGTGCACAAACCCTGTGTTCAACCATCCAGACAAAAGAGGTGATCATCCTGCTGCACTCAGCTTTGGTATGGCCACACCTTGAGTACTGTGAGAAGTTCTGGGGCCCACAAATTAAGAAGGTCCCTGAATATGTCCAGGAGGCAACAACAAAGCTGGGGAAAGTGCTGGAAGAAATGAGGACTGGCTCAGGACTTCAGGCTTGTCTGGGTTAGAGAAAAAGAGGCCGAGGCCTCACTGCTCCCTACAGCTTCCTGAGGAAGGTGAAGAAGCAGGTGCTGAGCTCTTCTCCCTGGGATCAGTGATAGAGATGTAGGAACAGTTCAAAGCTGCACCATGGAATATTTAGATGTGACATAAGGAATCATTTCTTTACCACAAGGGTGAACAACCAGTGTAATAGCTTCCTAGGAGGTGGCTGATGCCAAAAGCATGTCAGTATTTAAAAGTCATTTGGACATGACCTTTAGGTCAGCCCTTGTGACATAGGTGCTTCCCTGCCCTTAAAGAGTTGATCATCAGGCAGCTGAACTTGATGATGACTGGAGGTCCTTTCCACCTGGACCAGTTTATTCTATTCTTATCCCTGCCTTGTCCTTGCTCTAGCAGTACACACAGAGGAAAATCCTCAACATTTCTTCCCAGCCCTGCCCTAGCAGAAAGGATTGAATGGGTAATCATGTCCCAGCCTAGGCACTGAATGTCTCTATGTGGAAAGAGGCATGTCCAGTCTGATGGGTGTGAGAGCTATGGATTAACTGAAACTAATTTAACCATTTGAAGAAATTTGGAAAACAAAACAAGAAAAAAGCCAACAGGTACAGTTTTAAAAAGTTTTCTGTGTTCAGTTAATCTGGATTTCTACAGAATAGCAGAACTCTACATATCTCTTCAGAGATCTTAGCCAAATGCAGGATGTGGTCCCAAACTGAGTGACTTTTTGAAGTGTGTAAAACCTATTATTTCCCCAGAGATTTTTTTTTCTTCTTGTACTCATTTTTAGAAATGTTTGGGTCATTTCCCTTGGAGAAATGTAATGAAACATTTTATTACATTTGAGAACAACAGTGCTCCAGAGCAAGGGTCCATCTCCAAAATGGCTAACCACAAATGTCTACAGGCAAGAACAGGAGCAGTACCCAGGAGATGACTAATGATGAGACTGGTATTTGCCTGAAATTCCAGGGTTTTTCAGCTCCAAAAACATTTCCAAAGACACACATTTACAGGAGGGAAAAGGATTAAATTTAATTTTATTTTTTGAATTGGTTTAAGGGCCAATGCTCACAGGCATTAACACAAAACAAATCCGTAGCTAGGCCCAGGCTAATGCATTCTTCAGTTTTGTTTAAAAAATCAAAACATCCCTTGCAGTATGTAAAAGACAAGGCCACAGAAGGGAGAAGTCAGAATATGAACCAAGCAGTCCTTGTTTCCTGAGACTTGAAGAATAAAAACTGGTACTAGTCACATAAAAAAGAAGAGTGCAACAGCTTGGGTTGTTTTCAAAAGTATGATACATATCCATGACAAGCATATTTTTTGGCTGCAAAAAATTGCTTTGCTGTGCTTCTTGGCCAATGATGCATGAAGAGTGCTCTCATGCCTGGCCTGCACTTGTGTTGCATGCAGGGAGAGCTGAAAAGTGCCAACTCCTGATGCTGCAGCAAACCAGACTGCCTTGTACAAACAAGAACCCTAGGGAAAATCAAACCAAGGGAATACAGGAGCTCATTACTGCTACAAACTTGGAGTGGCAAAGAAAGACAGAGAGGGCAAGGGCAGAAGTGGTGCCTTGGAGGTGCAAAAGCAGCAGGAGAGAACATAGACACAATGGCCCAAAGGAGCAGTTGGCAAGGGGCCATGCTCAATGCTGCAGAGAAAGGCAGAAAATCCCCAGGGACTGAGATGACTTCATACATAAACATTATTTTCAGTGGTGTCTGTTGAATCCAGACAAATATTTTAAAAATGTGCCAAATTTAACATCATCCCTATTTTCCTTTTTCTAAATAAAAGATGTCATACTTTAAACAGACCACTTAGTGCTTGAATAAACCGAGACTAGACATCTGAACAATCAGAAAAAAGATTTGCAAATCAAAACTCAGATACAATTAAACATCTGTTTCATATCAGCTTCATTCAGAGTTTTCTTAATTCAGGGTTAAAGACTGATCTTAATTGTACATTGAGCAAACATTTTTACTTTGTATTAGCAAACTGTAAGTAACCATAGAGTCTGTGTCAACTCCGATATATTTCACTTGTTCATACGTGCATAAAATACGGTCAGTGCTGGCATCCTTTAAATGCCTCTTGTCATAAATATTTAATTAGACCACTGACTGAATGCAGTAAACAAACCCAATAGGATCTTCATTTGCTTCTAATTAGTAATCATTATGCACTTAGCACTTTTTGTTTGTTTGAACTGTGTTATTCTCTTCTAAAACACAGTTTATATTCAAAACAAAATCTGAACTAGTCTTTACTGTAGATCCCAAATTCAGTGACAGAATTTCTTCACAACGATCTACAAAACCACAGAATGAGATGGAAAAAAGCAAGTTTATTTCCCCTCATGAAAGCAAGAGATACGTAATTCACGGTAATATATTTGGAATTTATACCTCTCTCAGAGATCAATTATCAGGAAAGGAGTAGGTCAAAATTATACCATCTGCACTGTGTTAAAAAATTAAAATTGCTCCTAAAAATTAAGTCTTAAACATTCCAATAGTTTGTAATTCAAGCTATTAAAACTCAACTGCCATTACATCTCAAATATTACACTATTGAATTATGAACCAAGGTTATTTTATCCTTTAATATGGCTCTATCACTTCAAGCAAGCACGAAGGTTCAGTCACAGTTTTTGGCAAATACCACTCATTAGCTTTTGTCCTTAGTACCTTGACAACTGTCTCTGATAAAAAAAGATAACAGGCTGTTATTCCTTTAGCTCTCTTTAAAGTAATGAAAGGTAACTGAAAGTTTTTTAACAGTTCACAGCCTGTGAAAGTTGCTTTAAGTCGTGCTCCTCCAGAACTATTCAACAATTGCTTCTTCCTCTTTCCATCTCTCCCGGCATTCACATATTACTTTGAAGATTCTGAGGCTAGGTAGGTGTTATGTTATCTTTAGGAGTTACAATAGTTTTAAGCTTAAAATAATTAAATTAATTGCTCATGCTCTATGAATGCACATACTGTGTACATGTAACTCATTGTTTCGTATAGGACTTACATGCAGTATTATTTTGTGATTTATTTCAAGAGATTCCTTTAAAGCAACTGAACAGAAAATCAATCTATTGTATTAATAGGGAACCTATAGACTTAAGGAACTAAAATACTAAAAGTTAAATTAATATAACATTGTAATGGAGGATATTTTGCTGCCTAATAAAAATAACAATATAATGAACAGTAACAATATAAAGCAAGTTTGAAGAGTGGCTGGTATAAATGTTCGTAACACTACTCCCACACAATTTTAATTCCCCAGAGCAAGTAGCCAAGATGCAGGGTAATTATTTACAGACCACATTTTATCAACCATGCAAGATTACAATCAGCATCTCTGCATTGGTGAACTAAGTGCAGTTCCTTTCTGAGAAATATCAAGAAACACAAAACACTACAGTGAGAATTTCTGACTACAAAGAACTGAGGAACAGGTTTCACACAGCACAGAATTTAGCTTAATAATGATCTCATGTCATGGACTTCTCTAGGCAACAGTGGAGTACCTTAGGTGTTGTATCCAAAGTGACATTCAGACAGGGATATTTGGAGAAGCTATACTCCAGGAAAGATTACAAATCAGGTTCTTTAAATTTGCATCTTCAAAGGCAATGAAAGTACAAAGAACAGATGAGAAGTAAAAAGAAAATAATCACAAAAGAAACTGAAATATCTGTTCAAACAGTTACACAGATAAAGAATTATTGACTTAAAGTTCAAACTGACAAGTTCACACCAGTCAACTCATTACTAAGGTTCAAAAATAAAGAGTTCTCAGTGAAAAGAATAGATGGCTCTCAGAGGTGATAAATTAATTTACAAAGTAACATCAAAAAAGAAAAACATCTGAGATTGGCTTCATGTTGAAATCTAAAGATCAACCATGTCAGGCATGCCTGGGGCAATGGGAAAGACATGCAAAAACAAGACAAGAAGTAACTCCACTGTCCAAGAACACTAGGTGGCTGAAAAAAAGAACTTAAAGTAATTATCAATACACAAAACCCAACTGGCAAAGAAACAAGAGAGGTTCAAATGTACCTGGTACTCCTACAGCAACACTTGATTACAAATTCTGAATTATGGAAGAACAGCATCAAATTACAGTAATTTGCAAAGATGTTTTAACAGCCCATTAAAAACATGCTAATTCACCAGGATTTTCTTTTTTCCCCACAATTTCATACACAACTAAACTATCTCGACAACTTGAAGCTGTATTTTTCCCAAGTGAGCATCTCCCATACATTTCTATTCTGTACCACTCACACAGGAATCCACTTTCAGATCATTTTGTCACAGAAACCAGTTTTTGTTCACCCTGATGTATTTCTCAATGCAACCCACATGTCACATATTTTCCAAATGGTGCTTTAACTCAATATACATTCCAAGAAAATGCCTCATTAGGCAGAAGTTATATCAACTTCATATTAACTAGACTTAAAATTGTAATAAATCCTTTTTTCATTAACATAATAGATGCTAAGTTTGCCCATGTACTTAATCCATCCAAAATAAACTGATCTAGTTCCAGTTAGAACAAAATGCACATACATGAAAATTTTTTGTGCTATAATTAAATTTATAACTAGATTGCAATTTTTGCTGGTTTATAATTTTTTTCTTAAATAGTCCATACATGCATATCCTGTATGTATTCCATTTATTACATATATTTGCTCTAAAATCTCCCATCTGAAGAATCCAGAGTAAAAAAAAAAAAAAAGTGACACGATATACAATTTTCTTCTGCAAAACCTACTTCCATGTGGGTCCTTTTAAGCTGACAATAATGTAGCATTAACCTCTTGCTTACAGGGGATCTTGCCTTACCAATGCAAGGAGATCCCTGAGAATATAAAAATTATGATTATAAAAACCCATCTGTGGTAGCCAGGACAGAAAAAAAACCACTATGTCAACAGACACAAATTCATTTCAGCCACACTAGAATTACAGGACTTCACCAATTCACTTCAACTAATCCCTCTGCCTATATCAGCTTCATACTACAGAATTTACATGTTTCAGAATATAGCTGAACTCAATTTATAGCAAGTTAGGATATTCACTTCTCACTTGGTAAATATTAAATTTCTAAAAATATTTAGTGAAGCATGGAGAGCCTGGTCCAGAACAACCTCTACTAAGCTTTTGCTGCATAATGTAAGTCTCAGAGATTATGCATTTGTAAAAGAACTAATTCCAGATGAACTGTCATTAAACACCAACCTTAACCACAAACTGTAACCTCTTTTCTAATACTATTGTTTTATATGCTCTATAAAAGCTCACTAACACTTTACTGAATTGAAATATCCATCTTTTTAAGCTTGAAAAAAAAAAAATCTATTTCAGTCATCTTTGAGAAATTATTCTAACTTAATTTGTACCAAATGTTACTTTGCAAAATAAGGAAGAAAATCAGCTTCAGTGTTGGGGAGAAACAAAGTAGGGGAGGAGATGGTTGTGTATGTGTAAAAACTGGATTTTGTACAAGACATTATATGAAACGATGTTTCCTTTTTTCCATATTCAAAATTCAAAATCATGTTATAAAAAATTAAGTATGTTGAAATGTTTTAAATCACTGGAGCTGAAGAAACATAACCACAAATATGTCTACAACTAAATTAATCTCACAAAGCAAAAGGGAATATAAGCAAGATAGAAATCTAACTATCATGTGGACAGGAGTTTAGAGAGCAGTTTCTGGTCTACTGAAATGGCATTTCTTCCTAAGCACACAGACTATTGTGAGTGGATTTTCTGTTCTCTCAGGAAAAATTACAAGCAGGATAGACAGAAAAAAAAAATGGAAATAAAGTAAAAAAATCTGTCAGAACTTCTCATCTAGCACCTGAATCTATACTGAGACTGCTTTTTAAAGTAAGGGAAAATAGAAAGAAATGAAGAGAGAGCTCTCAGACTAAATGAATGGCATATATCATGGAATTCAATGAGCAGTAACAAAAGAGCTGCTATTTTAGAAGCTGTTGATAGGAAATGCTAGCAATATTATACCTGAACTCATCTGCCCTTCTAGACAATATGAAGTCTTAAAGTGCAGGCTTGTACAAGTGCAGAAAAAGCCTAAGAGTTCTCAATTATTTAGGGATTTTACCTTACTTCAAAAAATAAAAAAGCCCACAAAGAAACCCCACCAAAAAACTAGAAAAAAACAGACACTTGAACAACCATGATGAACAGGTGAGATTTTATAGCATTGCTTTTTGCTACAAGCAAAAATAAGTGAGATCTAACCATACTGCTAAAAGGGGCACACACAAAACTAGCAATTTTAAGAATCTAAGATGGCATTAAAAAAATGCTTCTTGAAAATAGGAATGAAATTTGCCTTTTGTCACCCCCCCACCCCCAAATATCCCAGGTAGGGTCCTGCTGGGACATTGCCCATATGGTCAAGTTTGGCCTTGAAGCAACACCAGCCAGCTCACTCACTGGTGGGTATACTCTATAATGTCCCATGGGACTTGTCTCTTTATCTCAAATGCTCCCACATATAACCATAACCCTTCCTTTTTCCATTCGTTTCCAAATCACATCTTCAATCTTTTGTTATTAACCATTTACTGATCAGAACATACTCAAGCTGGAATAGTAACATTTCTGACTGAAACAGCTTATGTTCTAAGAATAATGCATCAACACTTTTTTTTTAGGAAACAAAGCATTAAAATTAGTTCAAGATTTTCTATTTAGATTCTAGTGAATCTAAGGTCTGTAATAGCTGAACTCAAGTATTAAGTCCTCATATTATGATCCATCACTGTTTACTAATTAAATCTACTAAATGGCCACAAAACTCTCAGTATTTAGTTACTGAGAATCCTGGTCAGCCTTGATCTGTGTGCTGACACTGAAGCAACTGCATCATGGCTTTCTTTCCTTTTATGCCCATTCCCAGGTATTGTCTTATATAAAGACACAGCAAGAACAACTGAAAAAATTCAACAGGGACTAAATTAATGGGGTTTTGTTTTTGTATTTTGTTTTTTTCACACTCCCTTTAATTTATGTGAATATAAATTGATGCAGTTCTACAAGAAAAAAGAAATAGGATTGCAAGTCAAATAGAGAAGTCTCCAATAGTGTATTAGCTCAGATTTTATTACTGATTATCATGAAGGTTTAGAATGGCTATTAGAAAAAGACAGGATTCTAGGAAAAGCCATTAAATAGCAGTAATGAAAGCAAGGTATTTTTCAGTTTTACTTTGCTATTAGCAAGTATATATATTTTCAATATAAAGAAGATGATCTACAGTCCATAAAAAAAAGTAAACTGGAAAAGGCATCAGGAATGTGAAAGTAATGATAATTGGCCCAAACTAAAACCATATTTAATAGAAAATCAACCAAGGTGAACTGGGATTTGACTGCAAAAATTTTGTTTCTTTGCTTTTTAATTCTTGGATCATTTCAGTAACTTTGTAAAAGCAGAAATAAACCGACATTTACCCAAACACTATTGAAGGAAGACTAAAAAAGAGTATCAGAAATCTACTAGGAGCTTTTGCAGAAAGCACAAACTGAAATTTAAGTTATCAGTTGATATAGCTTTCTGAGACTTAAAGGATTTTGATATGATAGTAGAGCATAAAAAATTCTACATGTACTTGAGAACATGAATTCATCCATAAAATTGCAGTCAGCACTCCTCATGTCCTATAAATAATTCAAATGAATATATAAACCAAATTGTTTCTTTACCACTTTTTTCCCCCTCTTAAATTAATTTTACTATTGTTCCTACAGGAAACTCACTGTAAATAATGAGAAAATTTATTTCTTGCCAAATGACTTAACTGCATCTTGACAGACTTAAAATACTGTAGTTATAAATACAAAATGGTATATTCTTAGATCTGTGGTAAGCCACCAGTTCATTTAAGTCTCATTTTAGGATGGGGAAAAAGCCCCAGAAGATAAAGCTCACATAGCCTTTAATTAAAATAAAGATACCATCCAAATTTAAACATCCTGATTTATGTCAGAAAAAAATCCCAAACCAACTACTACTCCACAGTTACTATCCTGCAGTCAATTTTTGTGAAAATGTGGAAGTAGAACAGAACTTTAAATATAAATACGTGTTTTATACCTGTAACTAAATTTTTCTTTATCAAGAAAATTTATTTTTAAATTTTAAAGTTTAAAAGGTTTAAATTTATCTCCAGCTGAGATAATTAAAAAGACATTAATGCACTCAAGTAAACTTCATCAGCACATGTCACACTACCTTCAGGAAAACCTTAATGTTTTAGAAAAACAATCAAGTTTGAGCTGTCAAATAATCAGCTAGTGTACCACAGAGGGCATTTTTAAGAATAAACTGATATGGTTTTAAAGATGGAATTTTAAACTGAAATGTTAACTGACTTCTAGCAATAGTGTTAAACACTCAGTACAATGAAAGCCAGTTTTCCCTACAGAAAAAACTCTTTAGATAATGACTTGATACCTTACCTCTAGGTCACAGCTGTATTCCGTGCCATCCAGAAGCATCACCTTACACTGCACAGTTTTGATTTTCTTTGGAGACTTCTGAGGAATGTTATCTATTTTAATTTCAGCTGTCTGCACTTCTTTTGTCTCCCTTTTTTCTTCTTCTTTTTCTTCCTTTTTCTCTGCAACTTCCTCTACTTCTGTTTCTTTACCATCTTCTTTGGAAGGCTATAAAAAATACAGTTAAACTCAGGATGGAGGATATTTTTAAGCAGTTCGTTCCTTTTATAAGCTACAAATAAATAAGAGTAACCATTCGTTATAGTTATGCACACACTGGAAACACAATAACCAGCATAACCATCAAGGTCTTCCTTTAGGGATCAGATATTCTTGCTCTCAAACCAGAGAAGGCACCTTTTTTTCCCTTTCCTTTAAAAAAAAAAAAAATCAATCATAATTTCAATATGAAGTTATTGGCTTTCTTCCAAAGAGAAACAAGTTTATTAAGAAGATCCAGGAATTATACTAGACTATACCCCAGTGCTTATAGTGCCAAGTGATACAGAATCACAGAATGGTTGAGGTTGGAAGGGATCTCTTGAGATCTAGTCCCAGGTGTCCCTAGGGCCACACAGAGCAATTTGTCCAGGACCATATCCAGTTGTGTTTTGGATATTTTCATAGGGAAAGACTCCACAGTATCTCTGGTGAACCTGTTTGAATGTCTGACTCACCCCTTTACCACCCTGGGAGGCCTATTATCTGAACCACCAGCACCTGGCTACATTCCTTGCCAAGGAAAGGTCCTATCACCATCAGAGTAAAAAAGATTTTCTTGCTATTTGAAATGTAATTTCATGGGTTTATTTGGGTTCCTTGCCTTTTGTCATCTAACTGTATTCCACTGAGAAGGGTCTGGCTTCTCTACACTCAGCCCCTCCTGGCACAAAACACTCTCAATGTGCCTTCACCATCCTAGAATATAAAGTTTGAATGTTAAGAACTGACGTGCAACTTCACAAAAAGCATGACTGGAACCTAGCAACTGGTATTTTTTCTGTCATTTTTTCCCCCATATGAGCCTAACAAAGCATTACATGAATTCCATAATCCATTAATCAGGTTTCATTAAAATTACTCCAAAGTATCTATGAGCCTCCCCCACATGTACCTGTATTTCAGCACTACTGATGGAGGGTTTTTCTTTGTCATCTGCTTTAGCATTCTGCCGGTTTTCAGCTGCTTCTTCCAAGCTCTTTCTTGGCTGAGCCACCCCCTCTAGTGCCTGGCTTTCACTTTCTTCAACTACTTGCTCTTCCCCTGTGGTCTTTTTCTTGGGCTCATCTTTGGGCTCTGCCAAGGTGTATGACTTCTGTTTCTTAAGCCAAGGGGGAAGGAAACGAGAAATACCCTTGCTTTCAGGTGAAGGTTTTTCCTTCTTCTGGCTACTTGGACTGCTTTGGCTAGTTGGTGCTGGGACAGAAGAATCTTGAGCTTCTCCAGAGGATGCTTCCCTGGACTTTTGATCTCCTGGAGTCTCTGATGCTTCTTCAGGCTTGTCCTTGGCTTTGTCTGCTCCCAACTGCTCAGAATCTTTCTTTACTTCGGTCTCTGAACCAACTTCAGTTGTCATTATCACAACTGACACTAAAAGAAGCAACAATAAAAATAGTTTTGTTATGTAGCATCACTACTTTTACTAACTAATCATTTGCAGTAATTTGTAGTAATTCATAAACTCCTATATATTATTAAACTTACTAGGGTTAAAGAAATACTTCTCCAATTTTGAGTTCACAAGTAAGACCAGTGAGCTAAAACTTAGTGCTCTGCAGATAAAATGACGTACGGTTTCCTTCTCCTTTATAAAATTTTGTGTGCTCACTGAAAGGCATTTTTTTTTATTATAAACTACTTCTACTTATTGGGGAAGTTATTGGCCAATATTATTTCAGAAGTTATTTTAATTCTCTTTCTACTGAGCTCTTTGGCAGATACAAAAAATGAATTTTCAGAAGAGCACCCACCTTCTCTAGTAAAACTGGTAGATACAACCCCTCTACTGTTTGGCGACACCAACTTAAAATAAATTGGAAGTGAAAGAGCAAGAGTACCAAGGAATATGACAAAAGGATGGTGAACATGATGGTGAGTATAAAAATTGGTAAATTATAAATCAATGATATTGTTGAAGTTACTAATAATGTTGGAGAGCATATACTTTTAATTAAGGTAAGATTGGGTTCTTAATAAGAAGTTCATACCAATCAACATAAAATCATGTCCAACTCTTACACTCTCATCATTTCTGCTTACTTTCCTTCAGTGAAATTAAAGACAAATCATAATACTCTAACTGCAGGATATGCAATAACTTTTCCACTTACTGGTATTTATTGAAAAAAATATTAACTAGAATAAACAAATGTTGTTATCTGTGTGGCACTGTATTGTGCTGCATTGCTTTAAAAATGTAGTATAACTATTTTTTTCCAATATATTGAAGTGAGCCAACAAAAATAAGCATACAAGAGACCAACAAAAATTTATAATGGTTAGATTTCATTATTCATCATTGGTATTTACTAATGATTTTCATTATTCATCATTGGTATTTACTTCTGAAAACAATTAATTTTAAACTGATGGTCTGTTTTTCTGGCCTAAAGTTTAGCATGTTAATTACAATCACATTTATATATTTTTAACATGGGAACCTTCTCCATTATGATTATCTTCACCACATGCTATTAGAGGCAGGAGGCTCTTAGGTTCAGGACTCTTGCTGAACTCATCTGCTCCCACCCTTGCCCAAGAAGAGCCAAGAAGGTTATCTAGCTCAGGCTGATGCAATTAACTTGCACAGCCCCTTTAAAATGCACTTGAAGCCAATTGAGAACTAGTTTAGATCACAAGGCAGCAGCAACACTCGGCCGCCAGGTTTCCAAAGCACATCCATCGGCAGTCAGAAAGAGTTAAACTAAACTATTCCCTAGTATGAAAAAAAGAAAAAAAAGGAAGCTAAGAGAGACCTAAATATACAAGAGAAGCCATTCTGGCCAAAGAGGTGAGCAATACTAAGCCAAAAGAAATACCATCTTGACGGTATCTTACTAAGAAGCCTAGAACTATCTACAGGCAAATTCACATTAAGCATTCTGAAACTTAAGTAGCTGCATGGTGTGTGTGGAATTTTTATTCATTATTTTACACTTCATTATCTAAAATCAAAGCATTCCCCAATGGGGAATTAAATTTAGTACCTTTACTGCTACACTAGAGACTTCTGAATACATTTCAAGCTTAAATATTATAGTTATGCAGCCATTTCTACCACTTTTCAAAAAAACCCTTCAAGTTTCAATACTACTAATAAAGCTTGTTGTGATAGAGTATGAAACATCTAAGTACTATTTATCTCAGAAGTAACTGGCCTCTGAAAGGCAGGTTTCCATTTCACTGTTGAGATTAAAGAATTTGTTATTTAAAGCCATATATTAGTATACAAGCTTCCAAGCTGCTACTAATTAAATTACATTTTGCTATTACATTTGTATCTTACACAGAAATGCCTTTTTTTTCAAATGGAATGGTATCTTATTAACACGATGTAAAACTTCATTATCAAAATAAAAAATGAACAATATCTAGAAAACCAAGCTCAGCTTTCCCTGAGAAAAACTGAAACTTCTGCTGATCAGAAAGTATCAATCCACACTGCTCAACAAATTCATAAGGGAGGTTTCATTATTAACAGAGATGGTGACTTTTTTTTCATACATCTCTAAGAAAGAACCAATTTTTTCTCAGAAAGTAGCTAAAACAATTTTATAAGACTTGATATACAAAACTTCAAAGAAGTTACAGGGAAGCCACTATATTTCCTGCACTTGTTTTACTTTTCAGAAATGCATGAAATACATGTACAAACTAATAAAAAATATATATGCCACTCTCAAAATTAATATCACAATTTGATTATACAATTGAAAAGGAGACATATCCAGGAAATTCCTTAGAACTAAGCAAAATAAGTCACCCTGTAAACACATCCCTATGATATTGTTCTAACAATAAAAGAAACTGAGGATACCAAGTCACACATCTTAACAGATTAAATTTAGACAGAATAGCAGTGTGTGGTACAAACTTGCTCAGTGTGAAACAAGAAAGGTTTTGCATCTCCAAGTGCCCGGGTTTTCATAATCATAGCTACAAGGAGAACTTGGCTTTTCACTGCAGAAGCAAGGGAAACTTGTTACAGGCCCTGTCTGAAGAGATCTGTCCATGTCCACTTAATGACTTTATTTGATGCACACAGCAGGAGGGATTTCTTTCATGAGCTCAATTTCCTATAAGCTTGTAATTTCAATGCTTTTTTGGGGCAGGGAGAAGAGAGGGAAAGAAGAGGAACAGACAAGAGAATCCTACACAAGGAAGCACACATCTCTGCTGAGCCTGTATATTTCTGTATACTCCCAGCAGTCTGAATTAACTGTGAAGTGGATGAGTTAACTAAACAAGAGTACTGACCAAGAGTGTAAGGAATAGTATTCCTAAACACCTACCTTCTCTACCACATTAGCTTGATACATTTCTTTTTTCCAGAGCTCCATGTTGTTACAAATATTAGCTATCCCTTGAGAAACACAGAATATGGTCTCACACTCCCTGTCTCAAAGCTCTGTCAGATCCTCCAGTTTTGTAGTTCACAATAAAAACAAGAGATTGGGAGGGACAAAACACTGGAGGCTCTGCCATCAGTCTACTGCGGATTGTAAAGCCTCAGGTGTTACCTTCACTATAGTCAAGCAATCAAGAAACTAGGTTTTCTCAAAGTGGCTTTTTCCTGATTCCCCTCTGTCCTGGTATGGAAGACCTCACATGATCTCACATGCCTCTGGCCTAACAGCCAACAGTGTGCCAGAAAGCAAATGGAAACAAGCAACAGACAGCATTTGTCTCAGAAGTTATATCGGGAAGAAATAAATCAGATTGAAAATTTAGAATTTCCAACTTGAACTGTATGTTTTCTTGCTTTCCTGTCTTCAAGTAAACTCTCATTTCTTCTTACTACTATAGCATCAGCACACTACATATTTTTGACCCTATCATCTTTTGTATGCTCTGTAACAACTGTAGCAGGATAGGGTTCTCCTTCTCTCACCTTTTTTGTATTGCAAGGTAACGTTAAATCTATGTTTCATTTTGAATGAAGAAAGAAGAAAAACAATATTGCAGAGAATAACAATACTGCAGCAAGAGTAGACTAAAGAGAAGGAATTTCGGAGTGATGCTCAAATGAAGGATTACGTTGTCTGAACTAGAAGGAAAAATCTTAGATACTGCAATTGCCATTCAGCCTATGGACATTAAACCACAGTGGTAACAGCTGTATCTTTTGTAATCCTCCAGAAAACTTGGCTCATGCCAACTTAATGACTACCTACACTGCAAGGATGAAGATGGGGGTGGGATGGCAAAAAGTGCTGTAAAACACTTCACCGCTTCTGAAGAGAGGATGAGTTTGTTAAAACAGATCACACTTTTACAGGAAGCATATGATCTGCCCCATTTATAACTCCACCAGCTTCCCCAAGCAAGAATGCTGACCAGGAAGCAAAAGAAGTGAAGAGATATTCTCACTCCCCTCCATTCATCCCTTCCTCTCTCTGTTTATTGCACAGAGAAGAAACAGTGCTGGCTGGAGTTCACAGCTGAAAGCAGAAAAGGATGCTACATTCTCTCTTTACACTCTTTCCTCTCTG
Organism: Parus major; assembly: GCF_001522545.3. Classification (NCBI taxonomy): domain Eukaryota; kingdom Metazoa; phylum Chordata; class Aves; order Passeriformes; family Paridae; genus Parus; species Parus major. The sequence goes on along the minus strand of NC_031770.1, from coordinate 59,037,876 downwards.
GGATGTAGATTGGTCAGCTGGTTGGTACCTTTCTTCCAGTTTCTAGCATAAATTCTTGAAATGTAATTTTATGACCAAAAGGATTACTGCCACCATAGATAAACCAGAAACAGAAGACACAGCATGAAGTTTAAAAAATAAAAAAATTTAAAAAAAGAGAGAGGAAAAGAAAATAATATAGCTCAACGACAATATTAAAACCAGCTGCAATGAAATGAAGTTTTCTTTGGTGATGCATGCTTTAATTCACTGCTTCTGTTAGAATATGTCTTATTTATCAGCACAGATGAACAAATTCAGATCCTTTTTCGATACGTTTCTGGATCTCATTTTACTTATTTTCTGAGTATATAAAAGCAGAAAATGCAGTCCTAAATTTGTTTCTTCTTTTATTTTTTTCAGTTTGTCACTGAAATTCATAGCAAACTCAAGAAATAAAAATCACTTTGATAGTTGCATCTCCATCAGTCTACTAGGATTCACAAAGAAACCATCATGTCATGGAAGCAAAAGGAAAAAAAAATAACCTACTTCTACAGAAATAAATTACAGCTCAGTGCACTAAAAGCCAATGTGTGTCTGTGCAAGTCATGTAATTTTCTGGACACCATAGTATTAATAATTTATTTTTTAAATCACTACCTTCATAAATATTCCAAATATCTATTTCACATGGGCTACACATAAAAAGAAATCCAAAAAAATACAAAAGAAAATTTCTATCATCTCAAAAATATACATGAAAATCTGAAACAAGGTCAGGTGTATTTCAGCTGCCTAAAACAAAGCAAAAAACTCCCAAATGAAGTTGTTTATTTCTTGTCATATTATTGATCTAAAGGCAGCAGAAGCCTGATCTGCATTTCACAGTTGGTTAGGACACATCATTCATACTTGCTGCTTTCAACATGTAAGACTGCTTGATATAAAAGCTATAAAGAAGTAAGTTCCTAGCTGGAACAGGATTTAGATTGTAAAAGAATCTGGCTTAAAATCTAGGTAAGATCTGAGGAAGCTGGTACTACAACTAGATTTTTTTCAAAAACATAAATCAGTTCTTTTTTGTGGAGTACAGTAATTTACACTTCAAATTTGGCTGAAAGTACTAACTAAATAACTTTATTTTGGATTTCTGCTAACTTTAAGACTTGTATTTTATCACTGGCTCACAAGAAAACTCATGGTATACCATGATTCTGTGTAGCATCGTTTTGCTGAAGGTGCCAATATAACCTATACACGTTCTATTAGCAGACAAAGCAAAAGCTAAATGAGTGTCTCCTTTTAGTCATTATTTAAATAGATTACTACAATTGAAAAATCACAGAATCCCTGGGTTGGAAGAGACCTCCAAGACCACCAAGTCCAACCCATGCCCTAACACCTCAACTAAACCATGGCACCAAATGCCATATTCAGTCTGTTTTTAAACACATCCAGGGATGGTGACTCCACCACCTCCCTGGCCAGACCATTCCAGTACTTTATCACCCTTTCCCTAAAAACTTTTTCCTAATATCCAACCTCTATTTCCCTTGGCACAGCTTAAGACTCTGTCCTCTCGTTCTGTCAGTTCCTGCCTGGAGAAGGAGACCGACCCCACCTGACCACAGCCACCTTTCAGGGAGTTGTAGAGAGTGATGAGGTCACCTCTGAGTCTCCTTTTCTCCAGGCTAAACACCCCCAGCTCCCTCAGCCATTCCTCACAGGGTTTGTGTTCCTGGCCCCTCACCAGCCTCGTTGTCTCCTCTGGAAACACTCAAGGGTCTCAGCGTCCTTCCCAAACTGAGGGGTCAGAACTGGACACAGCACTCCAGGTGTGGCCTCACCAGTGCCCAGTGCAGGGACAGAATGACCTCCCTGCTCCTGCTGGCCACACCATTCCTGACACAGGCCAGGGGCCATTGGCCTTCTTGGTCCCCAGGGCACACTGCTGGCTCATGTCCAGCTGCTGTCAACCAGCACCCCCAGCTCCCTTTCTGCCTGGGCACTGTCCAGCCACACCATCCCAGCCTGTGACACTGCAGGGGGTTATTGTGGCCAAAATGCAGCACTCAGCACTTAGATCTATTAAACTTCATCCCACTGGATTCCACCCATCCACCCAACAGTTCCAGGTCTCTCTGCAGAGCCCTCCTACCTTCCAACAGATCAGCACATGCTCCCAGCTTGGTGTCCTCTGCAAATTTACTAATG
>NC_031770.1:58992526-59035440 GCF_001522545.3 Parus major | reverse complement strand
CCAAGCCTGGGCTGCAGCTTTTCCAGGGAATGCTGAGGGAGACAGTGTCAAAGGCCTTGCTGAAGTCCACACAGACAACATCCACAGCCCTTCCCACATCCACCAGGCAGGTCACTGGTCATAAAAGGAGATCAGGGTGGTCAAACATGACTTACCCCTCCTAAACCCATGCTGGCTGGGTCTGATCCCCTGGCCATCCTGTGTGTGCTGTGTGATGACACTCAGTATAAACTGCTCCATTACTTTACCAGGTACTGAGGTCAGGTTAACTGGTCTATAATTACCAGGATCCTCCTTCTCAATCTTTTTGTGAATGGGTGTCACATTGGCCAGCTTCCAGTCATCTGGAACCTCACCAGTGAACCAGGACTCTTGGTAAATGATGGAGAGTGGCTTTGCAAGCTCATCTGCCAGCTCCCTCATCACCCTGGGATAGATCCCACCTGGTGCCATAGATTTATGAATATCCAAGGGTCTCAGCAGTTCCCTGACTGCCTCCTCCGGGATAACAGGGGGACTATTCTGCTCCCCGACACCATCAACCAACCTAGAGGACAGTTGTTCTGAGGACAAGCCGTCTTCCTACTAAAGACTGAGGCAAAGAAGGCATTGAGCACTTCTGCCTTCTCCTCATCTGCAGTTACTAAGTTCCCTCCTGCATACAGTAGAGAACAAAGGTTGGTCTTACTTTTCCTTTTACCATTCATATATTTATAAAAACATTTATTATCCTTAACAGAAGTAGCCATTTTAAGTTCAAACTGAGCTTTGGCCTCCCTCATTTTTTTCCTACATCCTCTAGCAACCCCCTTAAATACTTCCTGAGAGACCTGACCCTCCTTCCAAAGATGATCCATCCTCTTTTCATTCCCAAGTTCCTCCATAACCTCCTAGCCCATCCAGGCTGGAGGTTTACCTTGTTAGCTTGCCTTTTGGCACACAGGGACTGTCTGTTCCTGTGCCCTCAAGATCTGTTTTAAAGCACGGCCACCTTTCCTGAACTCCCTTGTTTTTAAGGGCTGCTTCCCAAGCAACTCTCTGAATAAGTCTCCTAAACAGGCCAAAGTCTGCCCTCCACAAGTCCAGTGTAAAAGTCATACTGGTGTTCCTTCTGATTTCACCAAATATGGAGAACTCTATGATTTCATGATCACTGTGCCCCAAGTGGCCTCCAACCACCACATCTCCCACCAGCCCATCTCTCTTTGCAAACAGCAGATCTAACATAGTCCCTCCCTTGGTGGGCTCACCCACCAGCTGTGACAAAAAGCTGTCCTCCACACACTAAGAACTCCCTGGACGGTCTCTTTTCTGCTGCATTACGTTCCCAGCAGATGTCTGGCAGGTTAAAGTCGCCTACAAGAACAAGGGTTGGTGATCCTGAAACATTCTCCAGCTGCTTATAGATTAAGTTGTTCATCTCCTCTTCCTGGTTGGATGGACAATAACAGCCCCCCAGAAGGATGTCAGCCTTGTCTGCCTTCCCCTGAATTCTTACCCACAGGCATTCAACTTCATCATCATCAGTTTCAATACCTATGGCGTCAAAAGCCTCCCTAATATAAAGGGCCACCCCTCCACCTCTTCTCCCCATCCTGTCTCTTCTGAAGAGCTTGTAGTCATCCAGGGCAGTGCTCCATCTATGTGAGTCATCCCACCACATTTCCATGATGGCGACTGTATCATAGATTTGCTGTTCCACCATGGCCTCCAGCTCTTCTTGTATGTTACCCATGCTGCATGCATTGGTGTACATGTACCTCAGCTGGGCTACTGATTTCACCTCTCAGGCTTTCCACCCTTGGGCCTGCTTCTAGACAGCCCAGCTGTACCCCCTTCCCCTTTCAAACCTAGTTTAAAGTCCTCTTTAAAGATATGGAGTGCTCTGAACACCAAGGAATAAATTTATTAAAGAATGAAGTTCTCAATTTTGAGATAGTTGAGAGCGCAAAAACATCTATAAAGTTGGCTTAGATCAATCTGCAACATTTACATCATATAGTTCCCAATTAAACGTTGTTCTGCAGTCATATCAACCCAAACACACCCCAGTTCTCCCATAGGAACATGTATTCTTCTCCGGATGTATAAATACACCCAAATGTTTATAAATACAAACATACTTTGAAAGCTGAATCCAATAACTTGGATTACATTAATTTTTAAGCATATTCCTAAAACAAAATAGATCATACAAAAGTCAAAGATCAAGTTGAGCAAACTGGTATGATAAAGCTACAACAGAAAAAGCAGAAGAAATGGGTACATGTTTTGTACATATAAAATCCAATTACCTCTTTTTAAATGATTAATTTAAGAGATCTCTAGCAATTGAACCCCAACCTAAGCCTTTACACACTGAACATGACAAAGACTGTTCCAGTCTGCTCCTTCCCCAATGAACACTGTCCACAAAAATCAAGGTTAGCAGCAGAGGCTGAAGAGACAGACTGCAGACTCAGCTTTTCTGTGAGTCTCTGTAGTAGCCACAGGGCAGAATCCTGTCAGAGCCCATTGTTTTCTCAGGCTGCGACAAGACCACCAGAGCTGGGGCCTGGACAGATCTCTCACTGTCATGGCTCTTCATTTCAGGCTAAGAAGGTAACACATGGAAAACCAGACTACCAAGAACAATCCTATGCCATATTTAGAAAAAAAAAACCCATATTCCTTCTTTTAAAGCTTCACAGTTCATGGAAGAAGCTTATGCAATGATTCAGGTGAATAGACAACCAAATCTGTATTGATTCAGACTTGTGTCTTTGTAATAATATCTCCAAGTAAAAATAATTTCCCAAATGTAAGCTCATGAAAGAATTGCCCTTTCTCGTCATGACTGTCCTTCAGCTTCCTCCTAAACTGGGAGCTTATTCTCAAGGAGGTAACCAGGTGAGCAAACTGACATTGCCAGTCTGTGTGTTGGTCAGCAGATGGTGCCATAATAGTTCTGAAAGTCAGCACCACATTTCAAAGGTCAAACTTTAAACAGCAACAACACTCCAATTTCAAGTGTAATTCCCAGTTTACAACAAGTGATGGAATGCTTTCATGGAAGTATTAACATAACATATTTTAAAAAATATAACTTCAGAGCCAGACAATGAATCATGACTCATGACAATATAAATTAGTTACACACGTACATGAACACATGTGTGTCTAAATACATACACATATTGAAGCTTGTCTCCAAGAGTAGAAATGGCACACAATGGTGTCCACCCAAAGAATCTTATGCCTATCAAATCTAGTTGCCAGGGAATTACAGGCATGTCACAGTGACTAGCAGCCCCTGAGCCAATAGAAACTGTACTTACAAGCCTCCTTTCATCTAGATAATGAAATCACTATTAAAAATAACAGTTATTTTCTTAGCCTTCATGTTTATATCCATGTCATCATACACTTGATAACATGCAAACATGCAATACTTCCCTTCCAAACACGTTCTTGTCCTTATTTAAATATTGAAGTTTCTAGAACTCATTTTTATACTGTGAGAAAATTACTGTAGTTGTGTAACCATTCATTGCAATGCACAGAACATTGACGACTCATCATAAAAGCACTGTCAAGTTCATTCATAGGCTGGCGAGAATTTATTAAGTAGTTCTGAAACAACAACGTAAGACAAGTACTGGTGTAATTCTGAAGACAGCTGTGAAGACAAAGAAAAAAATCAAGGCTACAGACAGCAAAGTGAACATGACAAAAAATTAAAATTTAGACAGAAGTAAAGTTTAGATAGAATATTTCACAATAAAATTATTGGGCTGACAAATTTCTGTAAAGCAACTCTGAGGAAGTCACCTCAACTCTTTGTTACCTCAACTGTAGGCTTCTTTGTTTGGAAAATTACTATTTCTTAAAATCCTTTTTCCTTTTAAAGCAGCACAACACATACTTATCACCCAAGTGCCTCAGCTTCTCATAAAACACCTGCTGGAGGCCATCTCCATTTTGCCTGGTAAATAAGATGGTTACTGAAATCCAGCTACTACTTTAAAGGTTTCGTTTTAATGGATAAGCCAGTTGAAGGAAAACTCCAGAAAGGAAAGATAATACTACAAGGCATGAAAACCAGTGAGAATTCTTTAAAAGCTATTTTGTTAAAATTTATCTCCTGACAATGTGCAGCCGTCTAAAGATGTGTAATAAAACAGAAAATAATGTTGGAAAGTGCTGTTTCCCAAACTAGATGAAATTCACTGAATACTGCATTATCTTTGTAACAGCAGCTGTAGAACATGTAAAATTGAACCCCAAGGCTTTCAAGAAAATCAGAACATAAATACCACACGTAGCCAAGCTCCAATGCCCACATTGGAAATTGAGGTCACATTTAAGCAAATATACATTCTGCAGCTCTCTTGGTGCTATCTCTGCCATACCCAGAAATAACAGATCTGTTCCTTCTGTATTTTCAGTCTACAAATATGCTGCTATATCAAGGCAAAAAATAAGTCTCAAACAGTAAATCAGTTTGAATCAAGAACTTTGTCTTTGCCAGAGTACATATACACAAATACAATCTGTTTGTCAAGATAGCTTTCTGCTCTTCCCCAGCACTGAAAAAAATGTTGTAATCTGATGAGAATCCAGCAGTCGTTTTGAAAAGCTGTATTGAACAAGTGACCCCACCCAGGCCCTGACACTGCTAGAGAAGGACATGCTCAAGTGGAAAAACGGGATTTAGTTCCAAATTCATTCCAGCAGACAGAAAATGAACATGGGTCAAGAGACAGTTCTGTTTTCCTGTTATCTGTCCAACAAACTAAGAACAACAGAGATTTTGAGAAAAATCTCTGCCCTGTTTTTAAAATCAACTTTGCAAGTTTACAGTGGGTTTTGGCTGTTCACATTAAACCCTCATGATAACCACAATTTTAAAAGATTAAAACCAGCAGTAAGTATTCATTTGTTCCGAGCAATGCTGTCCCTCTGATCTCCATTCTTACCCTTCCCACTCTATCCCACCTTGCCAAGTGGCTGGTTCTATGACAGCCACACAGTTTCACCGAAGCACAGGCAAACATTTAAATTTTTCCAGTTCTTAATAAAGACACTGTGGGGAGGGTGGGGGTGGACAATGACAACCCCATTTGGTTCTGTAAATTATTTGCCTTGTTCTGATTTGGAGATGATTGAATTGTAGATGCCACAATAAAAAATTTCATTTCCAGCTATCATTCTTTCTATTTATAATGTATTGGAAAGATTAAAAACAGGTTCATTTTACAGTGACAACATCACGTTCACTCTTGCATGCAGTATGCTTACAAAGCACTCACAATAACATAGTTAATCAAAACACTTGCCAACTTGCTGAAAAATTATGTACTAGTACCTGAGAATTTTTTGTACTACATACTGGAAGGCCCCAGCATAATGAAGTTCCTGAATGGTGGAATTCCAGATGCACATCATTGTTTTGACAAGTATCCATTTCCTCTTCAGTGGAAGTCATATAGAGAATTATTACCCTCTCACATGTTCAGGAAGTGTACAACAGCATGCAAAAAGAGAAATCTCTGCAACACCACGATTCAATGTCAGGACAAAAAAAAAAAAAAAAAAAGAGAAGCAACTAGTCTGTGCTTTCAGTAGTAAGAGACCAATACACACACACATTTGAAAGTAATTTTCATAAGCAGATGCAACCATTAAATTTTTTTCACAAGCACATCAAGGCTGAATGTCATACAGATGTGGACGCTACTGAGATCACATTCAAAATGCCTGCTAGCTTTTTATTTCAGCTCATCAAACTTAGGAACCATAGCCAAAACACAACTGACAAATGCATTAAGACAGTTTGCTCTGGCATGTACAAGACCAGAGTTCAATCAACAAATGTTTACAAAGCTTTAGGGTCTAAATATAACCACAAAAGTGACTTCTTTGGCAGCAACATCAGTTCTATATTTCCACTTTAAAGGGCATTTCATTTTTCCTATTGCCAAATATAAGCACCACAGAGGACAGTTCTCTTAGGCAAGCCTCTTGAGCACTAGTGGTAGATGTTTGCCATTACTGAGGGAAACAGAAAAAGTGTTACAATAACATTATAAAGCCTTTTATGCAGGTGACAGGAGAATCATCTCCTGCCGCTATTCTTATAGTGTCTGTTTTCCTGAATCAGGATTCAAGCTGTGATACAGCAATTTGATACTGCTACGCTTTCCACCAATAATAAATTCAGTTTCAAATTCTTGATTAAATGACATCCCTGCCAATTCATCTTAAACAAGCTTAGTCCAAATTTTAAGTAAGCGCAATGTCTCAAGGTATATATTTTTGGACTTCTGCTGGAAAGCTGCAGCTGTGTCTTTGCTGGTAAGTTGTTACCAGTACATGAATCATCTGCTGAAGAATGTGGAGAGCTTAATGCTCATGCAAGAAAGCAAACCCAGGCTATTAAATTGTCTAACAATTTACAAAAAAATATCCCAAACCAAACCAAAAACAACTACCACAAATTAAAAGTACAATAGTTAAAACCAGGATAATTCTCACTTCCTGCTGCAATGAATAAAAGCTATCCAATATTCCCTGACTGTTCTCCCACATTCCCCAAACCTCAGAGGTTAGCCACCTGAAAAGGTGAGTTTTGGTACTTCAGTTTTTATGTTTGCAGCTAGTACAAGCTAACTGAGTCTTTCATGTGCTACTGGAACAGAAATATTTCCTTGAAAGAGCAGGGCCAATTTGCTCAGTGTTTCCCACCTACACAAAATAATTATAATGCACGTCAAATGATATATGTAAAGCACAACACTGTAAACTATTCCCTACATATGCTTGCTGAACAGATAAGAAGTACTGAAACTAGAGATAACACTGCTTTTCTAAAAAGTATGGATCTATTGCTCCTGTGGGAGTTCACTCTGACAATCCCAAGCAACAAAAAGCAGTGGAGATGCCTCTTAGCTGAGCAAATAAAACTGGCAGCCAAAATTTCATCACTCCCTTGGGCTCTTCTGAATGCTGGTACTTGATTAGAAGAGTGAAAACATGAGCAACTTTACAGAAGTTTCCCACTTTTCATGGCAGTGGCTTCACAACTAACAACACAGCAACATCTATGGGCGAGACAAAGTGAAAGGAGCCTAGTTCATTTCTGAATCTAGATGTCAGAAACAAGTTTAACAAAGAAAAAAGGCAAAAGACAATGCTAATAATGCTGGTTTTGTGCCTGGACTTCAGCACTTAATATGTTTATTAGTCATCTAAGTGCTTTAGCTGTTTTGTGCTTTTTGGAAGGACATTCCCAGCATGAAAGAGTGTAATATAAAACAGATAACAGGATATGCATGAAAGTCCCAAGGGAGTAACTATTTAAACAAAGTTTTCTTTGGAGAGTTAGGGAATGGCAATAGATAAAGATTTAAAAGAATAATTCATTTGTGAACACCAAGAACAAGGTGGGGAGGAGTATTTAGAACTGTCCTGTAGACAAGGAAAAAAATGTTGTCTTGCCAAACCACAAATATAATTACACTACCATATAAATATAAGAATATACATCACAAACTGCAGTTTACCAAAGCAGCCTCACCCATTGCAGAAAAGCTTTTTAATGATCACATACAAATGGGGATGGTGTGTTGTCACAGTAAGCTTTCAGGCCAAGTAGAGGCATTATTCTGCCTTCTTGGGCTGTACTTTCAGTGCTTATTCCGTACATGCAGAAAAGATTCAAAGCTTTGAAACAGACCAAATCAAACATAGCTCCAAGATGACAGTAATTTACCATCTTACAATTTTATTAACACAAACAGATACAGCACGATATTATGAACTCTGCACTGAAAAGCCTTTGAGTGACACACCCAGTCTGCATTGGCTTATGGGTTTCTTGCTTGCTTTTGGGCTCATCATTTTACATGCTGACTGAAGAAATGCTTGAAAGCATATTTACCCAGCTGTTCTCTATGGGTATGCTCCTTATGCATTTAATGTTAAATCCAAAACCATGTTGGGGCTCACAGTCATTGACTTCCCTTGTCCTATGTAGATTTTTAAATTCATAAGTACTTTGAAATATAAAGCAATGAAAAAATGAAAACTGGTGAAGTGCACAGACAAAACTAATTTTTTTTTTTATTTATTTTTTTTTTTTTTACCATGGTATACTGGTTAACAACTGGGGTTTTTGGCAAGACCATACTCCTGTGTGTGGAAGCAGTAGAGAGCATATGTCAACCAAAAGGACAAGAGTCACAGCCCTGTTTAAAATGACATCATGTGCTTTCACAAATCAGGAATACTTGATAAGTTCTCAAAGACCAAACGTCAGAGATCAAAAACTGGAACTCTGGTCTGCATGAGGTCTGAGGTGTGCTAGTCTCAGAATTCTGCTTAAACTTAAGAACCTCAACAAAACTGAAAATTTCTAGCACTTAAAAAATATATCTGGCTGGGAGAAATACATCCATGTGATAGACCTGAGTTTTGTGAGAGAGTATGAATACTGTAAAAATTAACATTTAATAAATTTACTAAAAAGTGGATACAAAAATTCACTAAAAGGGAGGATCGATGCCATAGCTCTCAACTCTTTCTCACTCTCCTTTATAAAGACAGAAATGGGTAAAAGCAATCTTGCAATGAAAAAGTAGACACCACTGGAAAGAAAGTCAAGAGAAAAAAAAAATGGGGTGGGGGAGGGAAGGAAAAAACAGGAAACAGACACTGAAGACAAAACAGGAAAGAAGGTCATGATTTGTCTAACAGTCAAAAAGCTGCAGTGAGGCCAAAGAGGGGGCAGGGTGGGAAGACACCAGAATTCCAGTACTGGCTAAGCTATATCATAGATGCTACTGGTCAGCCCACAAGATCTCCAAGCATTAGTCCTTCAAGTGCTTGTCTACAGGAGATGCAGCATCTATATACACATCACTTTTAAGGCTCTTCCCAAGTAGCTTCTTCACTTTTGTGCACGTATTTTGTGACAAGTCTCAAGACTTGCTCCTCTGTTGTAAGATTTAAACAGAAGTACTCCTTCCTTTGCCCTCATAATTATTTTGTGTATTTATTTTTCAGCAGCAAATGCTTGCTTTGGATTGCCTAATGAATAAAGTGAAAAGTTGTACTTCCTGGAAAAACTGTGTTACTGTATCTCCAAATCCATAAAGTTACAGAACTCTGATTACTTCCCTTCTGTTTTTCTGGCTTATCTACATATCGTTAAGTTCCATTCAACATCAAGATTAGAGGCACGCTGCTGCAACAATTCAACTACATATTTGGTTCATCATTCAACTCTCTTACTCAGAAAGAGTAAGCTTCTTTCTGGTTTAAAAACAGATCATGAATTATATCTCATTTAATTTCTGTTGAAGAGCTCCAAGACCAAACACCTGTGTAAAACGTAAGTCTGAAGATGAGCTTTGCAGCAGTTATAAAATTGACCCATCTAAAGAAGTACTTCTGATTTTAGCAAAAAATAATTTTAGAGATAGACAAACTTGAGCACTATGAGGAGAAAGTGAAATACAAGGAATGCTCACTATGATAGTAGTAGAACGAAAACAAAAATAATTCTCAAGGCCTGTGTTCTTAAACACTGACATCAAGTACTTCTAATTGTTCCAGATAAGGAGACAAAATCATAGCCTTTCACTTATTTTCAGTCAAAACTCAGAGATCACTTCTCTCCAAAAATATGGTGGTGATGGTCCACAGGGGAAGTTTAGTCTTCCTTAGACAAAAGCCATCTTCCTAACTGCACATGAAAAAGAAAAAGTGGAGACAAGACTTTTTGATCTATTCATATTATGAAGTTGTCTAAACAGGCACAAAAATTGCATTACATGTACAGAGTGTCAGAACTGGTTTACATGGGAGTTACTAAACCTACAAAAAGTTATGGAATTACCTTTTTTTAATTTTTAAAATTATAAACAAGAACAGAAGTATTCCCAGGTTAATTTCTACTGAAAACTATCACACAAGCTAAAGTTTGTGCACATCAAGAGATACAACATTTTCATGTTGAATATTCCAAGCTAATTCATGCTGTATAAAAATCTGAAGTCCAATTCAAGTCTGGAGGAAACAGATAACATTAACTATACATTCCAATTCAACAGAACTAGATTTCACCACATTTATGTACAAAATGAACCAAATCCTCATCAGGTGAAGAATTCTGTGTTGGCAGATTCCTCCTATGAGGTACTGCTGTCACCACATGATTCCCTGAAACTTCATTAATCACCATGACCACATTTGCACAGAAACAATTCAATACTTGAAGCAAAATGAATATGCAGTCTTCTTTCCGCACAGAGTAACTGCAGCATTTCTCATGCCAATTAAAACAATGTTTCATTGTCTTCTTCAACAAAGGAGAATGAATTTTAGACTGCACATGTCTACAGAATACACTAACTCTTGAGATAAAATTTTTAAATATTAAACTTACTGGAAAAGGGAAATAGAAAATGAAGCTGAAGACATTCCTTTTAAGATACACAGATAAGTAATACAGCATATTTGGTGTGACTTCCAAGTAGAAGTTTAAAATTGTTAAAGAAAAAATATTTTTTTATCCCACAAAGATTATGTGAAATATAAAAAATATTATACAATACTTCACATAAAATGGCAAGTATGCTAAACTATCCAAAAATATTTCAACAAAATTATTTATGTATTTCTTATTCTGAAAATGTATTACCAGCTTGTGTTACTCAATGCCAAAATGAATATTTAAGCCTTTTAAATATATTTATAGTCATACAATCAAGAGACGTTTGGATGAAAACAGTGAAGAAAGAACTATGTTGGAGCACACAGTTCCATAATCCTGTAATGGGAAACAGATCCCTTAAAATTGCCAAGACATAGCAACAAGGCTGTTTTCAGATACAATGTGTGGGCTCCACCATTTGCAACATGCAGAAACCCTTCTTACTTCATATTAGTTTCACATATAACCATCTCTTTCATCCTCTTTTCTTCTCCCTCCCCTCTAGTACCTTCACTTAATCTTACTTGCTTTTTTTAGAGTCTTCCTGATTATCAATTAAGTACTATGTCTTCCACTCTTAATTCCATCACTATTGCTAGAAAGCCAGGCTGCCAAACTGTGTCAAGAGACTGGCTTACATCCAGATAGTTTGGTGCCTCACCTGAACAAAAATATTATAAACAATTTAATATGCAAACTGGATTTTTCTTTCAAATCTTATCCACAGAAGAACAAGTACAATAAGCTGTTCACAAAATTAGGTGAAGCTCCTTATTTGCCAACTGAACAAAACAAAAAAATATTTCAAATGCAGTACTTAAAAGCCATTCAAGTAATGACAAATTAACCCAAAGGCAGAGACATCATATGAATGAAACAGCTTCAGAAATAAAGAATGCTTTTCTGCAGCAAATTTTTTAATGAAAACCATACTATTATCTAGTATTATCTAGTATTGGGATTTTCTTTCAGCCCAAATCAACTGGAAACCAGTTCAGCCAACACACCACAAAGATATCCTGGGATGTTGAAGATACTCAGTTTTTCTTCTTCTGTGCAACACAACATACATTCCAGTGAGTGTTTTCAACATCCCAAATAATTGGGGAAGTAACAGAAATATTCTTTAAACCAAGCAGTAATAAAATCTGAGAATGTTATAAATCACCAGATTTTTCTGTTCACATCTCAAAGTATCTTGTTCTGAAAAGCACAGATTGATCGTATTCTTGATCCGTAGCCCATGAAGACCTTTGCGTTCGCTAACTGAAGGGATTACAGGTATCAAAAACGAACACCAGCCTTCCTTTCATATGGAATCTCTTCCAGAACAGCCCCTGAGTAACAGAGATGAAAGTGGCAGACCTAAATAGTTCTGATTCTGCCTGACAAAAACCGCAAGGCAAAGCCGGCGTAGAAGAAAAGGATTGTATGCTCTGTTGACGTTGTCAGTGACCTCCTTTAAACTGTCATGGCAGGGATGAATAGCCTAAGTCACCAATCCATTTTATGACTGCTCAATCTGAGCCAGGGTTTAAGCGCGTGCTGTGCTGCACAGCCTACGTTAATCTCAGTACATGTTAAGATATACGGAGAGCTGCAATCTGTCCGGTAGACAAAGAATAGCCCTCATATTCCCTCTAAAGGAGGACTTTTTTAAAGGAGTAAATCTTCCAGTTCAAAGAATAAATAAAAAGTTTTAGCAAAAATATATATTCTTCATTATTCAACTTGGAGCAGGTTTTACTGCTTGCAGACCTCCTGCAAAGGTGGCAGAAACATCACAGTCTTTGTATTCTCTCAAGTTTGACCATGACACTACTCTGAGAATTGGCTCTAACTAATCCCTAGTAATCCTTTGGTATATGAAAATAAATACATCCTTGAGTAAATGAAAATAAACCCAGCAGGAACAAAAATCAATTATCAAAAGAAAAACTGTAAGAGGGAAAGATGCCATTTGTCTTTTCATTAATTCCTAGCATTACGGGCCTGCCGAAAAAGAAAGAATACTGAAGTTTCTTGGAAGCTGTGCAGTATTTCTTCTACTTAGTGTTTAATCCCTTCAGGAAACACAGCAAGAATAAAAGGAATGCAAACAAATTTTAAGCAGCTCTGTTACAGCAAGTTTTTCTTCTTCTAGCTCTGAGCACTTTGAGAATGATCCAAGAAAAGTTTTTAACATTTGAAAACTGAGTTCATGAAAAAGGCTAATATTTATAAGACTTCCAGAGGAAAAAAAAAACAGGCTGTTTTGTAAAGAAATTTGTATTGCTGTGTTTTACAAATTCTTTTAGGCTGCTTTAATTATAGATGCTCAAGCAGATCTGACAACTAGTTTGAAAATGTTAAAACCTTAAATTTCATCAGTGAAGGGACTGCAATACTTCATAAAGCCACTTTCTAAAAACATTTCAAGTTTTTATTTGAGACATCAGTGAAGTCCTTCTAAAGTATTCAGTTTACTCCTTCATAAATAAACAGATTTTTTCTGAAAAGACTAACAAGAATCCTAAATTCTGTATATGGCAAAGCAACAACAGCTCTCAAGGTTAGATGCTAACTTCTAGCAACGTTCTAAATAGAGCTAGAACTGGCTATGTACTGAAACAGAGAAGTTGCATTTCTTAAACAACTAGAACAGGTATCCCACTGTGTTACATATCCTACTCTTAAATCAGTTGCCATGTAGACAGTATTCATTGACCAAGTCCATAAATAAGGGGGTGAAAAACCTTTCATATCAAAATGTCAGCACAGTCTGCAGAAGAGCATTATTTCTGAGGATTTCTGAATTCACAGGTTGTACTGATTTGATGATAAAACTATCTTAAAGAATACATCCTCTGATTTCAACTGGTTGGCAGTACTTACCGCTCTGCCAAACTGTGTGCATATGCCTGAATGCAGGGATTTTTGGGATTTTTCTCAAAAAACCTCTATTCCTTTTTCTTCAGTAGTTGTTAAAATGGATTTATTTCAGCAGTAATGTAATCTGTCTGGCATTGCTGTCATGATACTCAATTACATGTATGGTTGATCCATACGGTCACTTACAGTACACGAAGCAGCAAGGCCTTTTCCCTACTCCTGAACCTCTTGTACACCTACCAGAAAATTCCAATGGTCCTTTACAGCTCTGCCATGGCACTAACACTCTGTCACTCCATTTTGAAGAGTAAGAAGATGTATCATAAGGTTTTCCAGGGGTGGTAGAAACTAATTGTGGGTTAGTTTAATAGTACAAATGCATCCAACTGATGTTTCAGCTATCCCTCTTTTGAATTTAAGTTTGGTGTTCAAATATCTATATTCACATCAATTCTTAACAGGCAGCATTTAATTCCCAAATGAAACTACATACAGCTTAAGACAGAAGATGCTATATCACAATTCACAGTGCTATTCTGGACACATCAGCACATAAACTTGTTAGATTGGTAACTACTAGAGAGTATCAGTACTTGACATACTTCTGCTGATCTAACCACATCACAAAAAATGGTACTGCTGAAAAACATATTTCTTATCCAACATATTTCCCTTTTTAAAATCACTAATCTCTAGAAAATGTATGTACTCGTAGCTGCTTTTCTCCAGTATCTCAAAGCAGTAAGTACGTGTCTGTATGCACCCAGACTACTTCAGCAACTAACAGCAGTTAAACAGGAATAACTAAAACTCAGTGTACTGGTTTGGCACATACACATTACATTTTGGGGCTGGTACCCCAAGCTGCAGCATTTTTGGTACCTCATCCAACTCACTTAACTACATTAACAGTAGCTGCAGTCCTAGTTTTGACCATAAGGCAAACACATTCTGAAAAAAGAGTGTAGACAAAGCCATTGTAAAGAAAGCCTGTCAAATTTAATTTCCTTTATTAAACTCTAGTCCTTACCTTTGTGAAACTACAAATACATAATCAGCAAGCAGGCAAAAGACTAATTCTAGGCAGAAGTAAGAGTATATTGACTGAAATCTTGACTCAGAGGTGGTCTTAGTGAGCTAGGAGATTTATTTCCAGTATGAACAAGAAGCATGACTACTATATAAATAACACATCCTCCCTAGCTTTAACCTAGATATCACCAGTGCCAAAAAAGATACAGCAAGTTCTAATCCCTACAGAATATATTACCAAATCTCCATACTGTTCTAACCCAAACTTTAACAGAACAAGGCTCTAGTGCTACTCATATTCTATTATTCTGCTAATATCTTAGATAAGCTTAATAAATTGAACAGTACCATAATTTTTTCCCTAAACACAGGGATTTCTTTTCATGCTTGAAATCATGTTAAGTACTCTTGGTGAATGAAACATTAAAGAAAAAATAAATACTAAACTATTATGGAACCAAACTTTCCATTCTTAAAGGTGTCTCAATAAACAGGGTTGAGTTTCAAAAGAACTGTAAACTGATTTCCCAGTAAGGGCTCTTCATACACGTGCCACATGAATATCCAATGTATTTTTCTACTTCAGGATCATGAGCCCTCCAAAGAAACTTTTCGAGGAAACTCTACAACTGAATAGCATAAAACCAAAATTAACAACTTTGTCCACAACTGTGTATGGTAGTTCCACTTTGCCAAAATACTTCAAATAAATTACTCCCTTTGTATTGAAGCTGTGTAACTACTTGATGAATTTAAGACTTAACATTAGCAACCTTTTATTTTAAACTTCTATTTTCTTGACCTCTCACTACCCATTAAGATTATTTGGTGTTTTTTTGCAGATGAAATAGTTACAGCTAAATGAATCAACAATCTAGCTGGCTTAGTGCTCTGCACAATGCAGAGGGACCACCCAGATTAATCTATCTTTACTGGCAATGTGCAATAGAATTTGAATTTTTCCCAACATGAATATCAAACTAGATTTTTAAGCCATCAGATCTATCAATAACATTAAACATTTTAGACAAAAAGAGTTAGGTAAGCGTTCCTCTCCTTACTGTAATCCCTTCTTCCATTAACACCACGGTACCATAAGATACTGACTCCAGCACAGCCCTACTACCCAAGGCTGGCAGCCTCTATGCTCCAAGCACTTTGCTGGAGTGCCACAAACCCCCACTTCTCAGGAACATCAGAAAGGCAAGATGCTGGGCAACACAGATCAAAAGAGCTCAACAAGTTTAAGGTGATTAACTGCAATTCTTAATGAAGTTATCTAAATATGCTTGACCTACCAAATATTCTGTATCACATTACTTATGAATAAAATTGATAAGAGTAAGGAAAACATGTTGTAAGCACACACTTATTATGCTCACTTGTTTGTTGTAATGCAAAAGCTACAACAGCTTTCAGAGTTCTACCACTGGATGAGGAAATCTGAACTACATAGTAACACTGCAGTGGAAAGAACTTGTAAACAATTTGAAAAATCTGATGTAAAAATGAATGGCTATAAATTTCTGGACTAACTATGTAAAGTACAACTTAAATGGTTTGGGTTTCTTTCATACAACAAGCAATATTTTTGGGACCAGTTTTCCTAAATGAACAGGATTAACAAACCAAATGGAACTTGCAAGGTCTTGAAATAGGTGTCATTTGTTTTAAATTCTTGAGGACCCAGGAGACCTACTCTGAGTCCTTAGTATCTAACAATTCAAACCTAACACTTACCAAAACTGAAAGTAGGACTTCATCAGTTTACATTGCTGTCATATTGCTCAGCATCTCCTTTATGCACCACTTTAATCTCTCAGAATAGGAACACAGAAACCCAGTGTCCTTTCTCTGCTGCTTTGAAGAGACAGTTCTCTTTATAACCACTCAAAGAATGTGTTCTGCACTCTATCATAATTTAATCACTGTCAGTCGTAACAGCCTATTGTGAAAAATAATCCACTCATTTATTTTATCATCAGTGCACTCAAGCATGGTCAATTTACAAGCAACATAGTCACATGCATCAGCCACGAGAGATCCATTACAGTGCTGCTGGAAAGTTTGTGAACAAACAAATTGCTTTCCTCTGATTATCCATAGGATCAATCTAAAAGTCTCATTCTTTCATCACCCTAGTCTCACAGGAGAAGCAAAATAAAGCCTTGAAACAATAGTGCTAGTATTTACCTCAAAACATGCTCACACAGCAGGCTAATTAAAATTTTGAATTTTAATATTAAATTACACTAATAATATCTCATCCAAATAAGGTGCTTATGGAAGAAAACATCATTTCAATCCCATCATAGCTCACATCTGACAGAATCAGCTCTTTGTGCTGACCAAAAGCACAGCTGCCACTGAAAGTGCAGGAGCTGTAGAAGGAACACTAAAAGACTTAGGGGCTACCAGGCTGTAGGACAATCAGGAGCTCCCAAATAGCAGCCAGAGCAATACACCTGCATGTATTTAACAAGCCCTGCTCACACTGCCAGGTTAATGAAGTCATGCAAGTAACATCTATGAGCTCTAAGAGATCCAGGCACTGCTAATCCAAGAATTGTCACTGCATTAGCAGTTACAAGATGGAGGAGCTAGGTGTTAGTACACACATTTTTCAAACACTTGCACACAAATGTATGTGTGCTGCTCAGCAAGACCTGAACAGGCTTGAGAGCTGGGCAGAGGGGAACCCAATGCAGTTGAGCAAAGAATAACCAACCCCATGCACCAGTAAAAGTTAGGAGGTGACCTGCAGCAGCTCTGCAGAGAAGGACCTGGGGATCCCTGGTGGGACAGCAAGCTGTCCATGAACCAGCAGTGTGCCAACAAGACCAATGGTATCCTGGCTTGCATTAGAAAGAACATTGCCAGAAGGTGGAGGGAGGTGATCCTGTCCCTCTTCTCATCCTTAATGAGGCTGCACCTGGAGTTCTGTGTCCAGTTCTGAGCTTCCCAGTCCAAAAGACAAGGAACTACTGGATAGAGTTAAAGTGAGGCCTATGAAGGCGACTAGGGGACAAAAGCATTTCTCTCAGAGCTGTGACTGCTTGGCCTAGAGACTGAAGTGATCTTATCAATGCACACAAATATCTTAAGGACAGGTGTCAACAAGATGGGGCCAGACTTTCCAGTGGTGCCCAGTGATAGGACAAGGGACACAAACTCAAACACAAGAAGTTCCATTAGAGTATGAGGAAAAACTTTACTGTGATGGTGACAGGGCACTGGAAAGATTGTGGAGTCCTATCTGGAGACATTCAAAACCTGCCTGTGCATGATCCTGTACAATCTGCTGTAGGTGAACCTGTTTTAGCAGGGGGGTTGGACTATCTGATCTACAAGAGTCCCTTTCAATCCCAGCCATTCTGCAGTTCTGTACACTATAGTCTCATCTGCCATCCAGCCAAGGATTCCTCAGGAAATACCCTCCTACATGTGATGTCATTTAAATTGCTACTATAATAAAGATTTACCAGAAAATTACTTAAATTATCATAAATGATAAAGCCTTGTAAGAATTTTCAAATGGTAATTGCTGAAATGGATTTTTTTTTTAAATCAGAAACTCAATGAATCCTGCTTTTTTGTACGTCATATGCAGAACACTTGCACAGTACCCAGCCTTATAGTTCTCTCATCTCTTTAATTTCAAAAAATAGAATACAATTAAAAATTTAGTGGCTAAAAAAGTCCAGATTTCCAGTCTTAACATTTTAAGTCAGGATATACAGTAAAACCTAGAAATTATCTACTACTAAGTTTAAAAAGAGACCCAAGTAAAGAAGCATCGCTTCAAGCAATCAGCCATTAAGTTCCTTGGCAAGGTACAGAAGCCTCACCCACCCATCCCTTTGGCAGCAGTAGGATGCTACAGGGCAACAACCTATGTGGGAGACATGGCAGACATCCCTGTACAGTCTGCCAGAGCCTCACACATTTATCTGGAGAAAAACTGTGGAAGTACTGCATATGCTGACAATTTGGAATGCTCTGATTTGCATTACGCTGTGTTTTGCAATTTACCTGACCAAGCCAGCATTGCAATTCTCACAGCATACAGAGATTAGATATCTCTTTAACTCTGACAGAAAAGATTTCCAGACAAATCATAGATAATTTCTTTTTTATTACAGCAAGATTTACCTACAAGTCAGAGTATAATTAATTCTTCACACGGACATTCCATCATGTAATACCATGCACTCCAGCTAATTAACAGAGTCAATGTATTAGGCAGTTACTTGTCTTGAAGTGAACTTTTGGCTGCTAGAAGCAAATCTGCTTTGAATGCAACTACTTTTATAATGAAAGTTAATAAGTGACTTCCATAAGAAACCCACAGTATATCAGAGTTGTCGAAGAAAGTCTATATACACATAAAAACTGGTATGAAGAGCACCATGCCTATTGCACCATTTACAGAAATTTAATTTATTCTCTAGAAATATGTTGCATCATGAAATATGACTTTTTCCAGTTAAATTAAAATGATACATTTTGAGCTATTTCTTTAGAAGAACAAAAATACTGGTATTGCAAAACTTCTGGTTACTTTCCCACTAAGCTACAAATCACTATACCATTCAATTTGTAGGTGTCAAAAGAGTAAAGTGATAGAGCAGCACTGCAACTACCTGAAAAAACTGAAGTAACTAACTCAAGCCAATACCTCTCAGGACCTTTTCAGGCTCCAAAGGCTACCACTGCTGAATTTTCCAGAGTACTCCGTAAGAAACCATTTTTCATGCAGCGATCTGTATTAAAGTCTGACAAGCCCTTAAAAAAAGGCTGAGAACAAAAGCTGGAATTTATGACCCAATTAGGTCAGACACACCAGTGCCTCAATAAGCAAATACATCGAGTCTGCCATGGTTAGAACATCTAACTCAGCAATGTTCACATTTGGGACTCATACACTGAAAATATAATTGTGCCACTCGTCAATTAATAGATGTAAATTCTAAATAAAAAAAAAGCAAGACAAAAGTCCACTCCAGCGATCTCATCCACAAAATCAGGCTTCTCTTAAAAAAAAAAGGGTGGGTTTTAATCATTGGTTTGTTAGCTGTTTAACTTTGTGCCCCTACTACCTCCCCAATCTACAAGCTGTTTCCTGACAGAAAGCACTGACGGCAATGTCCCTCACTATATACACCTTATACAGATATTTATTACAGGCTACCTATAAATTTGCAGAAACTGCCAGTTGTCACTTTTATAGAAGTCTTCAGTTTCAGAATTAAGTCTGAAGTAATGTTTTTTTCAAATATTCTCTATTGGCTTCAGCATAAGACAAATGTATATATATAAACATGACTTACAGAAGCTAACTAACTTTTACCCTTGAGCAACAGTGTGGTCCCAGACAGTCCACAACTATAGTAAATGGATCTCCTGGCAGCCTAGAGTCCCCTTCTAAATTAATTATCAGTATCAGGCTATCACAATGGCAGACAAGGTCACCTAAATCACCACCAGTTACAGGGACATCACAGGATCATCCTGAGGTAACAGTGAATGTAGACACACTGCACTTAGCAGTCCCACTCGAACTGCTGCCAATACTTCCCTCTCTAGAGTCTGCAACTCCTGGATTCTCAGCAAACAAAAATTTTGGTGTGATATCTTGGGACACTGAAGTTTACTGTCACTTTAACAGCAGTGGTGTTTTAGGATAGCACTAAACAACTACAAACAGTTTAGTTTCCTACTGATTAAACCAGGTCTGTTTCAATGTCCATTTAAAAGAATGACTATTTCTGAAAATTAAGATAATTAAACAAGGAAAAAAAAGTGAGTAAATCTGTATTCAAGAGAGATTCTCCTACTCTTTTGAACATTTGCATAGACTGACATAATACAATGGTTTGCATCTGACTACACATAACAATGAGAGAGTTATTCCATAGAAATAAAATTTTCAAGGAAAATTTGTTTCATCTGAGGACACACAGCACCTTATTTTGCAATGACTGATGTGTCAATGTCTCTAACCTGTGGCTGCATTTAGAATAAATATGGATGTATAATCAGTTCTAATTTGAAGCACGGTGTATTGCAGAAACTGAGAAATATCCTTCTGTGGCTCTACATGCATTAGAAGTCATAGGAGATATATTTGATGATCTCAGAACTCGTCGTCAGGGCAACTCCAAGACTGGCATCCAAGTAATATGTCAGGTACAACAAACACTAATGATAAATTCTCTTCAAATGGCTGTACTATAAACTAAGTACAAAACAGTATTAAAGGTGAGCATTTCATACCTCTAGAAATATCAAAAAGAAGCAAATTCGAGACGTGAAATCTTTAGTAGTAAAATTTTTCTATTGCCATGACACAACCATCTTTATTCCAGTATTAGACTGGTTACTCTGCATTGACCTTTTTTTGAGAAACTGAAGACTTTAATGGTTGTTAACATATTTACTTGATTTATAAAGGATTTCTTTAAGTTCTTTTTTCCCAGAATACTGTTTTCTACACAGTGGATTTACTGGTTTGGCTAGTTCCTCCAATTCTAACAGCAAACTAGAACAGCACCAGAGGTCAAGCACTACATTTCTCAAATTACCTTAAAGTTTTGTACACGTTGTTGAAACACTGAAGTTTTTCAAGGTTCATTCAACCCTTTATCCTATTTCTAACATCCTGATAAGCCAAAGAATAAAAAGGAAGCTTATTTTAAGAAAAGCTATCAGAGGAGATGCATGATATCACTTATTATGAATGCATTTTCAAAAGCAAATCACAAAGACACTTTTAAGCATAGCTGATATTTAGTTTGTTCTGTTAAGAGGCACCAGTCACATGACTAACACCATTCATTTTAAAGTTTGGGGACAAGGCAGCACAAATTAAAGGCTCCTCAAGAGTACTGACAAAACTAGCTTTTTCCAATTTAATTCATTTTTGGTGCAGAAGTACCAGCATCAACTTCCATCCTTTCTCCATAGTTTAGGAGTCCCAGTGACAACCCCACCCTTACTGCTGATATTGTACTCCTGACTTCTCTGTGTCCAAATCACCAACCTTTGACTGCTTCCCAGGAACCTGACCACCTTCAATCAGGACAGAAACAGAGCTAAGGATACTGTAAGAATTAAGTTTTGCTCTAGCTTGCCCCTGCCTTTCACAACACAGAGCTATTGCAACAGCACATGCAGTTATCTTACCCTCCCTCACCACCATAAATGCCAGGACAGGGCAGGATGCAGAGGCAGAGGAGTGGGTACACTCAGCATTAGCACCCTCAGCCATTCATGCAGACAAAAAAAGAGTCTCCACCCAGAGAATCTTATCCCGAGGTTTTAGACTGAGGTTTTTCCACCCTTATCTGCCCCACCTACAGACCAATTAAGTGACAAAAACTGTTAAGCAAAGCATATAACAAAAGCAAATTTTGTTTACGCCTCCTCCTTCCAAAAACTTTAAAACTATGACTTTGCCCTCAACATTAACTTCTGGTTATAAAACCCCAGCTGTCTGGCAAACATTTGTATAATCATTCCAATGAGCCCTCAGAGGGGTTTAAACTAAGCATTTCAGTCAAACTTCATTCTTTGGCGGGGGTGGGGGGGTGGGTAGAGAAGGAAAGCAGGTTGCTACTACTACTACTGAAACAAAACAAGAAGTTCGTTTTTTTCCAGCTACTGCTAAATTCACTGTGAATTATTTCACTTGAACCTCCTGAAGTGCCTCAGGAGACATTCTTCTGCATTAAGCTCGCAATTACACTACAAAGCTATACTATAAATTTTTCATCCCTTTACAGCTGTCCCTCTGTTTACAGCTATACTTAACTGAACTGTTGCCATCAGCTACCTGCATTTAACAGACTCAGGGCATACATGTATATTTTAAAAACTATTGTATAACATCTGCACTTCCCTTCAACACCCTTTTTGATATCTGCAATATCTACAACTTGCCAGTACTTCTCAGACATAGGCTCATTCTTTAAGTGTTTAAAAAGTGTACTCCACTATTCTCCACAATCTGTCAGTCAAAAGCTTTGCAGCTTAGCCAGAATTATGTCACAGGCATAAAGCGTTTTCAGTAATAATTTCAAAGAGTTATTTTTGTGTATTATTATAGCAGTAAGTATTGTTACTTTCATTCAGGAATACCAAACAAGTGTATGACTGAATCGGTAGATAGGATAGCACCATTTTTTAAATTATGGTATCCATCCAGTTAAATCTAGTCCCATTTGGTACTCCCCTAAAAAACCATTTACAATGCTCTTTCATTAAATTTTTCATTGCAGTGCACATCAAGCATGCCCATTCCTAAACAAGATAATTTTTAGCAAACCGAATGAATAGCAATTCCCTACCTGAAAGAAGGATGTTGAGTACCACCTAGTAAGGCTACAACTACTCATTACAATTTTGGTTTAATATGTGACTCCGCAGCTGATATCTAAAACGAACTATTTCAGGTATGCGGTTTAAGGAGAAGCCACCTAAACAGAAAATGGAAATAAACAAGGGACAGTCTTTATGTAGGATGTGTGAAGAAAGTTGAAGCAGCAGTCTGTTAATGTGGTAAGGAAAAGACAGAATACAGAATTATGTACAGTGGCAGAAGTTTCCTAAATGAAGAATTGCTGCCAAAGGAATTGTAACAAGTAATCGAACCTTTCTGTTTGTTTTCATGTCATACACACAAGAGAGACTTCATCTGGGAAATCAACAATAGCACTTTTCTGCTAATTAATACCAACTCATTGAATGATCTATATGATACAATTAAGTCAAATAGTAACAATTAATTTCTTTCCTTGCCTATGGTTACAATCTCTTGTGAAATACCAAGTCCTCAGAAATGAGATTCAGGATCCTTGATTCAAGATAGATACCTAGAGGTGCATCTTGACAAGTTGTGGTACTGCCTTTGGGAATCCATTTCCTCAATCTCTGTACAGGGAAATATAGTCTAGTAAAATACCTCCAGGAAACAGTTTTGACACATTTGTGATGTTATGAACTCAATTTCAGATTCCATGCTAGATTAAAAAACCAAACAACCCTCCTTTATCTTCATGGCAAAGTCTCCTTCAGTATAAAGGAGATTCTAAAAAGATACAAAACACTTCACATATGGCTGATACAAGGAAATGTGGAAGACTACAGTTATTTCAGGAGTCCTATTGGCAGAACTTCAGTTTGCCCTTGAGGAAAAAGAAATAATTTTCTTTGTTAATACAATTCCTTTGCATTACAAAGAGTAGCTTCTATATACACGGTAACCAAAGTTTTCACTTTTCGAAACTTCAGCTTTCCTTGATCCAGACTTAAAAAGCTACATTTGAGATCAAGCCACAGATCAACAGATACGATAAAATCAAGCTAAAAGCACCAACAATTTGTGTCAGGCATTTCACACAACCAAATAGACAGGAAATTTACATACCATAAAACAGACCCCAATATATAGCTTACATGAGGTTAAAAAGAATGCAAATAGATAAGCTTCCATTTTTTGCCAAGATGCTAACTTTAAATCTCTTTAGTGTTAGAACAAAGTGGTTGGCTTTAAAAAAAAACTCTTTCCAGAAAAGAATCCCATCTTAACCAAAACCCAAATATGTAACTTAATTGCTCCATAAAATCAGTTTACAACTCAAAAATTAGTCAAAATATTCCATATCCATTTCTCTCCCACCTGCTAAAAACAAACTTCAATATTCAAGGCAATATCCTAGATTTTAATATGCAAGCTTTACACTTTTTAAAGCAAGTTTCAAATGCAATAAAAGTTGCTTGAAGGTGTAAGTTGGAAAGACATGAAATTCCATGACTTGCTACTCTCCATATTCATTCCACAGAATGATGATAAAATGGATTTGCAGATGGAACATTCCCATAAAATTTCAGAATTGTATTCTATTCAAATGACTTAGAAGAACAAGAAGTTGACATAACACAAACTGTATTAACATAACACTTCAGCTACCTTCTAAAGCATGCTTATGTAAGCAATTTGAGTATCTGAAAGAAACAAACACTAAAGGTAATAAACTCTTCTTGAAAACCAAAGGAGAGCTGGACATCCAGCCTTTTCCTCAGAATCTTTCCCATGTGAGGACATCTACTCTCCTTATTTAACTCCCTTCCCACTTCAGTTTTTTTTAACCTAAGTTATTTCAGCAGCATGGTCATCCCTCTCACAGAAAATCTTCACAGCAAACATAATGATGCTTAGCTATTTTTTTCCTCATTCTTGAGTAAATGGGGAAGCCACTGCCACCTCAAGTGGTACAATTAGCAATATCATCTGAGCACAGACAGAGGATTAAAGTCCACAACATTATGTTTCGTCCCAACAGAACTTTAAAAGATATTTACCCTTTAAGTTTTCATTTGATAAGCAAGAAAAGACTGTGTCCACAATTTCTGGAATGCCTGTGTGGGCAATGCCATTTGTAATTCTGGGGGTTGGTGCACTCAAACAATGGCTTATTGGAGATCTTTCAGATACAATTAGACTGCAGACCATCAGTTCCATCACAACAAGCCTGGACTCTTCTCAAATTTACACAGCATATTTATTCACGGGATATTTAACTAGCATGCAAAAGCAGTTACCAGAAGCATGATTGTAATCTTTCCTTCTCCATCTATCCTCTAAATTCTCTTTCCCAAGTCCACTTGGGAAGGGAAAAAGAGCCAAGGAGACCAAACAGTACCCATCCCCACAGAGCTTTCTGCCCCACTACAGAGACTGGGATTTATAATCAAAACTGTCTGGGACACAGACTGCTGCTAGTGCTGCCTGCAATGCTGGCAGGCTGTTAAAGTTACAAAGAGAAAAATGTGCCAAAATATGTACTCTTGCTTGCCAAGCATATAATCCTGATGCATACTTCCTGATAGGAAAAGGATTTAATAAATATGAGACAATTTCCTTTTCCCTTTGCTTAGAAATGATCTTCTTTCCCACATGCTTAAGGCCAGAGAAAGAAACAGCATGCCTTTCACATTTAAAAGAAGCTCAGTTAATTCTCTGACTGGAATACTCAGGTTCATTTGATCAAGCATATTCTGTATTTTCTTAGCAACTCTGATAACAATCACCTGGACAAGTTCTGGAATCTAAGAGAGTCTCTGCCTCCTGTTACTAATGAAACACTTCAAAACATGTTGGAGGGCTGGATTTGTTGGTGGACATAGTCCCAGTTGTTGCTGGGCTCACTCCACAGTGAGCTGTACTACTAGTTTCTCTCCAGGGTGCAAAGAGTAAGGGAATACTTGGGAATACCTGTACATTAGAATCATGGCAGTACAGAAGTTTGCTACAATCTTTCCAGTCAGAAAGGTTAATTAGATGCTGGATATATGTAAGTTGAGGGATAGCTTCTGTTGCTTAAAAAAGCCAAAGCAGAAAAGCAAATTTGTGGATCAGGGCATGAAGTAACAGACAACAGTACAGGGCTGAGACACTCAAGCTTACTTAATTACTGTAGCATGTCAGTGTTCAGTAATTTACTTGGTATATTACCATGAGTGATACTTCTAAAACACTACACAAACCAAGGCTAGAATTGCAAAAGAAACTCCTCATATTCCGCATAAAGGAAAAATAAAGGTAGCTAACAATACATTCAATAGATCTGTTGCAAAAAGCAATGTGAAGGAGATACTGATAGCTGCATTGAAACTGCATCAAAAATAATCTTAATACACTTAAGAAAACTCTTACTTTCATAAGAAGGATTTCAAAGAAGAAACAGTTGTCATTTTGGTCCAACAGAGTGGACCAAAAGAGTTGAGTTTCCAAGCGCTGAAAGTACCCAGCAAATTACTTAAGTGTTACTAAGGTAACAATCACAACTGTATTATCCCTAACTTGCAACATCCTTCTGCTAGTTGACATCTTTTCCTATTTGCAAAAAAGAAGGAAATAAGACCTTTCACTCATAACAAGCTGTCAGGGACTTCAGTTGCTAAATTGTATTCAGCAGTATGAACATAAAAGCTTAGAGAGGATACAGCAAAACAGTTGACACGGTTTTTGGAACAGAGGTTGTAAGCAAGATGAGTGTCTGCCTCCCAAGTAACAACAGGCAAGACAAGAGGAAAACAGCACCAGGTTGCACCAGGGGAGGTTTAGATTGGATAGAAGGGATAATCTCTTTGCTGAAAGCATGGTCAGGCACTGAAACAGGCTGCCCAGGGAAGTGGTTGTCATCATCTCTGGAAGCATTTAAAAGACTTGGAGATGTGGTGTTTGGGGACATGGTTTAGTGGCAGACTTGGCAGTGTTAACCTAACAGTTGGATTCAATAATCTGAAAGGTCTTTTCCAACCCGAACAATTATATGACCCAATGAACAAGAGTTTATATAGCAGAAAAACTTTGCCTGACAGCAAAAGGCAGTCTACAAAAATTTTTACCAAAAATATTAAGCATTCTTAAAAGTAAAAAAAAAGGCAAAAGGGCTAAAGATTTCAGAAAACCAGCTATTAACCTAATGAAACTGAGAACAAGAAATATCAACCATCACCACATGTGTTAGAACAGGATGGAAAAGGTTATTTTGAACTCCAGTAAGAATGCTGTTTGAAACTTTACAGTTGTTGGCCTGGTTTCCTACAGAATTAAGATCTAGGCAATCATACTGCCTGTTCATCTGTTTGTTATTTTTCTTTAGTAATGTTTAAGTTCAATGGTCAATTTGAACTGAATTTAGCAATGGTCCAGAGGTCTCAATAATACTTAATTTATATAGGACATGCAAAGCAAGTTTGCTAGGAAAGAAGTCCCAAATATTGAAGTGTCTAGTATAAACCCATAAGTAAACTTATTTTATTTGCCTTACTAGCTTTACTGTCAGCACCTACCAGCTACAAAAATACAAAATAAATACTTACCTAGTGGTAATTTGGATGGTTCTACATCAAGTATACTTGGGGAATAATATAAGAAAACAAAGAAAAGAAGTACTGACAGAACAAAAATTTTAAAGTGATACTTAAAAGAAGTATGATATGAAAAATTATATGAAAAAAAGATGATACTTTGTTATAAAGGAGAGCATGAAAAAGTCATGAAAGAACATGTCCCATAAGTTCTTCCACTGCAACTCAATTTTAAATATTGAAAGATTTCAGTCTTTAGGTAAACCTGAAATGAATGCTGAGGAGGATTACAAGAAGGTCAACAACATATTTGTTATCACTACCTATGAGAGGCTAGTATTCCAACATTCACAGAATTATTTGGGTTGGAAGGTCATCTAGTTTCAAACCCCTGCCATGGGCAAGGAGACCTCCCACTAGACCATGTCACTCAGGGCCCCATCCTACCTGGCCCTGAACACTTCTAGGGATGGGACATGCACAACATATTTGCAACAACCACCAGTTCCAGTGCCTCATCATACTCACAGTAAATCACTTTCTTCCTAACATCTAAGCTATGCCTGTCATCTTTCAATTTAAAGCCATTATTCCCATATCACTATTTCTAACTATTACTGAATATTGTATGGTGTACCATAAGAGTATGAAAAAAGGAGAAAGAACATCAGTAGAACAGTATTTCAAATACATGAAAACATCATTACCTAAAAATTCTACTGTTTGTCTCCTGCTTTTACCACACTATTATGTTTACTAGAAAGTCTTTGAATTATGTTAATCTAACCGTGTAAGCCAGTTTTAGTGGTTATTAGATAGATGGGCTCTCTAAATCCAGTTTATTAATCTTGCAGGACTTGGTTTCTTCCATCTCCTCCCCATCCACCAATATTACAGAAAGCAAACTAATTTGTGCTTTTAACCCAAAGAATCTGCAACTCAAATATGTGAATAATTAGCTGACCATAAAAGCAGAGATAAGATAGAGATGCAAAGTCTGATGCAGGTGTATGAACTAATAATGCATAGGATAATGTAGTTTTAAAAAAAAAGAAAACAACAAAACCAACTCTGTCTCCTGAATTGCTAGTTTGACAATTTTGGTCAAATATTTATGCTGGTTTCTAAAGTATTCAAACTGAGTCTGCTTACACTGGTTATGAATGAAACTTAACACAAAACTTTAGAGTCGCCCTGAAATTTTGGAAGCAACAATTCCTAAGATTACAAATAACTTATAGCATCATTTCTGTAGTCCTGTCACAAAGAGAATTTGTGGCAGTTTACTGGGCATAGTGACCTCTTAAGCCTGGAAGCAAGAAGCACATCAGCTGTGCATGAAAATAGAAGTATCATGTCCTAAATCAAAAGATAATCTTTACTCACAGCTGAGTAGTCCCTCTACTTCCAATCTGTGCACTAATGGACAGTTTCAAAACACCTTCAAATATAAACAATGTATTATGCACTTTGGTGTCGCCCAGGAAACTGACTATGCTAAATTCCATATATATTCTTTTGAAGAACATAGCAAGTTCAGTAGGCTATATTAGAAGTATCTATGGCAAAATACATCGGACAAGTTCACCTGCAGGCTTTGTAGAACTTAAGTTGCTTAATTACGTTCCTTAACTTGGGAGAAAATAAAAATATAAATCAAAATATCTTTCAGGCTCTATGGAGAAGAGAAAAATATCAAGGGTCTTTGACATCTTGTTACAAGAATTTGCAGATCTGATTTAGAACTCTCAATGGCATCTCAACCTTTCCTGAAAGGCCAGAAGATACCTCACACTTAACAACATTCTAGTCTCCTGAGCTTACGTAAACTACAGAGCAAACATAGAGAGTACAATCACAAGACCACCAAAAATGAAATAATTATAAAACATTCAAAAATCTCTCATTGTATCCACCTTTACATTTTGAGGATAAAAGAATCACAATTTTCATTACATGAAAATTCCTCTCAAAAAGTTATGTTCCAGATGCCTATGCACCACTTTATTTCAGCATCCTCCCTTGTGTGAGCTACTAGTAATGATTCCAGAAAATCACTATAACCATTTTGATGCAAGAACTTCTTTAACTGAGAGGTCAGTTAAAAAATACAGTATTACTGTAAGCAATGATAGTATCATAATCAGAAGAGATTAATTCTTCTAATTACATACTGTATAAGAAAAACAGGAGCATTAAGTCAACATCAACAACAATCAGTGAAGATCTTTTGGAAATGTTTTACCTTTACAGACCAAGTTAAATGCTTAAGTCAAAATATCCTGATATTAAAGAGAAATAAAAACCATTTAGAGGTAACAAATCAATTTAGAGGTAACAAATATTTTACTGATCACACATTGCTATGCTACCTCAAACATCTTGCAAGCGGAAACCCACAGCAATGCTGCCTTACCTCAGACTGCAAGTCTGATTACTTCTCACTTTCTCTACACTATTCAGTAACTAGCCCCCAGTCAGACCTTTAAGTGTCATCACTTGCACTATGAAGCTCGAAAAACAGCCACAAAACCCCACCAGCTGTGAGAGAAAAAGACTATGGGCATTAACCCATTATGTGAAATAAGTACAGCTGATTCTAACAGGCTACAAAAGGCTGCAGAACAAAAAACATAGGTGACACAAGGGGAAAAAAAGGCTACTTTAGATTCCTCCTTTTCTCATACTTCTCATCCCAAAAGTCAAGATCTATTTAGCAACCAGAAATGAAAAGTTAGTGGAAGTCAAAGCCCAGAATCTCTGTAACAATGCACTCTACATGTAGTGACTTTTCCCTTGCTATCACTTCTCCCAGCGTAGCACCAAGGTAAGAGTTTCAAGTTTGATCTTTCTGTTCAATTCTTCAAAATTTCTACGCTAAAATTTTCAAGCGTATTTTGCAGAAGAGCAGCAATGCAACAAAGCATAAAAATAACTCCAAAAAGTAACTACAAATGAATCAGTGGATAAACTTGAGAACTGAATACAGCAGTAGACCCTCTTGGCTGAAAAGCATTGCATTACTTGTAAAACTCTTGCAGATTGTTCAAGCCCTTTGAAGAATTACCAGCCTTCAGGGTATCGGCAAAGACAGTTCTGTCATGTGAATTGAGGAATAATATTGAAAAGTAAGTGTAACCTTTGGCAGCGCTTTTCAAGTACAAAGACAGGTCAGTAAATTGAAAGGTTTTTCATGCCAAGGAAGATACACCTTAATAGCCAACCAGGTATCTCCTTCAGTCTAGGTGAGGTGAAAGGAACAACAGCTGTTTTCAGAAGAAAAGGTCAGAAGCACTGACTGAATATGGGAGCATTTTTGGCTCAGCTTGATTCTACATAAGGTTGTTTATGTTGCAATCATGTTGATATGAGGCCAGTATTAGATTATTTCATTGTAGCAATAGTTATGCTGCCTATTTTTAATAAAAGTATTCTGAGGTGATTGCTCCAATTTCAGCTAAAGCCCTGAATGTGATTACTTTGACATAAAGCAACAAGAAGCCTTCCATACTAAAACAGTGTAGCGTTTTAAAAATACAGCTGTGGATCAAGTAACAATTTACTGCCTACATCAGAGACAAAAAGTTTTGCATAACTTCACAGCATGTAACCATCAGGCCACTCTCAACTCACTACAAATGTTTCTTTAGCAATGACTAGCAGAGCAAAAGCCTTCAATTCTTCAGCAGCACAGAACTTTGTAAACAACATCAGTGTTTACTTTAATTCAAGAGAAGACCAAAGGAAAAGAGAAGAAAATGAGGTGTGGAGAAGAGGTTACAAAGGGCTTGTTTGGAGCTGAAAGGATGAAGGGGAGAAAATACAGTGAACCACACCTTTAGAGCATAAACTGGAGGAGAGGGGAAAAACCCTACAACAGAACAACTACTGCTGAAAACAAAAACCAGCTTCTGCTGTTTAACACAACCTCCATACTGACTAGAGATACTCAGCCTCCTAAGTGCATTCTTCTTTTTAAAGGTTCCATAATAGGAGCAAATAGTTCAAAAGCATCAGCCTTGCATGATCCATGGACACAGAGCTGCTTGCTGACATCTTGCTGATTCACTTAAATTCAATTAGCTCAAAGTTAGTAATTCTTTTTTGTTCAATACTATCTAGTTAGTGACCAAATTTGCTATTCAAATGTCTGCACATATAAGATAGAAATTATCAAAGATACAAAAGCCACATTCCAAGCTCTCCAAACCAGACAAAGAAATGATGAATCAGTCAGAA
Organism: Parus major; assembly: GCF_001522545.3. NCBI lineage: Eukaryota > Metazoa > Chordata > Aves > Passeriformes > Paridae > Parus > Parus major. The sequence continues at coordinate 59,003,945 of NC_031770.1, read as the reverse complement.
ACATCCCAAGTATCTCCAGTTCCAATTCACTCCTACACAGTGGCACATCTTCCCTCTGTGCTATCATAATTTACATATGATTTCAGGCTAATAATGCTCTGCAAACATATTTGTAAAGAAAAAATTCTGTAATTCTACTTTATGCTACTGAAAAATTGAAAAAATATAACTTCAAAAAGGCTTGCAAAAATACACTGGCAGATTTGTCTTTTTTATAAAAAGTGCTAATACCCTAAGAAGAGCAAACAACTAGGAAAACAGTACAGGTGGAATTCCCATTATAGCACAATCTTGCTGTTCTAATAAGAGTATTTAAAATTCATGAAACTTTGCTTTGACAGATGACAAATTCGCTATTCTATGATTTTGTTTCTCTTTAATTTTATTAAAGACATATACACTGCAAAACTTTCCAACTTTGTTTCTGGATTAAAACCAAGCTAAATGTTCTGTCATGCAAGAAAGTTACTCTAGCCTCTACAACACCCAAAAACTTCAGAAAGAATTTCCACTCAGCTTTTCAAGTACCAGTTATGTACCTGAGCTATCAAATAATACTATACCTGAAGCATCTGGGAAAGTCATTTTTAAGAGTATAGCAGCAATATAGACATTGTAAGATTCTAATGGATGTGGTCAACAAAATAGTTCCCACATCCCCACCAAGCATCAAGAAGGAAACACAAGCTTTCCTAGGCGCTGTGGGTTTTTGGAGGATTCATATTCCAGATTACAGTCAGATTGTAAATCCTCTCAATCAAGCGGGGTCCTGAACAACAACAAGCTTTTGAACAAATTCAACAGTCAGGGATGCAAAGGATCCCAAGGCTGTTACACCCCAGCTGAGATACCAGCAGCTTATGAAGAAGTTTGAGGTGTCTCAGAAATGACTGGCACTAAAGCACAGCTTCTTCTGACACCCTGACTGCCAATACTGGACTAGATGTTCAAAGGGAAAGTCCCTGCCATGCATCACACCACTGGCACTATGTGGAGTGGGCAGGTTGTGTTGATCACACAGCAAGCTCAAACAGGAAACCCCAGTCACCCAGGGATCTTGGAAGTCAGCAAGAACTGACATAAAGGCAAAAATTTCAGATCATCATCAAAGAAGAAGGTAACATATGCTGAAGAGGCCCTACCATACACCATTTATCAATCACCTAACAGAAAATGAAAGCAATACACCCTCTTTACTGACAGCTCCTGCCACACATAGAAAATGGAAAGCTGCCATATGAAGTCCTACACAACAAGCTGCAGAAGCTATTGAGTGGATCAAGCCAGAGTGCAGAACTAAAAGACACCCAGCTTTAGAAGTTGTTGAAAAAGAAATGGCCAGTGCTCTACCTCTACACTAACTCATGGATGGCAGCAAATGATCTGGGGGTGGCTGGACTGATGGAAAAAGGTCAACTGTCAGCACAGAGGGAAATGTACCTGGCCTGCTGAAATGTGGCAAGACATCACTGCCCAGGTAGAGAAACTGGCTGTAAAAGTATGTCTCAGAGGTACACATAGCCAAGGGCTGGGCTACCAAAGAACACTGCAACAATGGACAGGTGGATCAAGCTGCCAAGATTAAAGTGTCTCAGGTAGATATGGACTGGCAAGATACAGGTAAGTAATTTCTGGCTTGATGGGCCCATCATACCTCATGTCATCAGGGAAGCAATGTGCACTAATGGGCACAGATGGGCTTGTGATCAAGGAGGGGACTCAACCATGGCAACTAGGTCTCAAGTTATCCCTAAATCACAGTTATCACGGGCTGTGATCAAGCAGGCCAAGCGGGTAAGGCCTCTGTGGTATGGTGGGCTATGGTTGAAATACAAATATGGGTAGGCCCTACATAACAATTTCACCACACTGCTGAAACCCACCAGGGCAAGAGCTACATGCTTACAGCAGTGGAAACAATCCCTGGAAGGCTGGATACATACCTTGCGTCTGATGCTACTGCCCAGAGCACCATCTTGGGCCTTGAAAAGCTCATCCTGTGGCAATATGGCACCTCTGAGATAACCGAGTCCAACAACAGGACTCATTTTAAAAATAAACTCACAGAGACCTGGGCCACAGAGCACAGGATTCAGTGGGTATACCCTATTCCCTATTGTGTGCCAGCCTCTGGGAAAATTGAACAGTACAATGGACCATTAGAAAGCACATTGAGAGCAGGGGGTGATGAGGCCCTTCAAACACTGGAATCCACACTAAGTAAAGGCCACCTGGTTTAGTTATCAGCAGAGGCTCCACTAACCAAGCTGGTCCTGCCCAGTGAAAATGGCCACGTACCGTAGAAAGGGATAAAGTCTCCGTGGTGCATTTGAGGAGTGTCACTTTGCATTGGTCCTGCCTAAAGCAAAGGCAAACCTATCCGCACAACTGTTTTTTTTCGAGGACCTGGGGGCAGTTGGTGGGTAATGCAGAGGAAGGGGGAAACAATGTGTACTATACCTCAAAGGGATTTGATTTTTGGGTTAGAACAGTCTGTAATGTTGAATTTTATAATACTGGCTGCTGAATGACACTGCCATTGTGTATGCCATAACTACCATGGGCAATAAATACGGTCTGCTCCAGATACAGGAGGCTCCTGTTCACAACCACCTGGCAGCACACCACCCTTCTTGCTGGTATGAAGACATCTAGGATTGACAGAGCCCAAAGTCAGGGACCAAATTAACTCAACACTCATCTTGGAGGGACAGCCATTTACTGCTGAAACAACACCTATGCTTGTGTGTGTATACATATATATATATAGAGCTGGTAGGTGTAGGATTTTTGCATGACATGAATGAATAGACTAAAGGGAGGATAATATCCTGGTTCAAGCAAGGACAGGGTTAATTTGTACAGTAGCCAATTTGTACAGGGGGCCTGGCCAGGAGGCAGAGATTATTCTATAGTACCTCTATATCATTTTCTAGGGTCAAGAAAAGGAGTCCCTTCTCCATCATGTAGTGTGGTGGTACAGTCAAGTCAGGTGTTCACCAGGCCCTATGTGAGAACACTCACATGTGACTCATTCACCTCCCTCATAAACTCTGTTATTAATATTGTTGCTCTTACTGCTCCTTTTTCTTATTTCATTGCTATTTCCAGTAAATTGCTCTTATCTCAACCCACAATCTCTACCTTTCGTGCTTCCAATTCTCTATCCAACCAAAGGGGAAAGGAAGGGGGGTGGGGAAGTGAGCGGCACATGGTTTGGAGTTTTCCGATGGGAACACTAAATTGGGGAATTTCCTTCCTAAACCTTCTTTAGGATGCCTCAGTGCTGTACCACAGTCTGCCCACAACCACATATAGTGCCAACAGAAATAACAGGATATAAATGACTGGTTACAACAAACTGGTGGAAGGCATAATCTGAAACCAGTCAGCAGAAGCTGCTCTTCTCTGAAGGAAATCAAAAATTCCATACCCCAAAAAAAAAACCCACACAAACCAACTCTTGCTTAAAAACAGAGGGATCATCTTTATTCCATATAATACTGAAAAACAGGAGTATGATTAATGAATAAGCAAGATTTGACAAGCTACAGAAACCACTTTCAAGCAATTAATAAAGTTACATTAAATAGGATCTCTGATAATGTTAACATTATTTTCCTTTAATTTGAGTTGCTTCCTTCATGATCAATTTACCAAGGCACAAATACAAACATACCGCCTGAGTTACCTGAAACCAAGCATTTGACAGCATGGAGGCAGGTAAAAAAAAATAAAAGCAACAAACAAACAAAACACCCAAAACATCATCAAACACCCAAAATGAACCAGCAGAGAAAAACCACATTTTTCCCAGACTAAGTGCTTATGCTTTCACCTTCTTGGTATAACCAAGGATCTAAAAATAGTCACAGAATATAAAATCACTTGTTGTGTCTTAAGGTGTTAGTTTAACTGCTTACATACTGAGCCTCCTAGCAAGAGTCACATACTGTTGTTAACCTTGGGAGTAATACAACATGAAAAGCCACTCAGAATTTTAAAAACAACACTTGCAGAAAAATCTCTGCAGCATAACTACTTCAAGTCTTAAAACATTTAACCAAAGCCATTAAAGAAAAACTGACTTATGTTTTATGAAAACATTTTAAATATTAGTAAAACATATGTTTTAAATATGAGTAAAACAAGAACACACTCATGAGCTTTTAAACAGGAAGGATCCACAGATTTATTTTTCATTAGTATCCTTTATGAGCAAGCAAAAATCATACAGCAGTAAAAGAACAAAACAGGTTGATTTTGACTTCAATAGGCTTAACATGTGGACCGCAACATACTAGCCTTTTCACCTCTCTTATTTCAAGTAAATCCACCAGGCAAATTAATCTTCCCACAACATTCAACAGTTATAGAGACACAATGTTTCAAAACAGAAAATTTAGGCTCATGACAAGGGCTAAACAGTTCACCCAATAAAAACTGTTTTCATCTGGTCCCATTCCGAAGTGTTAACATGCTACATACAGCACATGTCTTGGCCTTTACCCAATATATAACGACTGGGAAATTTTATGCTAAGTCAACCAGTTTCATACTATGTGTTGCCTTGTAATACAACTTAAAATTTATTTTTTTTAAATTAAAAATCAGGGAAACTGAGCAGAAGGACTGAAAAACACAAAGAAGCTGCATTTTTTAATGAAGGTAAAAAAATGATTGAAGCAAACTTGTTCCCAATATACTGGGAGCATATTTTGCCTTTCTCACACTACCCTTTAAAAAGCCAATTGCAAGCAGTAAACAAAAGCCTCAGTTCTTAGCCCAATATATCAAATCTCATGATGCCTCAAGACAAAGAGCTGGATTTCTTAGCTTTTCAAACAAATCAGCTCAGGCAAAATATACTTCAGCTAATGTGTGGGTGTTTTTATAGAGTTTCATTACGCTTTTTGAAACAAAAGGAACAGAAGTCCAGAATACACGAGAGACAATAATTAAAGCATTTTCTAGAGTCAACCTTTCACATCAGGGCTAAAATTGTAAAAATTCTTCCTTCAGTGGTAGCTGCGTCAAATGTAATACCTGGTCTCTAGTTAAGACTGCAAATACTGTTTTGATTCCTGATCTTGTAATGGTCTAAGGACAAAAGTAGAATGTAGGGTCATGTACCTTTTACTGAATTTGCTAAAATTAGTGGACATATGAGGGAATATGAAGGGGGCAGCAATATATGTGGTTTCTTAAAACTAGTTTGACCACGTCACCCTGCCACTCTCTCCAAGTTAGAGCACTGTCATTTGTAACCGTGTTCTGTAGCACAATTTCTTTTTTGATTTGGATTAAGTTTTTAAACAACTCTCTTGCAACAGAGCTCATTTTACAGAGTGTTTCCATGGAGAAGACACCTTTCCTCAAAGAATTTTCTCACCTACAACAGGGTGGTAGTATTCCTTAACTTCACTCTTACATAGTTTAATTTCTTCCACAGTACAAGAAAAATGTGCTGGTAATAGTGTAAACTTTTCCCCTAAAAACCTTCAACTATTCAGTCTCAACACTAAGTCATTATACTGCAAGGTGGCAGGGAAGGGTGGGAAACAAAAAATAAATCTCTAAGTGCACAAATTTCAGTACACATTAATTGCTCTCTGTAATATATCCTCAAGCACACACACAGTCAAGAAAGCACACTGGGAGAGTGAGGCCAAATACCCAACAGCTTAAGTTAACTAATGAGATAACTGGAGGTCCAAAACAGGTTTAATACTAAAATCACTTACAACAGAGGCTTGTAAAGAAGGAGTAGTAACATCGATATGTAGCAATCCCTGCCTTGATACACACAGCTGCCTCTAACCATAATATACCATGATCTTTGACAAATGTTGTCTTATAGAGGAGACAAGGCAGCCATGGACTCAAGAATTAATTTAATGCTACAGCATTCTTTGGTTCTGGTTGTGGGTTCCCCACTCTGCCTGCCCTCCCTCTCTCCACCTCCTTCCCTCCCAGACACTGGGTTTATTTCAGACTTGTGGTCAAATAATGAAAAACTCTACCAGGAAAAGTACCCAAAAAGCCATACAAGTAAAAGGATTCAGTCTGCTAAGAGCAGACTAATGATATACAGGCAATATTTCTTTAATTCCTTGATGATGAAACAGCAGCAGTTACAGTATTATTTAAACACAGCTTTTAAGTACAACTTCAAAACAAGAAGCCAAATGGGATAAAACAGCTTCTTTCAGCTAAGGAAACAGCAAATAGATTGTTTACAAATAATGTCTACAAAGAACAAAATGCTGTATGTGGAAATTGAAACTTTCAGATCCAAAACTGAAGTGTTCAAAGAAGTTTGCAGGACATACTTAATATATTATGGCAAATTTTAATTGACGAATCCCTGCTTTTCTGAGTAACTGGAAGCAATAAAAGTGTTTCAACAAATGTGAAACACGTGCAAGCATATTTTTATCACCAGATTTTAATTCTGGTTTGATTTTCAGAAGTAGGAGGATACATGCTGAATCAGAATTCAAAGGTCTGCCTAGTATGAATTCAAAAACTTGAATTAAGAATACATCTTTTAAATCCCATATACAGCATAACTGAGTATTTTAAATTAGAAAAAGCTGTTCTACTTTTTCATCATGGTAAGAGAGCACATCAAGCATTTTAAATACATACTGAAGCTTTTCATGCTCTTAATAACATTCTATGTTCTTAAAACATTGTAGTCAAATTCTTATCCAGGCCACTATAAAGAATACCACAGTTATAGTCTATACTTCTCTACCCACAGAAATGGGATAGCAGCAAATTACAGTAAAATCCAGTGTTACATTTAGCTGTACAGCACTACTAATTAGAGAGTAACTTCAACAATAAATATTTGGTTAAACTCTGCTTTGTCATCAGCACAAGCAATTGAAGATGACACTGATCTTTCAGAGTCTATGCTTTTTTTAAATTTTTTTTTTTAATTTTTTTTTAGTCTATTTTTATTTTCTGGTTACTGAACATCTTTTCCTACAAAACAGTTTTCCAGAACTACTGCTTTGCAAATAGAAAATCACATAGACAATGTTAGAAGTAAAAAGGAAGATTCAAGCCTAGAGGACCATGGCAATCCACAGCTCTCTTTTAAACTGTCCTTAGCTAACCCCATTTTACTACTCAATGGCAAGATCTTCTAACAATGACCTTACAGAGCACACAGGCTGCATGACTCAGTAATAGCAAGGTAAGCTAAAAGACAGGCTTTATCACACCCCTCAGAAAGAACACAAGGAAAAACCAAGATACTGACAAATACGAGACCCATGGTAGATACAATATAAAGTAAAACACCCAGTTAACCCCCCAGACACTGATAAAAGTCACCAGTTTTAAGAGAGGCTTTTCCTGCAATTCTTCTTCACAAGAACTCCCTGAAGAACCATGCTACTATTAATAAAAGCACTACAGAGATAAACAGTAGTAGTACCTTATCTCCTTTAGAAAAAACATCCAATCAAAGAAACACATAAGCAAAATACTACTACCTGCTTCTGAGAATCTGCAGAGACAATCAGTTTTTACATACGAGGCCATCTTCACTGAAGTCAGGCTTTGAAAGCATCCCATCCTTTAGTGCAGTCATTAAACATTACACTATCAAAGGCAGCTGTGATGTGCACAGCAAAGGGTTGGCATCTGACTTTCTCCTCTACAGCACCACAAGTCGTTGTAATGCAGTGTTTGTGTAGTGCCCCTAAGACATCAGGTGCTACTGCAAGTGGAAAAAAACACCTTTCTTCCCCTCCAAGTCTGTTAAAATAAATAAAACTGCATTCTTGCTAAGCTGTCCCACCTGCAGTACACACAAGTCTATAATTTCATACTATACATGGAACATACTTTACTCATTTCACTAGACAAACAGAACAGCTATTTTTGGATCACCCAATAGTAATTAATCAATATTCTGTCAATATGGCCTTCACTTAGTCTGTAAATCTTTACAAAGTTCTCAAAGACAAGGTCTTGGAAGTCTATGGAAGGAATAAGTTACCGGTAAAATTACCTTCACAAAAGAGTGTAACCACAAAATTCCTAAGTACAAGTCAAATATTTACTGTATCATCAAGACATTCCTTTTTATATAATATTATGAAACTGACAACTTCAGCCATGTAGATTTATCATATCAACAGCCAAAATAAGTGAAAATTTGAAACAGAACACAATTTTGCCTATTTAGTAAATTCATACAATAAATCTTCTGATCTAAAAAAAATAAATCACAAATTACCTTTCACTCCAGTAGGAATCTTGAAGATTTGTAGAGTGAAATCAACTATGACAACTGGATAACAGCACAATATCTTCCTTGCCTGTAAGGGAATCATTCAGCATCACATTACACCAAAAAATCAACCCACCAAATAAATTAGAAAACCAGAGAAGTGAAATTGAACAGTGCTAAAATGATAAACAGTGCTTAAATGATTAAAAATGTGAACACCCTGACAAATAGGAAGAGAAAGAAACACCACACCCCGTCATTAAACTTGCACTTTGATTTTCATCTCTTAAAAAAATAGAAGTGTGGCAACTTATTTTAAAGTCTGACACCCTTAAAGTTTAAAGCAGTCTTTGCTTCCAAAATAGAAGGCCAGAAATAACCCCTTACAATGCAGTTTGACCTCTTATATAGCTCAGACTACAACAACCAGATGCTTCCACATCCCCTTTTCTTGCTCCCATCCTCTTTCTTGTGTCCACCTATTGTGTGAGTACACAATGAACAGTTTTCCAACACTGGTTTTCCTTGATTTAATTTTGCTTGCAGTGAGGAAGACAGCCCACCTTCCCTCTTCTCACTCCTCCCTACTTAAGACCAATTCCAGAATGAAACCTGTTTGACTTAGTACATCTTCCTCAGGAAAGCATTCAACCTTGCTTTAGAAATATGTAGCAGCAAAAATGTTTGCTATACACCACAATTTTTAGTAAAATCACTTTTAACCTACTGAAATTTACACAGAGTAAGCTAAAATGTAGAAAGCTTCCTCTTTCAAAAGAGTCATGCTACACATTACAGACACAACTATTAAAAATGTGAACCATTTAGATCATTTTTCTGCCAACAAATACTTTCATAGCTCTCATCCATGTAACAGGTACACCTACCATCATTTTATTTTGTTCCTTCCCTTTTCAATCCTAAAACAGATCAATATTCTGTACTAAAACATGCTTCCCAGATTAATGACAAAAGGAAATGCCAATTCAAAAACGAACCCCACATCCACTGAATTTGGTTTTTTACCTTGTCATATGTTTTAAATGTTGCTTATAAACCTAGTACGATTATTTGAAAATCGACTTAAAGAGAACATATATCCAAATTATTTATCACAACCCACAATACCTTCTTTACCTGTCTGTACTTCCCAGACTACTCTTCTATTCTCCATCTATGACCCATATTCTTCATCTTTAAAGGCATGACTTGGGAGCTAGTCCCATGAAAAATGAATATTCTGCCTATATCCACACTCACAAACTGATTCAGATCATTTTGGCTACTAGAAGTAATACAACTATTCTCCAGGTTACCTTCTCTAAAAGAGAGCTTTTCGGTGTTGTCACTGAAACCCCATTAAGACATCAGGAAGGTAAACTAGCTTCAGAATGTTACCTTTGTTGCTCCTTGAATCTGAAAACAAATTATAAACTGACCGCAGTTGCTGGAAAATTATCCAAGTAGAAGTGGAACAAAAGGTCTGTTTCCAGATGAATGAAGCCTGGAAGCTTATTCCACACAAACTTGGATATTAAGAAGTTTGAACTCTCCCTCTTCTCCACTATCAACAAATGTGCAGAGAGAATGTGCATATTTTTTGAAAGTCTTGTCTAGGCCATTTAAATTATATCTTTACAATGCAAGCTCATCTGTCACAGGTACAAACTGTTGATATAAATTTCTGAGATTCATAACCTTGGAAAACACTGAAGGGAAGGTCATTTTCTAAGCCCAAAGGTAATGAAACTCAGCAGAATGTTGCAACTTAGGCAAGAGAAAGCAGCTCAACTTCCCACCAAGAAGGCAACAGCAGACAGAAAGCAGCATGGCCAGCAGAAATGGAAACTTGTAAGGGAGAAGAGCAGCAGCTAAAGCAGAGTGCTTCTGCTGAACACCCTTCCAGGGCCATTGCTATGTAACCCAGCATGCCACGAAACTGCTTCTGTTCTGTAACTGGTTGGCTCCGTAGCTTAGGGACTCAGTTTTTCTGCTGTACAAAATGTGATGCTAAAGGACACAGCTTTTCTTTTATATAGTCTCTCAATGAAGCATTTTCTCATTTCAACCTCTGCAGGACTGGACGCACAGGTTTATGAGAATTTACTGAAGGCTAAGTTCCGCAGAACCGCGATCATTGCATTCCACTAACACATTGGAGCCACCCATGACAGCAGACAGAAAAGGAGGTGGTAAAGCTAAGAAAACCAATACATGTGCTTTAAAAAATAGATAGAATATATAATTTTAATTAAAACGGGTCTTGGAGAGCTTTACAAGAAGTAAAAAACACAGCAATTCAACTGCTTGCTAGTTATTACTGGTATCAAAGCACCTTAACCTAAGTTTACTTTAGCTGGCTATTACTTGTTCTTTGGCAATGAGGTGGAAATCATAATCATTAAGCTGACAAACCCTCACAACAACTCCCTTTATGTCAATCAACAATCCTTCTAGGCATACATATGTGTGCACAATACTATTAACATCAAAAGGGATTAAGTTCAACGCAGTAGGACCTTTACCTGTGGAAGAACACTGCACTAAAAAAACGTTACCACAGTGTTAATAGCTCTTTTGAGTGTATTCAGGCTTCAGACTACTGTAATCAAAGCCTTACAAAAGCACAATAATAGGAAAAGAACCTAAATTTGGACCTAAATTTAAAAATAACAAATCTTTTTTTTTTTAAGATCTCAGTGCGTAATGCTCAGAGGTTAGGTCATCACATCTTGAAAGGGGGACTTATTTTAAAACAGTAGACACAAACCATATAAGAGGATTCTACACTTATTTTTACCCTAATCCTGAAGAGAAGGGAAATTAGGGATACAAAGTCTTCCTCGATTTCACCCCCTACCTGATTCTTGATAAACAGCCTCAGTGCAGAGGCCTATATAGCGCATTTTCCTGCAATTGCTAACTCACAAATGAAAGAAAGGAACAGCCCAAGATGCAAACAGATGAAGTTATCAGGAGGAGAGGAGTGGTGCTCTGGGAGGAAGGAAATTAGGAAACCAACCGCCTCTCCACGCAGCATTCACACGACGTGTGAGGGAAAGACACCTATAGCCATCGGGACAGGCTTTCGGAGAAAAACATCCCTCTCCTTCTGGCCCCAGAGCAGAGGCGGGCGACTTAAGAGCGCAGTAGATGCGGGCAGGGCAG
>NC_031770.1:58963513-58992215 GCF_001522545.3 Parus major | reverse complement strand
CCGCCGCCGCCGCTCGGGGCCGGCACAGGAGGGAAGGAAGAAGGGAGGGGGCAGCTCTACCCGATCAGCCGGGCCGGCCCCGCCCGCAGCCTCCGCATCCCGCGGCAAGCGGAGCGAAGCAAGTAAAACGGCGATGGATACGCGGCAAAGCGGCCCCCGGCGCACCCCCAGTCCCCCGCAACGCTACGGTTGCCGGACCCCCCTCCTCCCGCCATCTCCCGCTTCCCACTGCCGCGGTAAGCCGCGCTCCCTCGGGACCGCTCCCGCCGGTACCTGCCGCCCGAACGGCCGCTGGCGCCCGCACGCTCCCGAAGTTCCCAGCCGCGGCCGTCAGCCCAGCCCGGGAGAAAACCCCGCCGGCCCCGCCCCCCGGCCAATCCGCGCCCCGCCCGCCCCCGCGCCCCGCCCCGCGCCCGCCCCGGCCCGGCAGCCCGGTCCCCGCTCCCGCACTCGCTGCGTCGCCATTGGCTGGCGCGGCCGTCAATCTCCGCTGATAGAGCTTCGCCCCCGCCCGCTCTTCCTGGGCCCTTTCCAGCGGCCGCTGCCCGTCGGGGGTGCGGTTCTATCCTGGAGCCGGGACGGGCTTCGGGAGCGTCGTCGCAGCGTGGGCATCGCACCGGAGACACGCTCTCCGGCAGCGCCGCTGCCGAGCCGTGGCCCCGGGCGAGTCCGGGCGTGGCGCCGGCCGTACGCGCGGTGCGGTGCCGCTGTCCCGCGGTGTCTCCGAGCGGAATGAGCCCGTGCGGCACCGCGGGCTGCGCGGGGCGGAGGCGGTGACATCTCCCGGCTCTCCGCAGCCCTCGGCCGGAGCCGCCTTCAGCCGGGCCCCCGCGCTCGGTTGGAACGGACACACCACCGGGAGCCCGGCGGGAGCCCGAGGTGGCGGGGCCGGAGCGACCCTCCCGTGCGGGGAAACGAAGGGTCAGGGCTGTCCTGCGGATGGGATCAGCGCTCGTGGGGACCTGGTCGAGAAGAGGCAGCCAGGGGCTTCAGTGTCCTGCTGAGGGACCACGGGAGTGAGGTGAAATGAGAGCGTCAGGCTGGGTGTAAGGAAAAAGTTACTCATGCTGCGGACAGCTGGGCCGTGGGAGTGGGTTCCTCAGGGATTTCCACTCCCAAGCAGGCGCAGTCCCGAGTAACCTGGACTGAGCACGCAGCTGGCCTTGCTGTTGAGCAGCACGTTAAGTGAGAGCCCTCCTTACAACCTGAATTTTCTAATGGGGGTTGACTTGCACTTGCCTAAGGATGTGTGTGGATGCTGACTGCTAAAAGGCCTGGATATAAAAAACTCATGGCAACTGCTGTGCTGCACAGACTGCAGGCCCTGTGAGTGCTATGGAAACAGAAAATTATTTACATTGTGTGCAGTCATACTGATTTTGCAAAATCGAGCACATAATTGTTGCCTGTACAAGTTCATCCCATTGGTGCTTTATATCCTAAAGTCAACTACAAACTCATTTCCTTAACCTTCGTGCGTACCAGGCCATGTGGTTTTTTTGTAGTGCACAGAATAGATTTTTCTGCTTCAGAGCAGAGCTGTGTAATAAAATGAAGCATTTTATATGTAATCCCTGTGTAATTTCTAGGCAAATTAGAAGGGAGGGAACAGGATCATGACTGAAGTTGCTGACTGTTCTTTACAGATTTCTAAAGAAATTGTAAGATACCAAGTTTTCTTTCTCAAAAATCTCTGTGTGATGCAACACATAGCTTTAATCTGATTTTTTGTGTAGAGGTTGAGACGTGTTTTCACAACCCCAATCTTGAGATGCTGGGGTTTCATTTAGGGTAGCCTACTAGTGAAAATTAAGTCAGCAGGCAATATACCATATTTCATATACATATTTCATAACATACAGAGTCAAGAAATCAAATCCTATTTGACATCGATTAATATTTTTTCTTTAATCTTAGTGCTTATGAAGTAAAAGCAACCATGCAGCTCATAGGAGTGCTCTTAAAAGAAATTAATGTAAGCAGAGAGAAGCAATGAGTTGGCAATGAGCAGAGAGCAGGCACTATTAGGTATCTGTGCTTAATTCCACATATTCATTCTGCATCCACTGAAAGAGGTTAGGGACCAGTAATTAAAGAAGGAATTAAAATGCATACGCACAAGTAGTTTTAATTTGTTCCAGCTATATTGCTTGATGTTGTAATCTTCATGTTTTATGTATTACACTGCATAATTTAAATAAAGCTGATGAATTATTTTTAGGATCTCTTGCTCCACATTCAAAAACAGCATTAAAAAATGACTCTTTCAGAGAGGAGATGGAGTATCATTTTTCTTTTTCAGGAAAACCAGTCACATTTTTTAATTTGATACAGCAAATGCTACAATTACCACAGCACTATTGGGTTAGTGTTTTACCTCTAGATGCTTTCTGTATGCAGAACAGACTCTAAAACTCAGTGTCTGATCTTTCCTGGTTCATTCCTCAGATGCTCCAATATCACTAAGCATGAAGAACGATAGTGAAATATGTGCCAGTTTCTCCAGAAAATAATACAGCAGCTTCCCATGCATGCCTAAAGCCAGTAATTACTACTGTAAAAAACTTAACTTATGGGTGCAACAGGAGACACTTGGTCTCTGCTGCTTTCAGAGGCCTCCTAAGTTTGCACCATCCCAGCAGCTGTCTGTCATTGCCAGTACTTGTGTGGTTGCCAGTGTTTAATACCATTGGCCAGAGCAAATGTAATTGACACAGGACTAAAACCAACTGTCCCTGCAACAATCTTGTCTTCATTAAGGTTTCCAATGTTGCTAAAACTGGTGGAAATGCCCACAATGAACTTTGCCTAGATTAGAAAATTCAGGAAGATTTCAAAGAAACTGCTACTTTTTTCCTCTTTCCTCAGCAAGACTTGGACACTTCTGCTCAGAATCCCAGTTAGGGGTACCTCCCAGAGCTTTATTTACACTCATATTTCTTCTCACACTGGTTTTAGGCCATTTGTTTCTGGAGAAATCTGCCTTATGACAAACTTTGCTTTTCTGATCTACAGTTTTGGAAAAGTAGATAGCCTGACAGTTTTGTGAAACATCTATGTTGCTTTTCTTTAAACAAGTAATACATTTTTTGTTGTGTGCTTTTACTGAACTTTTATTGTGGGACAAACACAGCCTGAAAAGGAGAAGGATGTAGGCAGTTTCTTAAGCAGAGTAATGGAACATCTAGGTGGCCAAATAAAGTCTGTGTTATTCTGTATGCAGCATGTCAGGTGGTGATTTTCATAGTCCTCTGTTTTTCACAGAATGGGTGAAGTTTGAAGGGACCACAGTGTCTGATCCAACCTCCCTGGTCAAGCAGGGTCATCCTAGAGCACATTGCACAGGATATTTCTTGAATATCCATTGAAGGAGATTTTACAACCACCTTCACATTAAAGAAATTTTTCCTCATATTCAAATGGAACATACAACATTTTTGGGACATGTACTCTGCTGCACGAGCACTAGAGAAAAGCTGTTAATGTAATTTCAAATATTTTTCTTATTCTTCTTTCCACTCCTCTGAGTTTATATCTAAATTTTATGTAGGTGCCACAGTGATAAGAACTGTTACCAATCTGCACTCAATTTGCACTCAATATGCAAAATTCTTTAAAGTGCTGATACAACCTACACACTGTTTAAGAGATAGAAAAGCTGCAGCGTAGAAGCTGCTGTCTATGCCCTATAAATCTGTAGTCAAAATGGCTGTTTGCACAACTCTTGCATCACTTTGCTTCTTAGCCTTACCTAAATGACACTTTTATAATATTCCTTCTGTAGTCTCCACGTTAATGTGTTGGCACAGCCATGAGCAGTGTCTGTTACAAAAGAAAATCAGAGAAAAATATCCATTTCTAGTTATAAACTGTGTGATGTTAACGGAAAACAAGACATAAGGAAAAATATTTCTGCTGCCTTCTTGTATGTAAAGATATCTCCTTTTTAGATATTTCAAAGGACAAATGAATGAGAAAAAGATCCCAGAAATGGCTGAAGTAAACAAGAAAACTGCCTAATCTATTCCTGGTATAATAATATAACTGTTTTAGTTACACGTAGTTAGTTATATTTTTAGCGACTAACTTACTCAGCAACATCATTGTGGTTTCTAATAAGTAAATTCCTGAGTGGTCTGGAAGCTGGTCCTGAACATTGTCTCTCCTTCCATAAACTTTTCTTATAGAAGGGAACAAGCTTCTAGGAGGCTGCTTTCTGAAAAGGAAATACATTTTTTGCCCAGAGGTTAGTTTGTTGGCAAGTCTACTGACATTCAGCAAGGTTCCAAGGCATTGGATTAATGGCTGAACATATCTTCCAAAATGAATAGAAAATGTCCTACAGCATAAAAATGCACAGTAGGAGATCGTTTTACCTACAGTTTAATGTGAAAAAACTGCATAATTAATGAAGACACTTATCATGGACAATATTTTCAACCTGTTGGCACAGGAGATTTCATATGCCCAGTTATATCATTTGTATGCAGCATCTGGAGCTCAAAGTTGCACAATTTATGCACATGAATTATGTGAAAGGTGTCCTTTGGCATCACAGGAGTGGATGCTGCTACTGCATTTGATTGCTGGTCAAGGAATGGCCCTTCTGATTGGGTACTTTTTAATGTGTGATTCTGCTTTATGCTTCTGGCAGTACAACAGTGCAGTGGATTCTCTCTGGCCCTAGATTTTGCACATGAGATACAGCCCAAAACAAGAGACAAGTTATATTGCTGCAGTGTGAAGGCATGAGTTTTCTCACACTCCAGCTATGGTGCTGACAGGGAGGACAGATGCAGCAATCCCACTCTGACAGCTCTTGTATGGTGATTATAAGAGGATAAATGTAATTGTGTGGGGTTGGAATTAGTAAGATTCTGATCTTGCAGACACTACTGGTTAAAAGACTCATTCCTATGACTGCAGCTTCTGAATTGCTAAGATTCTTCTTGGTTACTGCTATACTGGCTTAAGGGTTGGCCTCAAGTTAGGACATGTCTCTGTAGATGTGCATTATTGGACCATATCATTAAGCAAAAAAAGCCTGTTTTTATCTCTGAAGAAAAGGCACACCTTAAGGGCCTTTACACCTGTATAGCAATAGACATTGTAGAGTCTGGAGCATTAAAGGAAAACTATAAAATAACAAAAAATCCTGAAGATGATGTAAGATAAACACAATGAATTTAAACTTTTCATTCAGCTAGAGAGAAGGAGTGAAGAGGGGAAAGGGAGGAGAGAATCATGTGGCAGATACACAATGTTGGTCATGAAATTAATACCCGTAGGTTACACTTTTCTTTTGTCTTTAGATTGCCCATTTGTTTGATTCTGTAGCATTGTTAAGTGTCAAAATCAAAGCCACAGCATAAATTCCACTGGACAGCAAAAAACAACAAGTAGTTCAAAGTGACTGCTGATGTGAAAAGCCCGTGTTCCCTTGATGTTGCTGCTTGGCATCACTACCGACTGGGTAGTGAAGCGGATAACAAATATTGGCATGGGTAAGTGGCAAGTGTTGCTGAAGACCTAGATTTTGTTTGTAGAGCAAACATCCACAACAGATGGAAAGATCCAACCTGGCAGGCCAAGTAGGGCTCAAACTCAGTTATGCCTGAAGAAATGTAGTTGAAACATGATTGTGTGGTAATAAAGTAGAGGATGAAAGCTATTAAGAAAGAAAATAAGTTACTTATTTCAAAGCTGTGCCATACTAACCAATGGAGACTCCAGAGACATCTTAAGTGAAGCAAAGGATGTGTATTTTTTGCAACTTAGTAAAAACATTACTTTTCCATATCTGAGATTTTAACTGCAAAGCTGATAATTCTCAATTCATATATAATCTCTGTTAAAATATCTAAAATATTTCTCATTCTAATATACTAAGCAGTGATGAAAGTTTCTGGACTCCAGTTGGAGAGAGCTTGTGTCATCATCAAGTTTTGTGAGAGAGGGCTCTCACTTAGTTGGAAAAGGCTGTAGATAATTATCACATTTGAAAGGCATTTTCATTGGGGCTGATAAAGAGAACTGCAAAAATGTAAGCTGGGAGGGATGCTTTTTATTTTTATTGGAGTCCCATGTCAGCTGTGCCAAATAGCTGTGCCCACCCTGGTCCCATTGTTCTCAATGGTAAGGTGGGTATTTACCTATCACCATCACAGTGTCTATTGTACACACTTCTAGAGTCATCCATCCTAAGATGCTGAGATCAAGATTGGGTAAACCTTGCCACTTAGCAAAGATCAAAGAAACTGGGGATGATTGTAACTCAGTATAAATCACTAAACACCTTGTAGGAACAGACTCACAGGATTATTTAAATAAGGTTTTGTAACACAGCATCCTGTGGTAGGAAGCCAAACCATTCACTAAGAACGCTTTGGAAAGTGCATATCACAGTGTGACAGACCACACAAGAGAAGAGGACATTGGTTAATTAGAGGAGTTCCATGCTAACCCCATGACTGAGTGGGAGCCTTGGCACCACTACTTCAATAAAGACAAATCAGAATATAGATCAGGATACTTGTAAAGGAATAAAGTCAATTTTCTGTAAGAGTTTTGAACTGAATATTTCTTTACTTTCCAAAAATTCTAAGTTTCCACCATTCACTGACTTTTTTCCTGCTAAGTTTTGAAAGTTTCCAATGGCAAAAAGATAGGAACACACAACATAGGCACTAAATCAAATCAGCAAACCCACCTCCCCCCGCAAAAAAAAAGAATCAGCAAAAATCCCAAAGTAGTAGTAGTAGTTTTCCATTTCTTCTCACAATTCTAGCAAAGGGGGAAACCCACATGTTTGATACCATAAACAACCATTTACCCATTTTCTGAAACTATAACTTTTTCAAAATAAAAAAAACATATCCAGCATACACTCTGCTTCTCTTCTTTAGGATGTGTGCTGAGGATGTTCTAAAGCAAGCTTTCCCAGACCAGAGTACTGATGGCATGGATCACCTCTGTTTTCATTTGTGGAACAAACAGGGCCAACCACAGAAACTGCTCCAATGGAAAAGAAACATTAAGAAAATATTTAGTCTTTCCTAGCTGCTCCAGCTGTGGTTCTGGCCTTCACTTTCTCTGTGAGGACAGTGCATACAAGAGGCAGTTAAGATACTTATATCTGTCCCATTCCAAGTGCTTAAATAAGATTCCTGACTTTTCCTGGCTACTCCTCCAAGTATCTGGAGGCAAGAAAGCAGCACTATGCATCCTATCAAGCATCTACATTAGAAAATTGCCTGCTGACCCCATCTTTGAGATTGCTGCTGTGGAAAACAGTAAAGTTTTAAAAAGTTTAAAAGAAGTTGTGTGTCTGTAAATGTAATAATAAATCCACTTCACTTGATTGTGACATAAAACATACCCAATAGTTCATGCTTATCAATAGCTCACTCCACTGCTATGAAGATCCAGATATTTACAGAAATATCTTTTTCTCATACATGGTTTTAATACGGAATGCATTTGTAGCAGCTGAAGAAGATAGGAATATTAAGGTTGGTGTTACTACGTAAAAATAGTTTAAAGTTTCCTGATTGGGAGGAAGGGAGGGAGGGAGGGAGGGAGGGGGGAGGCATTTCTCTTCATAAAAATGTGTCACTGGAAGGGTACCATATAATGTGTTTTGTGACACTTCATCACAAGTAAGAGATAATTTTTTCTTCCAAATAACTGAGGGGTTTTTCTGCATTCTCAGTGTTCCTCTCTTAGTTTCTCCACATATTTTTCTACAATTATGTGTGTGTTTTTGTAAGCACACATTTCCAGTATCTCTGAACTTGCTTCCCAGGGTATGACCCAATGATTAAGGCTGAACTAGTCAAGTGATTTAACATACAAAGATTTCAGGTAGGGTGTAACCGGAGGAGGGAATGCAGCCCACCCAAGTCTGAGACTGTGAATGCCAAGTTCAAATTTACTAGCAGGCTTTTCCTTTTAACCCCCCCACCAAAACATATAATCAAAAGGTGAAGAGTTCAGTTATGGAACAAACAGGACCTCTTTAAAAATATGTAGCCGGCTGTAGCCAAAGACAAACTATGATGTCATTGGGTGGGAACTTCCCCTCACTGTATGCAAGCAACATTGGAGTGATGCGTTGCAAGATGTGAATAAAATCACAGGAGTAATTTTAGTATATCTTGGGGTATAGATGTTACAACTAATCTGCAGTATCAGTGATTTTCTGTTTCATACCTTTGAATGTTGTTCATTGATGCCCACACAATTTTCCATCCCTAGCCACGCTATACTCATAGGCAGACTGAAAGCTAATCTGATTTGCAAAGTTGTCAATCACAGCATTGATTAGATAGTAGATAATGGTGTTAATGCAATCATTAAATGGCAAGCAGCTTTTGCAATGTTTCCTTTGAGTAGCTTGTGGGGCCTCATCTCTGTTACAAATGCAGTTGATTCAGGGAACCTGGCTATGGACAAGTTACCCTATACTGGGTGTTAACATTTATATTGATTGGTCCTGCAGACAGGTTGGTACCTAGTTCATATTTATGTCTGTTTGCAGAACTGGAAACTAGTTTTGCCCTCAAGAGATTTCCCATGCAGCCAGTTAGGCTTAGCTACCTTTACAGCAAACTGCTTGAGAAAAGGCCTTATGTGCTGCTGTCAGAAAATGTATCAGAAAAATGGGTTTTAAAGAAAAATTGATATCTATGTTGATGTTTCTAATTCTCAGTATTCCATGTAAGACTCTTAATGGTGACAAAAGAAACCAAGGTCAAATCCTGGCTTCACCCTATCACTATAAATCAACCTCTTTTGACAGCACAGGGGGCCTTTATTTTATCCTGTAGGTTTTACACTGTAATATGGTCAGCTGTGTGAACCTCCAAAATACTTAGGCCAAAATAAGTTAAAGAAGCAAATTAGCTTGATTTTTTTTTTCCTACTACAATATGGGCATAGAATTCTACCCAATCTTTTCTCAGGATTGACTATTAGAAACTTTCTTGGTCTGTGGTGAACTACATTATTATATACATATAGTTCAAATATGTAAATCCAGATAAAATATCCATCTCTTCTTCATTTTTCTTTTCCAAAGGTGAATGGAATATTTCAATTTTGATCAATTTGACTTTTCAATTTCACTGATGTAATTTTCTTTTTTATTAATCACACTCAAGAAAAAACATTGGGTAGATAACAAACAGCTTCACAACTGGCATTGATTTTAAAAGAAATCTGTTAGCAGTTTTCAAGTACTGTATTCACAAAGGTCAATAAACTTAAAATGGATAAACTCATTGTCTGAGCATATAGACTGCTGAGGGGAAAATGTGCTTCATGAAGAGCTGATCTCTTTAAAATCATCTATCTCAGGTCTTTGCCTTAGGTAACTTTTTAGCATTACAAAAGCGTATAGCCATGACATTGCCAAGACATCTGTGATGTCTTATATTAAAAAATAATGAATATCCTGATTTTCAGATGATGTGAAATTTGCCTGACACAAAGCCAAACACTTCACAGTCTTCCTTTTATATATGGATTTTTCATTTTGTTTCTTGAAAGGAAGAAATTACAATGAATATCAATATTGGGCCCAAAGAACCAATTTCAAATTTTTAATACTGCATATATTAATAAAATGTTTAATCAGCTTGATTGCTGTATTGATATTTTATCATGACACTAACTTTGACTATTATCCATATGACATTTAGCAGTATTTCAGTTTTATATGAGTAAAAGCCTCTTTCATAGTTTAAAGTGTATGTGACTGGTTGCATTGTTAGTAAGGAAAATTATTTTACTGTATGCAATTCTAGATTATTGTGACTTAAGGAGTGATATTGTCTTTTGGGTGAGTGAAATAGCCATTATATATATAAAGTCAGAAAAAATGTATTTATTGACATCCCTACTGTTTAACCTAGAAACTCTCAGAAACTAACTTTTGCATTGTACATACAGAGAAACATCTGTCCATGCAAGCTGTGCTTAGGGCAGGTTAGAATGTCTTGCAAAATCCATATGCACCACATAATTTCACTTTAACTTGATTTGAAGTGTCTGCACAGCAGGTGTGTGCTAAGTGTTTAAACTGATTCTTGGGAGACTAGGAGTGCAATTCCCTGCTTGTAGGAGGCCCACTACAGCATTTGAAAAAGAAGCAATAGCAACATCAGCATTGCTCATAATGTCCTTTGGAGCCGAGCGGAGCGGAGGTGCCCCTGGCAGCTCCTTCCAGTGACAAGTGTTCCACCACGCTACTGAGTGGAGCGAGGAGTTTGCCCTGAGACACAGCTGACTTCCCCTCAGATGCCCTCTTAGCCTGTAATCCACAAAACCCACTAATCTGCACTGGGGCTTCCCTGCATTACTGTGGATTAGTGACGTGCTGCTGTATCATATAGCATATTTACGCACTGTTTACAAACCCTATGCAGTTTAACCCATGACAAGCATGGCTCTGTAATCTTGTGTACTGTCAACCTTGTTTAGTACAGGTATAAAAATACAGATCTAAATAGTGTTATGCTTACTTCACAGGAGAGTTTCATACAGCATACTGCATGTATACTTTATAGCCAGCTTTTCACATCCTTGGGAAGGGAGGTTAAGTATCACTCGGTGCATTCAGCCGTGCCTTTGCACAACAGCAGCCTCTCACAAATCTGTCAGGAGGCAGTGATGTTCAGGGACTTCGCCTGGATTCCCCTTTACTCCACAACTCTTTTCTAGTGGCTTGGCTTCCAGCCTAGCAGTGTTACTTATTCTTCCTCTCTCAAATAAAATCTGTAAGCCTCTATCCTACAGGAAGCCTGACAGTCTTAGACTCCCTGCTCCTGAAGGCTTCAATCACCCTGTCTTTTAAGGTCTACCAGTAGTCTTCTGCCAAGCATGGCTCAGTTCAAAAATAGTTGTGACTAATTCAAAAGGAGAAGCGATTTAAAGGATGCACCCATCACCACTGTATTGTCTCTTTTTCTTCACTTCTCTGTGGTGAGCCAGCAGACGAGTTACTGTAGCAAGATCAGGAAAATTGGAAGAGTTCTTCACTAGGCTTTTCATACTTCTTCCTGTGGCAGGTGCCTGGCACCTATGCCCGTGACAGCCCCTCTCCTCCCCCTTCCACCCCACCAGTCCAGAGTCTCCCTGTGCATAGCTCCTATACACTGTTGCCATCACCAGTGCAAAAACGTACCCTTAGGCCCTACAGAAGGATTGGCAGCACTGAACTGTTTTCTCTTGTTTGGTAAGAAGGGCCAGAGGCAAGCATTGGAGTGCAAAGTGCAAGATCCAGCGAGGAGTAATAGGGTGCTGAGGGAAAGACAGCAGGGCAATCATGCCAGGAGAAAGAGTAACAAAATGCCTTCCTGAAAGTCTTCTTACAGCATGTGGATATGCACACAAACAGCTCTCCATCTCTGCACCTCACAAACACATCACAAATTCCTTAAGTTGTCCTTTAAGAAGAGAAAATAATATATGTGGAGTTTCCGGGAAAGTCATGTTTGGCTATTCCTTCAGGGCCCTGGTTGGGCACTCCATTTCCTTTTAAAACTTGCACCTCACTTAACATCATCTCTCTCTTCTGCAACCTCCTCCTCTCTTCATTTTCCTGTCTGACTGCTGCAAGACCCTGCATCAGTCCCTACCCTGCTAAAGCCTCAGCAAAATTACAAAATGTGGCAAGAACAAGCATAGGGGAGATTCTGACACTGCTAAGATGTGCCAGCCTGAGTCGCATGGATGACTAATTTTGGTGGCAACAAACTACTTATTATTGCTGTAGTCTTTAGTTCTAACACTAATTTCACTATGAACAAATTGCTGCTTTTTCTATAGTATAGATTCCTTCTCTAGGTACTCTGGTGGCTTGCTGAGCTGTGTGTTTTCATTAATGGTCTTTAAATAGAACCAAAAGAGATGTATCTTTCTTCTTTTCTAATGTGGATATAATTTTACATTTCTTCTTTGGTACATCTTACATTTTTACCAGAATTGCAACTACAGTGAAGGCAGGAAAAGGGAAGTCAAATGAGATTTGTGGTCTATGAATCTCTGGACTACATCATCAGAGTGTTTGATGATATTACCTCTTTCTTCTTCCCTTCTCACTCCAACAGGTGGGGTATTTTTGTGGTGCACAATTGTCATGGGAAGCTGGCCTCAGAAGCAAAATGTATATTTAGGACCACCCATGTACAGTAATGACAGAACTGAACTGTATCCTCTACTCTTTGAAAAACGTAAAGGTTTAATATGGGGATGCTGTGCCTGTGGAATCAAAACCATTAATGCCTGTTGAAGTTATCACCCTTATTGAAGCATTGTTTTTGGTTGACTTTACAGCAATCTTGGAGAGGCTTCTGTAACTTGCATCTCCATTGAATTTTATACTAGATGCAGCATTTACCAGCATTTCTGAGGAAATTTCTAGGCAAACTGAACTGCAAATTTACTTTATGTGTGACTGGCATACACTAAGAAACCACCTACTTTAGAGAAGTAGTGGGAACACGCTTCACACAACATGCACAAACCCTCTTATGATTTAAATGTGAACAGACTATGTATCCTTGCCATGTTAGCTCAATAATCCAAACTTCCCTCGGGCAAGTTGCCTGTGTGTCTAAACAGCACACATCTGTTCTTTTCCACCACTTGTTTACATGTTCTTCCTCTCTGTGTGCCTGCTCCATCCTCATTTTAAAGACATTCCTTAATGCTTTGTTTATTTCCCATGTACATTTCACAACTGCATGCTGTAACAGTAGTATGTGTTGGGTGCTGGTTTTATATAATTTATGATCCAGTGTTTGTTTTTAATGTATTAGTGTGCATGAAGAAAAACTCCATGAAGTCATTCAAGGTTAAAATCAAGCTTTCTGGCTTCAGGCTGACTGGGCAGCATCACGAAATACCACATTGCATGGTAACGTAACTAATGAATCTACAGTGATACATACTGCAATATAGAGCAGGGGATTTAGGATAGGAGAGAAAAATCTAATTAAAATTAGCAATTTAATAGTGTCATCCAAAACATTAATATATGTTTTTATTAAGAATAATAATAAGAAAAATACACACTGAATTGAGAAGAAACATAAATATTTTTTAAATAATAATATCTTCAGTCTTCTGTTCTTAGGTATTAAAGAGACTGATTTTCATAAATGCTGAGTAAATATTTGTTCAGTAGCACTGAAAAGATAATGCTGGATAAGTGAAAGAGAACTTCTATCAAGTCCACTATTTTTGCAGTGTAAGTACAATGCTGTACAAATATCAGGACTATGAAGATGCTTATTTTACTATAGAGCTGGAGTAAAACATTGCTGCTGCTTGAAAATTGTCACAAGAGCAGCCCAATTCTGAGAAGTATCTTACAAACCTTTTAGCTTAACACTATTTTGTGGGGGTTTTTTTACTGTTTAAAGTGTTCTACAATTAATAAACCACAAAGCCTGAAGTGGGTTGTTTGTTCCTCTACTGAAATGTCAATTGGTGCTACCAAAACAAAGCACTCAGCACAGGACTTGTTTACATGTTTAGTCTGCTTGCCTATCATATTTGAGTGCTGATCAGTGCTGCCTCAGTCTCTTTTTCCAGAGCCTCTGGTTGCCAGCCTGGAGTAGAGCCTGAAGTGTGGGTTTTTATGAAATGCTTCACAATGAAAGTAAAATCCACAGAGAAATATTTTCCCTTTTTTATGTAGAAATCTCAGCAAGCATATGAAAAAGTCCATGGCATTAGGAATGGGCACATCTGACATTTCATTCCTGTAAAATGCGCCCACAGACTAACAATGCATCATTCAGAAAAGAAACCAAGTAATTTCAAGGTAGAAACATAAGCAAAAAGGTATTCCTGTACATAAATTAATATTACCGTAGGAAAAATGTTTCTGCTGATTGATCTGTTGGAATTAAAACCCCCTACAACTGGCAGAAGATCAATGTGGAATTAAAAATCAAATGCTGAGGAATTCATTGAGATGATGATTCTGCTCTTAGGTTTTTTCTTTTTGAGGAGGGAAAGTAACTTAGCAATGCAAGTCTCTTTGATTTGTGATGGTTGTAAACAGGCAAAAATATTTTTTTAGATGTGTATAAATACTATTGCATAATGCCATGTTGGTCTCTGATCCTTGTGAACGCAATTATTTCCTTTGGACAAAACCCTCTCTTCATTAGCACTGAATGGTATTTGTCAGTCTTTTTCCTGTTTAGATAATTTGTTCTCTGTTGATATATTTCAAAACATTCAATTGGTTGGAATAGTATCTGCGGCTTTCCATCAAAGGAGTGATGGCAGTGGCTGTGGGTCTAAATCTCAAAGCACCACTCTGTAGACTTCCTAAGTGATTAGTACAGAGTATTATCGCTCTCCACCATCTGGCTATCTAATATGGAAACGATATTAAAGGAATCAGAAGACCTATACAGGCTTCGTCATTTTGGACGTAAAGAATGTCACAGCAAAAATGTGGAAGCTATGTTAAAAACAACAAGAGACATGCTTAAACATAAAATAATTATTTCTATTTGCAGGGAAGATGTACGTCTGCCCTCCCTCATTTTAATTACTTGCAAGTATATAAAGCCATACATATGTATGCAGAGATAATGCAGCTCAGCACATATACGCAGGCTGCATGTTTAACATGCTAGGAGTGAAACCTGTTTAAATTAAGAGTCTCATTTTGGTTTTGATGTCACTACAATCAGTTGATGTGTTGGATGGTTTCTGAGGCTTTGATTCATCTGTGCTTTAAAGGTTTTGAAGTTAAATGCTTTGGGTAAGGCAGAATTAAAGAATCATCAGAAATTTCTGTGCTAAAGCCTCACAATCCAATACATAAAAACTCTTGTAATTCAGTGTACTGTATATCTTTGTGTATAAAAATATCCCTTTATAAGGAAGAACAAAAGATACGCTTCTCCACTCCAGGAACATTACATGGAATAAAGAGCCTCTGAAAACCTCTGAAGCACAGAATGCAAGCTTGTGCTGCCAGACAAAAGTGAAAGCCTATCCTGTTTTCTCTCTCCCTGATGTAGTTGCTGTGTCAGATGAGGGCATCAGGGCAGATTCAAAAGTCAGAATGAAGAAAAGAGGAACAGTACAGAGAGAAGTGTGATGAATTCAGTCCTACAAACACCTAGGTTTTCCCTGTGCAAGACCAGCTTTCGGCTTTTTAATTTGTTTGTTTTACAGAAGTGCAGATAAATGCAGTAATTAAAAATGGGTTATCAGATTCCACTCATTTGTAGGTGTTATGCTCCAGGGTATTGTAAGCCCTGTATTCGGCAAAGAGGAAAGCAGAAAAAAAAGGGAGGTTTTTTCCTCCTGTTTCCTTCAAGCTGTTTAGGAAGTTATTTCTTTACTTCTTTTTAAACTGTTTTATTTTTATCTCACAATGAAAATCAGTTTCTTTGCCTTGCCAGAGAATCCTGAGCTAGTGGGCTTTCTACTCATGTCACAAAAGTGCTGTAGCTGATTATGAGGACACAACACGTTTGGCTGAGCAGCACAACTAATAGAGCCTAGTTTGGTATAGATTTATGTATTTTGGTCCTGAAATCTCCTTCCCCACTGCAGTGATCTCAAGTCCTCCTCTGTGGCACCTGCCTCAGACAAAAGACAGCATGAACTGCAGCTAACCTGGAGGAAAGACAGTAGCAGAGCTAAGAACTTTTCCCTCTGCTAAAGAATTATTTTCCTTTCTCTTCTTGCTAACTGCAGAGGTTTTCTACAAAGCTTGTAAGGCATTAATTGTCTTTAAGATGACTATCCTGTTGCACATATGGCTGAAATTCGTCACTGACTTCAGATGATAAAGGGCAATGGCTGACAGCAATCACATGTGCCTAAGGAAACTGGGCTACGAAATCACTTCTAGTACATGTTTTTATATTTTATATTCTCAGTACCTTTGATCATAGTTTTCTGACCTTTGGTTATGTTCTTCGTGATATCCAAGGAGCATAATAAGTAAGAAAACCCAACAAACACCATCTTCTTATCCAAAATGTCACTTCTCTTTCTTTTCCATATATAATGAAAAGAACACAGCATCTTTTCCCTTTGTTTGTAAGCTAACTATTATACACATGAAGGCTGTGGAACTGTGTAGCACTGTTTTTGGCAGCAAAGCCAGCTCAAGTCAAGTTGATGAGCTTTGTTTACTGCTTCCAATCTGATCAAATCTACATTGTACTTTGCATCCACAAAGAAGTTGTGCACACAGAGCTGTCTCTGGACTCTAGGATAAGGTGGCTCATTGAAATGACACACATTTAAAAAAACCCACAAAATTAATTCTTTAAGGTATTGTTAATCCCCACTTTTCAACATTCTCATTCTCATCTCTTCTGCTTCAGTAGTGCAGAATGTGCACTGCTGCAGTGAGGAAAGGAGCTGGGAGATGAGTCTTAAAGCAGATCTAAAACAGATATGCTACCGAAGTGGAATAAATTTGAGTTATTCCTGAAGTGTAAAATTCTGCTCTGACTGAAAATACAGCAAGTTTGTGTTTTATTGCAGAGTGGATAGAATTCCAACTTGGGCAGCCACAGCACAAGGGCAAGAATCCAGGCCCTACTGACATCAGGAGTAAAATATCCCATGAATTCAGCGTTGTGCCACTGAATAAACGCCAATAGTTGCAACTCTGTTATAGGAGAACTGTAAAATCTGTGAAATGTTATCTATCAGTTGTATCTCCCCTGCCATTACAAATTCCAATCATAACTATGGAAAAATAATTATTAAAGGACAAAAAAATAAAATTAAAACTGCTCCATACTTAACCATCCAAATCTTTTCAGAAATTATTTAGGATACAAATAACTTTCAATTCTACTGTGTCTGCATTTGCATGCATAGTTTAGGCAAATATTTTATGAGAGTATTTAAAATTTTGTGGCGCTTTTTTTTTTTAAAAGCCAGTGTCAATTAGTACAGACTGTGACCCATTTTCTATAAAATTGGCACTAACAAGACAGAGAGGGGCATGAACACAAGAAATGTACACAGTTTGGCAGTACTAAAGACACAAGTTTCACTTACCTAAAAAAAATCAGGTGCTGGCAGAATATACAAGAAGAGAGAAGAATTGTCAGCCTCTGTGCAGGGTTCAGCCAGCTCCTAATAACCTTCAATGTCTGGCTTTTCAGGACCTGCTCATCAAGTCCTAATTCTGGAGGATTCCTTTCCCCCGAGTAAGGAGCATAGAGCAACCCACACAGTGAACACTCTATAACAAAGCCTACGAAAACTAGCACAAGATAGGTTTTAGTGAGAAAATATACATCTTCCAAACAATTTAGATACTTTATTTTCAGTTTACATCCAGAAGTATCAACGTAGTCAAGACACTGTAATAAGCTAACTCAGTTAAATGTATTTGTTCTCAACTTTAACTCATTGTTAGGCATGTACACTCTATGGGTGAAAGCAGGAACACAACAGTGGCAGTGTTTTTTTCTGATCCTAAGCGGCCAGTATTTTTGGCAAAAATTGCCTTGGTCTTCTAAGAGCTACCGTCTCTTTCCAGTGTGCTAGTGGCTTTGTAGTAACTGTAAAATCTCTATACAGCATAATCACAGTAAGCATATGCCCCTTCTGTCTGCAAAGGACTTGTTAAATATTCTATTGCCCTCATTGTAGAGAGGCAATATACACGTTCCCTTTTTTATGGTGTAAATTAGAGAAAAAATATGAAAATGCCACTTTGAAAAAAGCAGATTTAAATAAAATATGAACACTCTGTAATTCTCTAGACTATTCCTTCTACTACAGCTTTTATTACAACTTTACATCCTGGATTACTACCAACATAGATGTCATCTCATGCAATTAAACTAGACCATTTTCAACAGTGTTGGATGCAATGAATCACTCAGAAATAAACTTTATGAAATATACCTGGGGGACAGTAAACTTTTCAAGCAATAATACTTCAAAAGATTCAGGAATTGGTATTTATAAGAAGACATGTCTTTTATGACATATGGTTTACTGGAATTCTTATGGGTTTTTTCTGAAATTATCCACTAGTAATTTAAAACATGATTTTAAAATGAAGGTTTACAAAGGGTCTCAGCTCTTTTGTCAAGACTTGATACTTATCACACAAACAAGAAGTTACATTGTCCAGTTTTCATTGGACAGATTTTTGTGGTGGTGATTTCTTTAGCTGTAAAGCAGAGAAGCTCCATCTGAGATAGACAGACTGGCGTATACACCAGGGAGCCATATGACAAGCATTAAACGGCTTAGAAGATTGTCTTAGTACATTATTAGTTCAGCAGTTGTAAGGATTATTGCTGTTGTTGTTTGGGATTTTTTTTCTGGCAATATCATAGTAAACAACAGTTTAAAGGAGAACAACAAAGTAGTTTTGTTGGTGCTAACAGCAGTATTTTTCCAAACAGAAGAAGGAGTGCAGGAAAAAAAAACAACATAGATTCCATGTCTCCACAGTACTAACACAACATTATGCAAAGATATCTGAGCTGCTTCAGAATGACTTAAATTCACTCTGGGAGCAGAAAAAATTAATTAGTGCAGGATTCCCTTTGGGATGTTTGCTTGGCTAAGAAGCCAAATATATTCATCCAGTTGTACAGCCACAGTAAACACAGCCATCCAATACCCAGTACCCGAGACCTGGACTCTGCTTCTCTTGAGCTATGCAGGCAAAAGTAATAGTTCCTGTTTAAGCTACAAACCTTTCAGAGAAAAAAAACAAACCTTCTCAATATTAAGAACAAGATAATTAAGGCAGTCATTAACCATAAAGAATAAAAGTCAAGACATCTAAGATGTGTGCTAAAATACAGAAGCTGAGGAGGAATTTAAGATAGGTTACATTGCAAAAGTTGAAACTGTAGAAAAAATTACTTTCCCAAAGACTTTCTAAATTACTGTACAGGGGAATCAAATTGCATTTCTCAAGGCTACAAAAAAAAAAGTTCCAGTATTTGAGACAAGGTGAAGATTTGTGCAAGAATTAAAATTATAAGCATTACAGTTTACACTGACAAGACTCTATCTTAGGTAAAAAGTTAACTTCTGCCTAGCACATGACAGATTGAGAAGAGAAGATCTTTGAGAGGTTTGAGACAAACATAATGCTTATGTGATAAGTATTAACTGATAGGCAGGAGCTGTGCCTCCAGGTGACTGAAGGAATATGGAGAGCAAGGATGAGGACAAACCATGTTTAATGATGTTGCACATAGGCTGAAAGCCAGACATCCCCAAGCAGATGGTCAAAGTCACGCTGAAATCTTAATTTGAAAAATATGAATGAGAGAAAAACCTGAGAGTGAATTTGATAGAGATGGTAACTTGTCCATTAGATGAAAGACAGTAAAAAATTAAGGGTATACACAAAGGAGTCAATGAATAAAACAAATCTTCCAAAGGCAATGCGGAAACATGGGGTAATCATGAGAACATTATCATAAAAATCAAGTGAAACAAGATTTCAAAGGCAGAAATTTGACCCTGATTTGAAAGATGTCAACTAACCACAAAAAACAATTATGGGCCTTGGGTCATTTGAGACATGAGTGAAAAGAGATTCAGCTGTAAGGCAGACAATGGACTGTAGATCGTGAAATTTTAGAAGAACTTAGCCAGCAAATATAAACAGAATATTGACTGAGGCTGGAGATGAATAGGTAAAGTACAACATCTATAAAAGTAAATACACACGGAGTTATTTTCAAAGACACGAAGGACCCTTAGGTTGCCAGATCCCGTGAGAAGTCAGTGAACTCTACCTAATCACACTTCCTCCCTCTGAAATTTCCCTAATTACCATTCTAATTACATGGATATGACAAGTCAACTGTCATTTGTGGTACTTCCCATGAGTCTCTGGAGTCCTGCAAATACAGTATGTAATTGGTAAAGCCTGCTGTAGACCAACACAGATTTGACACAAGTGCAGCTCAACATATCCTTCAGCAATTCAATTTGCTTTTTCCCCCCTTGTTTTTCTGCTGGTCCTTCTCCTTGTCAATTAAGGGAACAGATCCTTGCCATACTACATCACTTCTGAAAAGGATTAGTCACTGAATGTACCTAAAGTGAGGGATCCTATTATTGCCTTCCCAACTGTCACAAAAGCATAAAGTGACCTTTTTCTGGGTATGATTTCACCCTTTTTGAAAGCCTCAATGCACCTTACCTATCTCAGAGAGCTATGTTGTGAGGAAGGTCCTTCTTAGGATTCTAGATACCATTTGGCCAAGACACAGCAGAAAGACAGCTACATGTCCCACAGTATTATTTGTCTACTATTTTCAATTTGCCTGTTATTTTCAGTTTTGATGCTTTTGTGTTTGCTCAAAATCATAATGATGTTTTTAGGAATCAGTGAAAATTAGAAAGAAAGAGAGCAGTTACGTCACCCATCATGCCATCTTACATGGGGAGCTACAGCATTTGGTAAAAACTCAATGTAAGTATATTCAAACTGAATATTTTGAACTGAGCATGAGTTACATGTCAAAAAATTGATTCCCTGTATGCCCACCAAAAATAGAATTTTTGATAGAGTGCATTTTAATGTGTCTGAGCTCCTTCCTTTCAATGTTTTAAAACATGTGTAAACTTTCATGACTTTTAAGCTGTAGAGTGATTATTTTATATGTAAGCAAGTTCAGCTCTCTTAAAATGAAAACCATCCAGAAAGTGGATAAAAATAACACCAAATAACACTACTTTCTTTCCTTCTCTACATGGGTACAGGTTCTTCTGGTAAGACCAAACATTTTGATCAGACCAATGAACAACAGTTCTTCTGGAACCCTGGAGAGATGTTTTCCCCTCCATCTCCTCCTTTTATCCTAGTTACATTAAACAGCTGTTAGTCCACTATCACAGATACATGATAATGGTCACATTATGGAGACAGACTGGATGCCTGACAAAATTACACCAAACATGCTTCCTTCAATAGGGCTGCTTAAAACATTTTTCTAACCTGGACTGAAAGTTAGATGTACTCCTGGAAATGCAAATATTTTCCTCCCTTTCAGTTATTGCAGCTCATCTAGGGCCAGAGTATGAATGTGAATTGAAAGTGGCTCAACAAAAGTCTGCGGTATTGAATAAGAACTGTACAATACAATCTATTAAAGACATAGCAGTGTGCTAAACTGGAGAATTAAAACGTGTTTCTTTCCCCATTAGTCAGAATGTGTTTCTTTAATTGTATTTGTGTTTTTTTCATGCTTTGTCATACTAGAATGCAGACATGAGTTAATGTCTTTGATCTAGGTTAAAATCATGATTATAAATAAGGGAGCTTTGAACTGGTTCATCCTTGTGATTTTATAAATTAAAACTTTGAGCCTCAAGAAGAATATCAGGAAACTCCACCATCAGCAACAACGTGGCAAATAGTCTCAGAGCATTACATACAGATGGATCCAATAACTCTTAAGAGATTTCAGTGACAGAAACTGGATGCCACATCACATTGCCCCAAGTGTGAGTAGTAGCTAAACCAATGTTAGAATTGAGATTCTTGTTTCTGTTGAGGTCAGCGGCGCTTTTCTTCTTCAAACAATAAGTTACTGTTTCCCTGAATATCTGGTAGGAAAGGTATTTTGAGCATCACTGGTTTTTTGTTCTAGACTTTAGGTTAAACATAAACAGACATCTTAAGAGACTGCTGATGTGAATGGCAGGTGGGATTTTTTTCATGGTTACACCCAGCAACACCGGGGTAAATCAATTTCAAAATTCATATGAAACATAAAACAACACCGCTTAATTATTTCTTCCTAGGTAGGCTCTAACTTGGCAGGATCACAAAACCTACACTGCATGAAGTTTTCTGAGCACTTGAGCTTTGCAGAATTAGCCATAGCCATCAGCAGGTTCTTCCATCATGATGAGGGTTAGTATAACAATCAAAAAAGGCTGTTTTGACTCAAGTGTTTCCACTTAGAGAGCAGATGTTGAATTTAATCATCTGGGCTTCAAAAGGATTTGCCAGAACAAGTACTGGGCTAAAACACAAAGTTTTTTTCCCTAATTCTAAACCAGGTGATAATGAAACTGGGGGCTTGATCCATTTCCCCCACCTTCTGCCTTCTAACCAACATGCAGATTAGAGGCTGTTTCTAAGCAAGACACAATCCTGGTTGTTCATGGAGGGAGTAGAGCCTCTCTAGAACTGCTTACTTTTGGTACAATATATATATTATTATTATATATACTTATTATACAATGCATATTACTTACTATACAAATTACAGTTCACATAAGCCTCTGTCTTTATTGACTGGTGAAGAGTCTCAAAGTGCATACATTCACACCTTAGGCCAAATGAGCAACTGTCAGAAGCTCTGGTAGTGCTTGTGAACTAATGTCTGGTCTCCTCTTGTGAAAAACACAGGTACCCATTTGAAATGCATGAAGAGAGAAGAATGAGCTGAACGTCAGGAAGAATTCTTGTACATTCTGGCAATAAGGAGCATAGATTTTCTTTTTCTTAACTAGACAACAGGCTCTGCAAATGTGCAGGGAAGCCTCTATTCCACAGACATCCCAACTTGACAGAAAATCCATGGATAAAAGAAGGAAATAGATACAAGGCCACACACAAAGCCTACATAGTGGTGACAAACATAGTGTGTTTGTGCAATACCTGAAGCTTGAGAAGGTAGGAAGCCAGAGCTAAAAAATAAGCTTGTGGCTGAAGGGAGAGACAGACAGGAGAACAAGAGGAGAGAGGAGAGCAAGAAACAGAACAGACTGGCAGCGTAGAATCAAGATTTTTCAGTTTAGTAAGTAAATACGTATTTCCCCCACCCACATCTGGAATAATATGAATTCTGGATTCAAAACTGCATTCTTTACTTGTTTAAGATTCCCAGTAAAGTGTCTTTTTCTCAAGGAATGCAGAATCTAGTTAGTGTCTCAGCTGCATGACTTCTGCAAGTAATTGGCCATATTCACTTGAACTTCTTAATTTCAGGCAGTGTCTTCTCTTACTTAAACACTTTGCACCCACTTTCCCCCTTCACATGCTTTTCTAAAACCTCTTTTTCAGTCAGGAAAAAAGAACAGCTCTAGTAAATTGGACATTCCACATCAAACCTAATTTGACCTCTAGACCTAAAAAGTGAAGTGGGTTTAATAAAGTTCCAAAAAGTGAAATCTGCTTTTATTTCAGGGTACAGTCTCTCATATTGCAGTTGGGTGAAGGTTTCCTATCAAACTGAATGTTGCCTTTACCTTGCAGACTGGCATACTTAATGGTCTCCAGGACAGGCAACTTTTTGTTTAAACCCACATTACACTTGTCAAGAATCAGAGAAACAATATTGTAATAATCAAAATCACTTAGAGTTATTTTGTATTCTATAGTTTTGTTTGGATGTATATAAATATTTATTAAAAGAAAGCCATCTACTCACATTACAAAATATGAACTACTAGAGATATTCCATTATATTATTTGTATTCTAATTAATTTACATTTTGGAAAATGTAGTGACATATATCACAGTGATGGAATTTGTGCTTCTGAGACAAAACTAAAGAATCTTTCAACCTACCGATGGAGCAACATAGGGAAGACTGGTTTTGTTGACTAGAAAAAGATGATGTAACTCTGCTGCAGAATGGGGATTTACTTAGATGGTTTCTGGTGGATTTTCTGTGATGAAAAGTGAAAGGAAGATTAGGAAAAACATAGATTAGGAAAGCATATTCTACATCTGCTGCTTGAAGTATTTAAGAGGAAATATTAAAACAGTGAGACAATTTGCAGGGTGAATGGATAAAGCAATAAATTAGCTTTAATAAATGCTGTGTTCAGGGACCAAAGACTGTAGGAGTTCAGGCTAGAGATTACACCTAACAATAACACCCAGTGAAGAGTCCAAGCTGGTAAAATATGTCATGGATCATTAAGTTTATGCAGATGTGCATCCAGCCATTTTTGCCAAAACCCATCAGGTCCTAGATGCAAGGTTTTAAAATTGTCTTTGTTGAATTTCATGCAGCAAACATCTGCTGTTCTACTTTTCCAGCCTATTGAATCCCCTAAATTCCAGATAATCTCTGCCATCATGCTATCCTGCACCTGCTTTCCCATTATCTACCACCACCTCTCTGTCAGCACACCAGCTTTTAGCTCTCCCAGTTCTCTTCCACCTTAAGTCTGATGGGACTGCTTCTCCATCCTCCAACAACCTAGTTTAAAGCCATCCTTATGAGGGTGGAAAGCCAGTTGGTAAAGACATTCCTGCCTCACTTTGTTAGGTGAATCCTCTCTCCACCCAACAGATGACATTCCTCAAAAATCCTGTAAGAACCTGGAAGTGTCTGAAATATTACATTGACATTAACAGCATTTCTTTGTCTGTGCTGATCTTTAGGCCATGTCCCTCACAACAGGGCACTATCCAAAGGTTCACAAGTGAAGAACTGCTGCTCTTGGCAATCAAATTTTCAGCTGCTTTCCACTGTTCTGTTCCCTCCTCCTGAAATGTGAATGAACTGCCTGTGACCAACAGACCATGAAAACATCCATTTATATTATTTTTTCATGACAGATGTCAATCAAATGCAATTTATATTTATTAGATACATCTGATAGTATCTTCATGCACTTCTTTTTATACCAGTCATTGTAGAGACTCCAGAATACTTGTTTTTCGACCTTTGCATTAAATTACCTTATCCTAGGCACTCCTCAACCTCTCGTTTTCCATTACCTGTAGTACTGCAGCTCAAAATTTTCTTCGTTTCTCTGGAAAATCTGTTGTTACTATCAGGTCATGGTCTGTTATTTTTCACTTGTCAGAAAACAAGATGCTGCATCAGCAGCAACAGTAATTATGACTTCTTTTGTATCAATTACGTCCTCCCTTCTTATCACAACAACCCAAGCTTCCCCTACAGCTTCCATGCCCTCTCCTTACATTACCTTCAACTCCCTCCTATGTCCTACACAGTATTCTAATGTCTCCTCTAGGCTCCCTGTAATACATCCCATTCCTGCCTTTTTACTATCCAACTCCCCTCAGTGAGTCATGTCCCAAATACTCATAGCTCACAGCTCCCCCGTATCTCTTGCTTGACTAAGACATGTATTGATAATACGTGCTGTGACAGATAGCGTAATGAGCTGGCCAACACTTGTGGGTAGCCACTCTTGGAGAAACAGACACACAGCATTGTTTCTTCTTTCCCTCATTTGGGAGCTAAATGCGTCTTTCTTTTCTCCCAAATCACCCACTTTTAGGCAAAGTGTGGGAATATCATACTCTGAATCCTCTAACACTCTATAGAATTTGCCTGAAATTAGTGGGTGGATTAGGAGAAGGAAAGGTAGGTGAGAGGCTAACAGGCATTGGCAGTGCAGTTGTGTAAGCAAATACAACCACAGAGCTGGCCCTGCTTCCTCTTTCTGCTAGCGTCACACAGCTGTCATAATGTGATTTTTTTCTCCTTTGAAGGGACAACTGTACTGCTGAGAGGTTAATCAGAAACTTTCTTTAATAAAGGCAAGGCCACAGAAAATTGATAAAGTGCTGGCTTTAGCCCAAACCTAAGCAGAAATGAAAAGCAGTTTCTGCCAGGCACAAGGTCAGTGACCTCTGTGAAAGTTGTGCAGTATTTGGGCAAGCAGAAAAATCACAACTTGTTACTTCATCTTTCTAGTCCTCAAACATTTCCCTCCAACACCACTACTGTGGCTTGTAGGGACAATTAATGGAAACTGCTACCACCTCCAGATAATGTACTTTTCATTTCTCACTTCCTCTCATCCTGAAGGTAGTATATTCAGGCAAGTCATGCGACTGAAGAATACATCTACAAGCATAAATTTAATGCTAGGCTAGTGGGTGCTGGTTACAGACAATTTTAGCTCCACAAAAATGCACAGCATATTCATTTGTTAAGAGCACTATTAAATGATATCTTAATATAAACATTGCATTGGACTTCCCTGCCAATTTTACAAACCGAAGTGTTTAAAGTTTTCTCACTGAAGATTTCTGCAAAAAAATTAATGAATTGTTTTGGAGCAGTTTCAGATACAAACTGCTTTTTAAATTTGTATTTATACAAATACACTTAATTCCAAAAATATTTTTCTTCTAGTATTAAATCTATAACTCTCTAGAATCAAAGTCTTATAGAAGTACTGTACTTGATAATGGAAACAGGCTAGGAAGATGTGACCACTTATGCATTTAGTCTCCTAATGATAGCTGATATTCAAATGAAATGTGAATAAAAACTGACAGCAGCCTCATCCTAAAGCTTCTCTTGGATCCCAGGACATCTGCATCACATCCAACCTTTGGCCTCTACAGACCTATGCAAATCAAATAAAAATTCTATGTGAATAACAAACACAGCTCATAATGGATCAGAAAAATGGTAAAAGGAGGAGCCAAATACAGGAACTGGCCTCATTTTTCACTGTTCTTTCAACCAGCTTCTAACCTCCAGCAGCCATGCTGTTTCCTCCAACCATCCTATTTCATTTCTTTGCTTTTGTGACCTATGGAGAACCAGACATAAGCATATTTTGCCTCAAACACTGTGACTATTACAATGGGAAAGGTGTGATCTAAAGATGTAGAGGTGAGGCAGCACTGTTCTGACCCAACTTCCTGCTCTACCTTGACACTTGTGCTCAGTGTCCCCATCCCCACTCACCCCTTGTGGGAGGGGTCCAAGGGCTGGCTCTGCACATGTGAATGAAACAGGGAAAAATATCTGGCTTGCCTAAGAGGTTTGCACCACGTAATCTATAAGAGAGCAGGTCAGCCCTCTCACACTCTTTTCCCTCTCACTTTCTTTCTCACGACCCCAGCTGCAGACCAAACACATCAGGACCCATGGTGGTGTTTTTATTGTTAGCTGTTTAACTGATGTTAATCACTTGTACCTATGGTCGACCCCAAATTCCTCTCCCCTGGAATAGAATAGTTTCTCCCTAAGTTCTCCCCACCCTTCTCCTGTGACACTCATCATGGTATCCTTCCCCTTGTTCTAAAATGGTCTATACCAGTTTCTCCAAACACCAATGGTATTAAAGTTCCCCTTTGTCCATTACTGTAAACCCTGCCCTTTTTTCTAGACCCTTCCCTGTCAATCCCTTAACCCTCAAGGTCCTATTGACCTATGTGACCAATCCTCTTCACCCCCTCATCCCTGTTAGTCTCTGCATTGTAATCCCCTCCTCTTGCTCCTCCTGCCTGAATTCCCCATTGGCTGTTTGTTTGTACCATCCCATTGAGTTGCTGCTGTATAAGATTCCAAGCACAGTGATGCTCAGGGCTCTTTGGTCCCTGACCCCCTTGGGGAGTAGAGTTCTCTGGGACTCTTCCCAAAGGCTCCTCTTCATCCTTTATCCCTGTCCTTGGCACTTTCACTGACACCAAAAGCCATAGACCACTCTGGCCCACGTGTAACGCACCAACCATACCCCTGATTGCGTGGATTTCTGGGGATAGCCCACACACCTGCTGTCGTGCCAGGGGCTAGCCTGGGCTGGTCAACCTCAGGCACAGCAACAAGGACCAATGCAGGATCTGAGGACTGGTGATAATTCTTTGTACTCTCTCTCCCTTTTCTTTCTTTCTTTCTGTTCCATCTTGCTTTCCCTGGACAATACAAAGCTGTCATAGTCTACCTCCCATACTGAATTTCACTGTGGGTGTAGGGAGCTTGTGGAAGTATGTTGTGGCTTCTGGGCCAGTACCTTTGAGTAGCTCATTTTACAAGTTGAGACTGTAATGAAGAGTATGGTATAGAATTAAGGAATTGTTAGCCATGTCATTTGTGGAAATGTATTGTGAGAACTTAAGGGCTTCTTAGCCAGCAACTTGAGGCTCAACAGGGGGCTTGCCGAAGTTAAAAACGCAAGAGTTCAGTCTGATGAGAATTTACAAGTAACCTCACCCCTCTACTGATGAGTCATGACACCATCCCTACTGTATTTAAAAATGAAAGTAGGAATCTTTATGTGCATATATACCACCTGCTCCCTCAGATCTGGTTTACGTGGGTAAGCCAATCGGTATTGGCATTTAGCTTGGCTTCTCCCATAAAATGTCATGACAGGATTTGGCTTCCAAGAGGCACCAAGTCTTTATTTAAGCAGGAAAAGACCATCTTCCCTCCCTTCCCTCAGACAAGCAGCCTTTCCCATACACTGTCCTATTTGTTTCTCCACTGGTTCCAGACACCCTTACAATCCTGTGTGCATACCTTTACATCTTTCTTTGTCAGTCAGTTTTTAAGCTCTATTCGGTAACTTCAGGGAGACTCAAAATTTCTATTCTTTATGTAATTCACCACCCTTGAGGCCATTCCCAACACGAGACTGTACAGCCAGAGGAGAGCCCTCAGTGCAGCAGTCAGTGCCCGGGGCTCCGTAAAGCAGCGCACATTCAGATCAAGATTGTCTGTTCTCTCCTAGACCGCTGCTAAATTACTGTTAATTGTCGCTTTGCTGCCCTATGCTACAGCCGGTTATTTTCAGGGACGCCACTCCCGCTGCCTGCAGCCCACCATTGGGGCGAGCGCTGGACAGACGCCACTCGTTACGATACCGAGTGCAAGCGGCGCTGGAATCGCGGATCTCCGGTTCCAGGCCGCGCCTCCCACTGCGAGGGGCGGTTCCGCCACACGCCGGGGCAGCTGAGGGGCGGGG
>NC_031770.1:58811593-58963258 GCF_001522545.3 Parus major | reverse complement strand
CCGTGCCCATGGCGCTGCGGCCCGCGGAGGGAGCGGAACGGGCCGGGGGCGAAGCCCGGAGCGTGGCCGGGGTGGCCCCGAAGCACGGTGAGAGGCGGCGGGGCGGGGGCAGAGGGCAGGCGCTGGCGAGGCCCCGAGTCCGCCTCCCTCCTGGGCTGCGGGCGGACACTGGGGCGTGCGGGGCGCAGGGGAAAACTTTTCAACTTAATTGTGGGCTCTTGCTGACAGGGCTCCGGCGCTTCCCTGCCTGCCCCGCTCAGTCCCTGGGCTTGCCGACTGTGTATGCATGAATTCAGGCTGAGCACTGAATCTGCTGACCCTGAAACATTGACCAAACACTAAATCTACCCTTTTTTCCCCTTAAGTTTACTACTACTCATTTTCTTTTTAGTTCCCTAGCTCTATCTGATCTGAGTTGAATATTAGCCCCCCCATTTTTTCCACAAGAAATATTTTTGTTGTTATTGTTGTTGTTGTTGTTGATTTCCTTAGCTATGTAAATTATAGTGCCAGCCCTGGAGGTTCAAAACGCGTCAACACTAAGGTCATCTACTTCTACAGCAGCTCTTAGCTAAACAGTCTCTAAAGGATTTGTTATTAAAAATATGAATAGAAAGCAGTGGGTGAAAGCTCAGCAAGAGTCAAGGAGCCCCAACCCTCTTGCCCTCTGGCAAATGTTGGGGAATGGAAAAAGCTCCCTGCTCAGAGAGTTAGGAGAATCCCCTCCTGGCATCCCTCACCTCCCTGGGTGCCTGTATGGAAAAGGTAGGAGGCCCTGGATCTTGAGGGTCAGGCAGACAACAGTGGAGAAGAAGATTTATCTGGAGGGTCTTCAAGATCAATGCAATCAACCAGGCAGATCACAAATGCAGGTATTAAGAAAAAAAGGTGGCTGTAGTGGGTGACTTGTTTCTGAGGGTATCTGAGGGCTCCCTGCATGCCAGGTGGACCTGCTCCACAGGAAAGTGTGATGACTTCCTGTGGCCCAGGTAAGGGATATTACCAGGAGACACCCTGAGCTAATTCTGTGCACTGGTTACTACCCACTG
The DNA here is from genome assembly GCF_001522545.3 of Parus major. Classification (NCBI taxonomy): domain Eukaryota; kingdom Metazoa; phylum Chordata; class Aves; order Passeriformes; family Paridae; genus Parus; species Parus major. The sequence continues at coordinate 58,962,209 of NC_031770.1, read as the reverse complement.
CTGGCTGTCCAGGTTGACAGTGGTGAGGTTGATGAGAGAAGTACCAGGGTAATAAAACAGGACTTCAAGGCACTGGGTTGACTTGTTAAAGGGATAGGAGCACAGGTGATGTTTTCCTTGATTCCTTTGGTATCAGAGATAAATAACAGAAGGAAAACCCATGTGATCAACAAGTGGCTTAAAGATGGTGGAATTTGGGGTTTTTTGATCATGGGGAGATTAATACAGCACCAGAACTGCAGATGATGTTCACCTGTCTAACAGGAAAAAGTGTTCTAGACAATGAGTTGGCAGGGCTGATTGAGAAGGTTTGAAGAGGGAAGGGAATGAGACCAGGCTCACTAGGGATGGGTCTAGGGCCTGCATACCAGAGTTAGGGGTGAAATTGATAGCCCAGCTGAAGTGCATCACCAGTACCCGCAGTATGGATAAGAAACACAGTTCCAGGAGGAACTGGAGGCCATCGTGCAGCAGAAAAGATGTGATGTAGCTGCCATCAGGGAAAGGTGGGGAGTGACTGTCACGACTGGAGTGCAGCAGTGGGTGGCTACAGGCTCTTCAGAGGGGACAGGCAAGGAAGGAGAGGCTGAGGTATACCTTCTTTGCCTCAGTTTTCAACAGTAAGACTTGGCCAGGGCATCTGGCCCCAGCTGAACTGGTAGATGGGGAGGAGAAGCAGAATGGACCCCCTGTAATCCAGGAGGAAGAAGTTAGTGACCTGCTTAACCACTTAGATGCTCACAAGTGATGGAGCTGGATAGGATCCATCCTAGGGTGATGAGGGAGCTGGCGGAAGTGCTCATTAAGCTGCTGTCCATTATCCATCTTTCATTAGTCATGGCTAACTGGGGAGGTCCCAGGCAACTGGAGGCTGGCCAGTGTGATGCTCATCTACAGGAAATGCTGGAAGGAGGATCTAGGGAACTACAGGTCTGGCAGTCTGACCACAGTGCCCAGCAAGGTGGTGGAGCAGATCATCTTAAGTGTGATCATACAGCACGGGCAGGACAAGGGATCAGACCCAGCCAGCACAGGTTTAAGAAAGGCAGATACTTTCTGACCAGCCTGATCTCCTTTTATGACCAGGCGACCCACGTGGTGAATGAGAATAAAGCTGTGGATATTGTCTACCTGGACTTCAGCAAAGCCTTCAACACAATCTCCCATAGCACACTCCAGGAAAAGCTGTCAGCCCGTGGCTTGGACAGGTGCACTCTTCTCTGGGTTAGGAACTGGCTGGACAGCCAGACCAGAGAGTGGTGGTGAATGGTGCCACATCCAGTTGGCAGCTGGTCACTAGTGGTGTCCCCAGGGATCAGTGTTTGGTCCATTCCTCTACAATATCTTTATTGATAATCTGGTGAGGGGATCAAGTCTACCAGTAGCAAATTCACAGACAAGATCAAGTTGGGTTGGAGTGTTGATCTGCTGGAGGGTAAGAAGGCTCTGCAGAAGGACCTGAGCAGGCTGGATCGATGGGCTGATTTCAGTGATAGGAGATTCAGCAAGGCTGAGTGCTGGGTCCTGCACTTTGGCCACAACAATCCCCTGCAGCACTACAGGCTGGGGACAGAGTGGCTGAAAAGTGATGCAGTGGAAAAAGACCTGGTACAGGTTTTGACAGTCAAGAGCCAGGAGTTTTCCCAGGTGGCTGAAAAGGCCAATGGCATCCTGGCCTTGAACAGTTATAGTGTGGCCAGCAGGACCATGGCAATGATTGTCCCAATGTATTTGCCACTGATGAGGCCACACCTCAACTCCTGTGTCCTACTCAGGGCCCCTCAGTTCAGGAAGGACATTAAGGTGCTGGAGCCTGTCCAGAGAAGGGCAGTGGCACTGGTGAAGGATCTGGAGCACAAGTCTGATGAGGAGCAGCTAAGGGAACTGAGGGTGTTTAACCTGGAGTGAGAGGTTCAGGGGGATCGTCTCTCTCTCTCCAACTACCTGCTCAATTCAGTTTACTCAAGGTGCAATGTTAATTGCTGTAGCTGAGACTTTACTATTGTGAAGAGGCAGCATTTTGCAAAGTGGCACAGGTATGATGCTTTTTGAGCAGAGCGAAGGAAACCTGTAATCTGCAACGTACACACCTTAGATTTATGTGAGTCCTTGTTCTGTAGCTGATGCTATCTTAACAAACCCCTTTTGCTCCCAACTAATGATGATTCTGCACTGCTGAATTTTGAGGTTTTCTGCCCCAGCCTGACCTACTTGTCAGTTTCATGGACCTCTGTCTTGTCCTTCTCTTTGAGATCTCTTTGGATTCAGGGTTGTTTTCAGTATGCTCGTGGATACCAGAAACAATCTGTTTTGTGTGAGCTTAAATCTGAATGTTAAGTAATAATTTTATTATTGCTTTAGCATCTGTTTGTTATGCATAGTTCTGCAGGGAGAACAAGTAACAAATCTAAATACTTTTTTTTTTCCTTTGAATAGCCTGGGGGGATAAATTTAGGTGTCAGACTACAACCACAGAGTGATTTATGCCTCGCTACTTTAGCCTGGAGTGAATTAGCATTTAATCAAGTTGTTCTTTTATTTATCTTCCTTAGCATAAAGTGATATGTGTAAGAAACATTCCACAGGGTGATAATCACCCACGCTGGGTCTGTAATATCAATTTTATACATGTGTAGCCTTGCATGCATCAAGAACATAATGTACACTTTTGCTGCTGAATTTTCCTCTTAGGCCAGATTTGGGCCATCTGTGCTGGTCATGAGCAGAGCTTTGAAAATGTGTTGTCTGTAGTAATGAGCTGTCCTGGGATAAACTGCAATTCTAAGATAAGGCTCCTTCCACTACAGTAATCCCATTGTGGAATTGTCCCAAAAGAGTATTGCTGGGTGCCTGATTATATGCCCATTGTTTGCTGCTAGAGAAGATTTTGTTTGGGTTTTTTTTTTAAGGTATAATGTAGTATGCCAATATTAGAGTTTATTAATGCAGAAATGCGAAGTAGACATAAGGAAAAAATAAGGAAATTACTTAGATGCCCATACTCACTATTCTTGGGGGAAAAGACCTTTTTAAAAACTTGTTAGTGGACATTATTCTGTCCTGCCTACGTCAAAATATTCTGTGATTGTGGTATTACTCTGAGGTAGAGCTTCATGTATATCTTCATACATGCAGGATGTGTTTTCATTTACATTGATTTCCTTATTTAGCTTAAATACTAAAAGTCAGTTTTCAGAATGAGAAATTCAGATCATTGCTGTCTAAAACATGCTAAACTGAGTGGGAGATGCAGGAATAATCATCTCATTCCTGAATGATAGAGTCAGCTGAGAACCCTTTGTTATACGTGGAATAATGGGATTCCCTTCCTTCTTCATGCCTCATTTTCAGTGTATTTACAGTGGAATTAATTTGCCCATATTGGTCTGCACAGAATTTCATTTACCGTTACTGTTATCTAAAATGAATTTCATGTGATGTCTGAAGGGCATTATTTTTTATGCTCAGCTATAAGTTTTTGGTGTTTTTTTTGCAGTAACTTCATTTACTTGGAACCAAACAAGACCATGGGTTATTAAACTATAGAAAGCAGAACTGTCTTTTTTTGCTATTTCACATAAAATGCTAACATATTTTTACTGATCTGTTGACAAGAAGAACAGGATCCTTGCGGGGTTATATGTCAATATTTATTTGCTGATAATTAATTAAATGTTTACTTGGTATGTTGCTTATGGATAATGTATCTTATCTGTTTATATCAAAAACTAAGACCCAGTTTGTTGTTTTAAATATATTACAGATGGGCTGGAAAATATACAGCAAAAGAAAATCTTTAAAGAGAACGAGGAAGAAACACAACAGAGAGAAGAGCCATGTGCTGCTGATTCAGTAGACTCTCTAATGGCAGAAATGCCATTTGTGGACACAGATATTGAAGATGAATGTGCTAGTAAGTACATTAAACAGAAGTAATGTGAAAGCATAGACACATCATGCACTCAGTTCTTTGTCCTACCTGTTGGCATTGACACATGGACCGTGCACATGGAGCATTCTGTATTCTGTATTCCTGCAAACAGGTTGCAGTCCAGCGCCCTTCTCATTAGTAGTCAGTCCTGCAGTACTTGAGCATATTAAGAATTCACCCTTTTGTTATTCTGTGGAGCAATGAGTCACAGAATAAAGACATTTCATATGTCAATTCACATTACTCTATGTGGGCTTCTCAGGTTTTGTGAGCTGTCTTTCAATATGTGTATTCCCAGCATGGGGCTGGAAGGACACTTCTAATTGCACAGTGAATGTCTGCAGCCTGATCAGCTGATGACTATGTATTAGGCCATGTGGTGGGAGAGGGTCTGTAAAGGCTCAAGGAAATGAGCTAAGAGAAAAACAATTTTGTGCAAAGGAAGAGCTGAGGACACACACATTTCTTTCACTAGAAAGAAGTCACAGAAGGTGTCTCTGGGAAAGGAGGAGGTAGAGAGCAGATCTGGCTAGATAGTTTCTTCTGGGCTGAGTTTGGCTCCTGTGCTATAGGTTAGTCAGTCTTAGTCTACTACAACTTTTTGCTTTAATAATCCTTTGTATTATTGTGTTTTATATTTAAAAATGGAGAATGCTTGGGATTTTTCAAGCTTAATATTGGCCCTTCTGCTCTACAGTCATGTCCATGTTCAAGTGGGGACAATATGCAGGCCTGTAGTCCTGCTGCATACGTTGGCTAAGGGAGGCTCAATGGTTTGGAAGCCGTGTGTCTGTCTGTGTTAGCAGCTTATAAACCTTGCTTAGAGGTGTAGGCTGTTAGTTCAGGTGTGGTACTTCACTTGTATGGCTACATTTATTCAGGTCAGAGTTGGATCCCAGTCAAACAGTTCGGGGCATGAACAGAGCAGGTGAGTGGGAAGACATGCTCCACTCAGTTGATTGAAGTCCAGCTCCTGTTGGTGTCATATTAAGACTACCTTTGTTTAAATGTCTGCATACTGAAAGTAACTTTTTTTCCTCTTCAGTGTGTGCAACTTCTGAACTAAGTATTAAGAAGAAAAGAAAGCGGACTGCTGGAAGGGAAATTGAAGAAGACATTCAGAGAAAGAAGAAAAAGAATAAACAATATCAGCCAAATTATTTCATTTCTCTTCCAATTACTAATCCAAAGGTGATAATCTTTATCATACTAATTTGGTATAACCAGAATTACTTCAACAGGTACATGTGTTTATAAAAAGAACAGTGTTGGATATAGTGCAAAACAATTTTTTTCAGGTATTTTTAAAGAAACATTAGCAGTCCATTTAATGAGTAATGCTATGTTATGTAACATTTTTGAGAATAAATTTGCTTTTCTAAAAAAGACTGGAGGAAAAATACTTTCATTTTTATTCAGTTTGTCAGTCTTACAGATTTCACTGAAGCTGGCTGAAATTTCCCCTCTGTAGTGTTATGCTATTGCCTATTTTGTTGTTCATGTAGAATAAGGAATTGAGACATTAGTTTTTAATTTAAGAAGAAAAACTTTAGCAATATTTTTAGATTTCTTTATTTATAAAGTTATGTTTGGATCTGTTACTGTTTTAACTTGGCAGTTTATAGTTTAGCATTTTCCAGTAAATTGATTCATCTTATTTAAAATTCAAACAACTGTTGTTTTAGTGAGATGCTGTTCATGTGGATTCAGGAAATGCAAAGAGCTCTTTAAGAAAATGTATTTTCTTGCAGTTACATGAGTTGTCTCATTTAGGCAGTAAATGAAAAGGATTTCTTATATGCTGCAGGTTGTCTCTGGTACATCTTTGATATCTTTCCTGTCTGAAACAAGGAAAGTAGGTGCCTTACATTTAAAAAGTTGAACCCAGCAGTTTTAACACCATTTGCAAATTTAGTTTGTGGGTTTTTTTTAATATCAGGAACTATCTCAGATGAATTTTAACTCATCCTATATCTGTATTATCAGTTCTCTGAAAAAGTGAAAGAATATTAAGAAAATATGAAAAGAAAATAACACTGCAGTATTTGTTTATTCAAAATATAATATATGAAGAAGAGATAGTAAAGGCTGGTTTTATAAGATCCAGGAAACCTGATATAAATATTTTAGGATATCTTTTGTGATATCTTATTCTAAAATATCTTTTCTTCCAGATCCGTTTAACAGATTCCATGATTTAAAAAGTGCAGGAATAATGTAGGGGTTATATAATCTGGTAATTGAGAATTCTTGCTGATGATTGTTACTATGCCCAAGGGTTGGTTGAGAAGGTCTTAAGTACGCTTGATTTTTTTATATGTCATTATTTAGTCATGTCATTTACAGAGGTAAAGAAACAACTCTTTAAACTGAATCTCAGAGCATTTGGGAATTCCAGAACTTTGCTAGAAAGTTTTGTTTATACTTGCCTTAGAGATAGAGTTGTACTGAAAGTAGAAAATACGCGTTGGAATTTTTATAGGCAATATTAGCCAAAATTCAGATATCTTGTTTCTTGATAGTCAGAGTGAATCTGTCAATTTCTGGTAGAATTTCAGTTGGTAATGCAAGACCTTTATTTTTTTGAAGATCTGCTTTTATTCCAGTGAAGTATTTTAAACATTAGTATTACTTCTTCGTATTTTATGTAGTAATTTAAGCTTTACACAGAGGACAATAAAGGATATTTCTGAAACATTTAATCAACTGTTCCTCTTGGAAAATGAAAAGCTTCCATGTTTTCATTTTAATTGTTTTGAATCTTCAAAAATTAATTTTGAATTTATACTGAGCTGGTGCAAAAATACTTAAATGGATTATGATCATTGTATCTTTTTTCTATTTGTTTGGGGTTTTTTTAAGTTATGACTTAAATGATATGTTATCACTTGGTAGGTTAGCCCTCAGGGTTCTCCAGTCTTGATTATAGTTACTATTGATCTGAAAATCTTTAAAGCTATACATTTACTTACTAGTAGTATCTTTGCAATATGCAAGTCTTATTCTATTACCCTTCAGAATGTATGTCAGGTAATGGTAGAGAGAATCTTGAAATCAGTAGTTGAGGTCTTTTTTTGAATTTTTTTTTTAAAAATTCAGAGGGAGGAATTGTTAAGTGTGATCTGCTTTCAAAAAATTTTTAAATTAACTTATGACATGTCAAGTAAAAAGAAATAGCATGATAGCAGTTGAAATGTAAAATAATACTTTGTAAGGTAATGCAAGTAGCAGGTTAAATATCAATTTATGCTATTTATGACTCATTTATGCAGTGAGTCATATCTTGTTATATAGCATTGGAAGAGTCCTGGTTTGCTTAATTAGAATAGTACACCCAAGTGTTAATTTCACATTAGATTTATTGGAGAAAACAGAACAAGTCTGAAATTGTGATACGCATTGTGATGGCACACCTGTTTAACAGTTGTTGTGTTACACTTTGATCGCATAACTTCAGGGAAAGCATCTGAAAAATAAGTTTCTGAAATTCATAAAAATTTAGTTGAGAACTTTTTTTTTCTTTCCAAATAATGTTGATTGTGTAGAGCACTGTCTTTCAGCCAGAGAGGGAGGACATGCTCAGCCTTCTTTTTATTTCACCTGTATCCAAAAGGCAGGATTTTTCATACTTTCTTGATGGATTCAGCAGTAACCTCTCTGGAACTGCTAACTGGCTGTCTTTGGACTTAACCTTGTTCCAAAGCCATATTATTTGTTAAGTTTTTAACTTGGTCTCCTAGTAAGAGTTTATACAGCTATGAGCCTGTCCATTGGGGTTTTTTGAATATTCAACCTCTTGTCCAGTTTTGGAGAGAAAAATTGACATCTCAGAGGCATTAATTTCCTACAGTTTTTGTGCCATTGGTGCTTGCTTAAAAGAATGAGCCTTAAAAGAACATATGTGGAATACTTGTGTGGAAGTTTTACTGAAGGGAGCTATAGGGTTATGGGGATGTGGGACTGCTAAAGTAAATGCTGAATAATATTGATCTCTTTCAGAGCTAGGGTGGTTTTTACTGCAATGATAACACAGTTCCACATCTGTCTTCCATACTCTGAAGGACTTGTACACTTACATTTATATTTTTTCTTTTGCCAGCTCACAGGTGCAAATTAAATTTAGAAGCAATGGTTGAAATTTGTAATTAGTATGACACTTATTTAATTTTTAAGTTTTTCATTTTTTGCTTTAGCTTATAAACTTAAATAATGTCAGTACATTGTAATTAGCAGGGATCACATTTACCAGTTCTTTGCTTAAATATGGGTTAAATTCCTCCTCCATCTGAGACAATGAAACTGTTATTTATCAAGGATAAGGTCAGTTCTGACATATGAAGGAAGATGGTCTTATTACAACATGATTTGTGATAAAATGTTGGTGGAATTTTCATCATATGTCCTACACTACTTAAGACACTCGTGGTTTTGTAAATTCCATATCCTGTTTTCTGGCAAGTAGCTTTTGCCTTCCATCCTCCTCACTACCCTTGCTAGCATCAGTTCCTTTGAGTTATAATTTAGTTATATTTATATGACAGTAGTAGATATCTATGGCTTACTAGGTAAAACTTGTTCATGGCAAAACTCATCTTAAGAAATTCAGTTCAGAAAAATATGGAACACTCCCATTAGACTCTGGGGTTTTTTTCCCCAGGAAATTTATGTGTTCCTTATGATTATCAGAGCTACCAAAATATATCAACACTTTTTTTTATACTTAAGAGCTACTTGTGCTTATCTTATAAAAGTAAAGTAATTAGTGAAGTATTTGCCACTGAATTTCAAACAAATAAACAACAAAAAAGTGAGATTGGTGTATAAAGTCTAAAAGAAGCATGTTGAAATCTCCAAAGATGATTTGTCTTTGCTCACTGTGCTTTAAGAAGCAATTCATTTTGTCAGATGGTCAGGTTTATTTGACTTGATTTAATTGTCACTAACATACTCAAGAATTGTTGCAGGTTTTTAGTGTTTTGGTTTTTAAATTGCTACAATACAACTAGCATAATGTCAAGCATAGTAAACATTCTGGATGCAATTTATAGAGCATGTTTAACCATACAAATAATTTTCAATAAAAAAATTACAATTCCAGTATTTTTAAAGAGAAAGACTGATGAAGTTAGAACTCTATACCTGTTGCAAGGCAATATATCTAAATACATTTTAAGGGAGTATATACATTATATCTGTCTATTGGACAATATAATCAGAATTGCAAATCAGATTTCTATGAATTATTTACTGAATATTCTGGTTTTCGATGTGCCCAGTCTGTCAAAGCTCATTTTTTTCCAGTCACTTACCTTTGCATACCAAGATAGACGTTTAGCAGAGTGGGCAGAGAAATTCCTTGAAGAAGCTTTTTATTGGTATTACTGGCAGTGTAAAAGTGGATGATCTTAATCTGCTTCAGGAGTTTATGATACTTATGGAAGGAAACTCCTATTAAGATGTGGTGGGGAGTGTCCAGTGATTTATTAAGCACTCCATTTGTACCCAGTTTGGGTTCACTCAGGTCAACTAGCACAGCTTTGTCAGAGGATAAAAACTTCCTTCTGCTAGAATGGTTTTTACATAAACATTTGTTTTTAGTTGTGTGCTTTCTTGTTCACTTGCATGATGGGATACAATAATTGTTGTAGTAGCTAACTGCTGTTTCTGTATCTTTCTTCCCAGATTACTGGAAGTATTCAGACTGTCCAAGACGCAATAATACAAAAGGATCAAAGGCTTTCCAAAGCAATGGTTCGCTCTGGCTCATTGCATGTCACCATGCTAGTGATGCATTTATCCAGTGAAGAAGAAATTAGCATGTAGGTGTTTATTACAAATTAGGTCTATACTAGTATTTTTGCTTGATGTGCTCATAGAGAAACCAGCAGGGTTAACTGACACTTTTTTGTACCATACACAGCCCTAATTTTCTAGGGTTATTGAACGTTTAATTCATGTTGTTTTTAAAATGCTAATCTTAATATTAGCTGTTTTCATAATTTATGGTATGTAATAAGCTCTGAACAAAGTATGTGTTTTTCCCTTGCGTTTTTCCTACTGTGTGCTGAACTTGCATGCATAAATCTCATGTTTGCTAAAGTAATTATTTTAAAACAATGTTTTGATATAGGGGACAGGGGAATTAAAAATCTGTTGAAGTGCAGATTTCTCAAAAGATAGTGAAAATCCAAGGCAGAATGTAGGAACCATTTGGTAATCAAGGGCATGCTTCTAGTAAGTAGAAGTATTTTGGCTGAAAGCATTTGACACACCTAAAAATAATGAATGATCAGCATGTCTAAAGCAGTTGCCTTGTTTCTGCACATTTGTTTTCTTCGAATGCTGTATCCTTGAGTTCTCTGTACTCCTACCTGTCCTGTGAAGGTGCAAATTTGTCAGCATCTTCAACAGTCTGATCTAAGGGGAGAATAACAGCCAGGAACAGAGAATAAGAGGGCAAGCAAAGGATACTAGACCTCGTAGATTGCCTCCCCTCTCCATGTGCCTGGTTAATGAGTAAACTGTGATAGCACCTGAAAATTGGTGAGAACAACCACCAGGTGTTTCTATGAGGGTTTTTTTTTTCAAAGGGTTTGAAGTACAAACTTTTAAAAAAAGGAGCGTAGGATAATACCTCAAAGCACATGTGTGTTTTGTACATGTACTCATGTACTTCATGAGTATTTTTTAAGAGACCAAAACAAATATTCTCAAATTCAGGATATTCTGCTACTCTGTGGGCCCCTTCTCAGCTTTCACTGTCTGAATGCTACCAAAGCACTGACTTACAGAGTTCTTCTCTGCCTCTCCCAGCAGAACTCTACAGTCCAGGCACTCAGAACTATCCTCTAGTCAGCAGCAGCTTCCTCAGAGATTCACCCTTTCCCTGGCCAGATGCTTCCTATAGGTTTCTAGCTCAGCTATCCTCAGGTATTCTAGATTGCATGTTCTTTTAAATGAGATTTTTAAAAAAAATTTCATAACTGATGTTTTTTGTTTCATCTTTTGGGAGATCTCAAAGAGTAAAATGCTGAATTTGCCTTTTTCTTGCTTCACCAATTTTTGATACCAGGTTAATGGAAAGAAACCAAGATCCAGGCTGGCAAAAGAAGCTGTGTGTAATGTAGGGGGAGAGTAATCTTTCAAAGTGCAGCTAGTCAACTGGGCATCTGAGAGTTCACAGATCCTTAGGTTTGGATCCATTAAGTTACTTAGATATCTACAATTTTTCAACTGTGTTTGCACAATAGTGCCTCTGTCTATACAGAAATGAAATGTGTTGAAAGCTATTTGAAGTCAAATGCGTGATAAGAATGTACTAAACATAACATTCAATTCAGCACAAAGCCCTTTGTATGGTATTTTAGTACATACTGCTTTCACCCTGAAAATGGAGGATCTGTATTCTAGGCTGCTCCTTCTAAGGGAATCCAGACCTGCAATTCCCATATGAGTGTCCTAACTAATTGACTGTGGTCTAGCCTTCATGAATACACTATACATCTCTTTTTGTAGGACTGTATGAAATCAAGAATGTGAGATTTTGAAACTAGAATGAAAGAAAGCAATCAAGAGTCATAACAGCACTCCCTTCAAGCCAAGAAGTTCTACTCTCTGCTCACTGTATGCATAGTCATGGGATCAGATGCTAGAAATCAGGATATGCCGACTTTTGCAGTAAATTCCTGATTATGTGATTATAGTGTCAAGTTTTTCTTGCTAGTTTTCTGTCAAAGATTCTGTGAATCTCACCTTTGCATTACAAATAACAGAACTGACAGAATTGAGTTTGGCTTTTTTTGCCAGATCACTTTTTCTAACAAGTGATCAAAATTAAAACTCAGAAATTGCTACAAAGAAACCTCATGAATTTTAAGTGCTACAATATTTACATTGCAACAATATAGAAAGAAAATGGGCACTGCTTCTATAATTGTGCCTCGTGTTCACTTAGAATATGCTGTTTAATTATTTGTTTTATTTCCTTTTTGACTTTAGATCAAAGTGCTTGTAAATTTTTTGGGTGTCTCTGGATTAGTTGCACTGAGTGTAATTACTAGTTGGCATTGTAAATACTATTTGGTATGGAATAACAAGAAAATACCACTGTTGTGTTTTTAGGTATTGACTTCAATAGTGGAAATGTTTGTCCTTGTGCATTATTCTTACAAAGCAATTGTTAGACGTTATAAAGTGGTTGATAGAATACAAAAGGCAAAGTGGCTGGAATGAGATGACAATTATTTTTCTGCATATTTTACTGTTTGCAAGATTATAAATAAAAGGAAAAGTATAACTAGATCTTTGATGCCACAGTATGCTAAACTGAAAGCACACTGTACTGTGTGGATTGACCTTTCATAGAACTCATTTGGTATACCTGGGCTGGTCAGTGAGTTCTGCAGCAGATCCTGCAGCATGGAAATATAAATCTCAGTTCATCTGAGGAACAGAGCTTTCCATGGACTTTCTGTGGACTAGTTCTCACGTATAAAAAATCCAGAGATGGATTTTAGATACATTCATGAATCAATACTTTAAAGCCTTTTGTAAGCTTTAACTTAATTTGACTCAGTGTATTTAAAGTATCTGTACTTGTTTTGCACCAATTTTTATGTTCATGTTGGTAAATAAATCTATGCCTGCTTATATGTGAAGTAATCTGACAGGTAGAACCAGTATTAGATTTTTTTTTTGAAAGGTCTTGAAGTACAGCACATAGGGAAGACACAGGAACAGGCTTGTCTCTAACAGTGATAAGAGGGTAGGTAAGTGACAGAGACTATGCTTGAAGTAAAATATCTTTGCCAAGGAACAAGTAATGGCATTGTTGTTTAAAATTGTTATAAAAGGAGCTAAAGTACTTCTAACTTATAGATGAAAGCTCTAAAAAGACCACAGGGGGGCTCTATCAATGAAGGATATTTTGTCACGTAATCAACCTTCACGTGTTTCTTAACTTGGCCTAGGTACCAGTTAATGTACAGTTCACATCAAGAGTCCACCTTGTTAAACACAATGGGAATGTGTAGAGATTCTTGGACTTCTACAGGCTTCAATGAAATCGTTTAACCTACTGTAGAAATCACAGTGATTGCTTTCATCCAGCTAGGACAGAAAAAGTAAAAATACCTCTTTTGAGCATTTTTAACCTATTACTGCCATCTAGTGTTTATAATGTCTGCATCGATTTAGGGAAGAGATTACATTCAGGTTCATTGAAAAGAATTAAAACTGAGATGTGAGAGATCTTTTAGGAAACACTAAGAATGTTTATGTGGTTTTTATTTAGAATTTGAATCACTGTAAGTGCAGGTCAAAACAATTATTTCATGTAATTGTACATACACTTGATGTGGCTAATTAAGATGATTGTTCAAAGTTTGTGCCTTGTTATTGCAGTGTGTGGATGCCTCTTAGCTCTCTGACAGAAAGTAAATGTAAATTGACATAGTACCTCTTTTAATAACAGTTCTCCATGAGCTTTATTGTAATTTCCATATAATTTTATCATTATATATGTAATGTCACATTTGTATATAATTTAACTAACACTGTATTAACTTTGACTGAAGAGGAATCTTAGTTCAACTGACATATCAGGAGAGGAAAAAATTAATCTAAGAATGGAAAACTAAATACTTCTGAGTAATCATCTTACTTAAATGGGATGCACAAAGTAATAGGGACACTGTCATGTTAGTATCTGGGTATCTTGAGGACTGAGGGAAACTCTTGAGGAATTAAACCCACTGCTAAGTCTGCCTTATTATTTGTATGGTTTTATAGTGTATGAACCACTTTACGTTTATAAAAAGATGGTAATAATAATAGTAATAACAACAACAACTGTATTGATAGGAAATAGATAAAAAATACCACAGTAGATAATAAATTGATACTAAAAAAATCTGTTTCATTTATTGATATAATGATTAATAGCAATATTAACAGCAGAAATATATTTGACATTGGTATTTTCTTTCCTCTCAACAGAGCAGTTGGTGCTCTTTCAGACAGCAAGGTTTTTGTAGACAATCTCCTGAAAGGAAAAAGAGTGGATTTGTCTTTTCAAGGAATTGATCACTTCAGAAATCAAGTTGGATTTGTGAATTTGGCAGAAAATGATCATACAACACTGCTTAAGGAAATAGCAGGTACAACTTGTCAATCTAGTTAAAGTGTTTTAAAGACTTCTCAACAACCTAAATGAGAATGGAACACAAAGATAAGTTGGTGCTAATTTATTCAATATTAATTTACCTGTGACAGTTGCAAATGCTACATAATTAACTTCCTAGCCTACTTTGCATATATTCAAAAGGATGTTAATGAATTATAGACAGTACTGTTCTCTGATAACTTTTGATGTAGTATATGTCAAAAACATAGTGCAGATTTGTAAATGGGATGTAAAGACTCCATGCTACCTTGTTTTGGTCCATTTTTGTCTGCCTATGAGTCTTTACTTAAACTATGTTGTTTACAGATATTTAATAAAAATTCTCAAAGAACAGTACTGTCTGTAGTTCACTGGTGTCCTTTAAAACTATCCCAGCAATTCCAACTATTCCTTAGAAAGACTCTTTAAAAGAGTTTTTCAGTATTGATGAATTATCTTTTGTGCTCTGAGGAATGTGAGGTCACACCATTTTTTAATAGAGCAATAACCCATATGGGACATTTTGCAGAGTAGCAAAGACTGCTGCTGTCACACTACCTCTTTGCAGTCCAGTACAGAAGGAAAAATTGTAAAAGTCTTTTATTAATACAGTGTTTTCTCTAGCAGTTCATTGGTTTCATTTCTGAAGTGCAGCTGGTTTGACCTTTTACAAAGACCTCAGTTGAATTTATTAAGGAATCACTGTTTTGCTACTTCAAGACTATGTATGGCTTCTGCTATGTTCTAAGGTGAATTTTGATTTCGTGTTGTTATTTTGTGTTGTACATGAATTAAGGAGAAATACTGATAACATAGGCAATAGAAAATAGATGAAGTTAAATTACCTTCTAAATGGTAGTTCCATAAACTATATAGAAAAGTGTTTGATAATAAAAACATCTGAAAGTGGCCATTGCATGTCTGCTAATACCAGTGTAAATGTAGGTTTGCCAAAGATGGAAGTCCAGGAAAAGCAGAGCTAATGTGGATCTTCTGTTTGTTCTGATTTGTTAGTTACTTCCCAAAAATCCATTAAAACACATTAGCGTAATTTAATTATCTGCCAGGAATAGTGCTAAACTGTTCTGACAGAGGTTTGAGGAGTATTTTAATAACTCTTTGTCAAAGTCTTTTTATAAATGGTGCCCTTACAGTGACATAAACAATTACAGGACTTTTTAAAAAACTTTCTTTCTTATGCTTTGCTGCATCACAGAATATTTGAAGGACTGTTGTGCTTTAGTCCCAGCCATAGCCACTTGCTCACTTTTCCCCGGATGTTTAGGAGAGAGAATCAGAGGAGTAAAAGTGAGAAAACTTGTGGGTTGACCTGAATTCAGTTAAACAGGGAAAGCAAAAGCCATGCACTCGAGCAGAGCAAAACAAGGAATTCATTCACCTCTTCCCATGGGCAGGCACATATTCAGACATCTCCAGGAGATCAGGGCTCCATCACTAACAGTGACTTGGGAAGACAAGAGTCCATTCTCCTTCCTTCTTTCCCCAGCACAGTATAATGCTGAGGCTGATACCATACAGTATGGAATATCCCTGTGGTCAGTTGGGATCAGCTGTCCCAGCTGTGTCCCCTCCCAGCTCCTTGTGCACGACTAGCCTGCTTGCTGGAGAGGTGGGCTGAGAAGCAGGAAAGGTCTTGGCTCTGTGCAAGTGCTGCTCAGTAGTAACCAAGACATTCTTGAACGATCAAACCTCTGTTAATCATAAATTAAAAAAATAACCCAGTACTAAGTACTATGAAGAAAATTACCCAGCCAAAAACAGCACAAGAACTAAGTGAATTCGGAAAAGATAATGAATTACTTGATTTTTATTTTAATAACTATATTGTAAATGCTGCTTGGAGCTGAAAAAAGTGAATAAGTGAATCCTGTTTTTTACCTACAGGATTTGCAGATGTTGATTTTATGGATTAATGATGCATGTTACGGTCTGACCAAGAGAGGGAGCTTGTATTTCATGAACAGAAGAGTTACTCTTTTGTTTGTATATACAAATATTTCATTTGTTTTTGGTCCTTTGTTTTTAAGAAATGTTTATTTGTTGGCTTATATATTTTAATACAGTTAGGACTGCACTGTAGTACAACAGTCAGTACAATTAACTTAATTTTCTTTAGCTTTAGTTGTGTATAAATGACATTTAGTCTAATCTCTTTGAATTGATTTCCTAGCAGTCTACACTGCAGAGCAAGAGAAAAGGAAAGCGAGTCATTTTGCCCATCTTCCTCTCCAGATGCATTGCAGCTTTACTCAAACATAAACTTACATTGCCACCAAACCAAAGCAATCTGACCCCTTTATGCAGCCACATGGAGAATTCAGCTGTGGTAAAATTAACGTTTTTACTTTTGCCAGCTAATCTTTAGCCTATTCAGCTTGCCTATGAAGTTTACTGTATAGCTACATAACTGCTGGCAGAAAAGTCAGGAGCAGTGGCAGGCATGGGGCTGGAGAGGAACAGTCTTATTCTGACAAAGATGATAGTTTATGAGCTTCTTTAAAAATTGTGAAACGACACATTTAGCATCCATTTGAAGTTGAATTGCATTGCCCTCCCTTCAGGCAGCCTAGGGAAATAGTTTAATTCAGTTAATTTAGTTCACTTTAGTTACACTTGGCTGAAACGATGATAAATTAGTTTTACCTCTTGTCAGTTGTTCGTAGGTCATTTCATATGATGAAAAAATTGGACTCTCAAAGGTATTGTAATTTTCCATTAGAACAACTGATTTGTATGAAGTGAACCAAAAGGTGGCAGTCCAAATGGCTGTTGTTTAGGTAGGTGGGACTGGAAGTATGATTCTCTGAAATCATACTGAAAGCAGGGACAGCAAATGCTTTTAATTTACATTCTTTTTCATATAGTGCTGCCAAACACTGAATTGCAATAGCTCTGATAAATAGCTTACTAAAATGAAGCAGTATGCTTATTGTGGTTTAAAAGAAGGTACTCTCACCCACTTGTTTTTGTGATCATAACAAACTTATAGGCAGTATAAGAATGGATTGAAGCGAGTATAAGAAGCAAGTTTTCTTAGGAAATTTGACTTATGTTTTTTTTTTTCAGTTTAGGACTTTGCTTTCACGTTGTCACTGTTGTGTAAGGTTTACCTTATGTACTGACATAAGTGCACAAAGTGAGGATTGCTTGGCCCAGCTGCTCCATGGAGCCTACTTTATGAACGAGCTCATCTTTCTTATGTATAAGTGTGTGGTGATGGAGAGAAACAAAACAACCCACGCATACTTCTGATGAGTGCCTGAAAAAACAGTACAGCTCATTGACATATGACAGTGGTCTGGGACAGTGACAGCTCACTGTAGAAGTACACAACCAAGGAGCAGTGGAGCAACTGCTGGGAAACTGGCTTGACTCTGGCTTATCTTTTGGCCCATCTCTTAAAAAACCCTAAGAACATAATAATTTTAGCATGGCTTAACATGATAGTTCTAATGGTAAGTTTTCTATGCTCAGTTTTTCTTCATTTCCAAGTGTGAAGTCAAAAACAATTTAAATAAAAAGACAGAATACGGTTGCTAAATTATAAATCTTTTAATTGAAGGAACATATTTTGAAACAAGCAGAAATTATTAGTCTGGAAGTAAACATATGTATGTAGGAGGTTTCTGTGTCTGATGAAATCTTGGGAAAGAAGATGGCCATTTGTATTATGGAATATGGCTCAATATGCAATTTTACTATGAACTGTTCTGTATTGATCTAGCTGTTTAATTTTCGAGCTTTTCCTACATAAAGTGGTTCTGAGTAAGATTCATATATCATATTTCCATTCTAATTATAGGGAAAGAGTTGTCTAATGGATTCAGCTGCATCCAGTGTAAGAGGCAGATGACATTCAGTAATTTTGACATTATAAAAATGAGGTACAAAATGATATTACAGAGTACTTCAAACTGCATGAAAGGCAGTCTGAAAGCTGTCCAAAAATTTGTTCCAGGAAGTCATTGAGCTTGTAAAAATAGCTTTAACATTTCTAGGGTATACTTTGAAGCTGCAAACATCAGTCAGCCTGAGGCTAATAAAAGAAAACATAGATTTTGTTTGATTTTTCAGTCTAAGTAGTAATGATAATGTCTGGAGGAAAGATGGAGAATACTCATTTGTCAAGACCCCTGGGCATTGTCTGTCTATTTTTCTCATCCCTGGCCTCTAATTTCTTTCAGTTTAGGTAATACCCATCATAAACTTCAACTTTTGTGTATTTGCCAGTCGACAAATCCACTTTTATGCTGTCTCACAAGCCTAGAACTTTCTCTTGCCCACAGCATCCATGTGTCCTTTCAAGTTACTGTTAAATCCCTTCTTGTAGCCACTTCTTCAAAGAGCTTCATGGATATTAATAGCATTACATTATCTTGTACTTTCCTGTGCTCTCAGGAAAACATTTTTCTTTATTTCTTTTTTTCCCTTCCACTTACTCAGATTTCATTCTATTTTCATTATTTTTGAAGAAGGAAATATTGTGTTAATTTTATGTTCATAAGTTACCTTAGCCAGTAAAATGTCACACTTTCTGTACATCAAATTCTACGAAACTGGGGGTATCTGTAGTCCCAGCAAGCCCAATGTCTTGAGCCTGTGATGTTTAATACGTCCATGCCACGACAAAGCTGTGTGAGAACTCTGATGCCCATGAGAACATGTGTAGACGCACACCCACACATAAGTTTGTTAAGTTTAAAACTGCAGTCTCTCTCTCTCTGTGTGCTCTTCACTTCTGACCCAGGTTTTCATTGTTTTTTTCTTGATGGGAATTGCCAGGTATGAAAGAGGATTTTGGAAAGATAAATGGAACAGATATTGAACAAAGCTATTTCGCACAAAATGAAGAAGACAGGCAGGCCGGTGGTTCTGTTCAGCAGGGTAAAGTGCAGGTGCCCAGCTGTCCCATCCAATTCCCACACATTCACAGCACTGTGCTGTGATGCCTGGGTTCACAGTCCTGTGATCAGAGGCACATTGGTAAACCTCTGCTCTGATACTAAGCTCTTACCAGAGGGACACTTGGATAGATGCAGATCATGAGCACAGATCCTAATTGCAGAGTGTGAGATAGGACTGCATGGCCCAAGATGCAATTGCAGGAAAAAAAATGGAGTTTTCAGAAGGGAAAAAAAGAGTGCTATGCACAAGACTGGGTCAGAACATCACATAGTAGTGTAAACCTTGGTCTGGTAAGATTTACCCTTTGCTGTAACACCAACATCAATAGGTCCCCAAATTGTGCTGTTCAGAGAATAGATACAGGAGCCAGAAAGCTTAGTGGGGATTCAGTTTAAATTTAGAAATGTCTCCCACAGACAAAATTTAAAATAATACAAGTTGGTCAGCTGTACTTGTGTTCTTTGCTTCACAATGTGATGCTGTTTCTTCCTGGTGTCAGAAAAAGGACTGTTGAACTATCAAGTAAAGAAGGTATATATTTAAATGAGCATACATTGTTTTGATAAGGGCTGATTAAATTTATATGATAGAATTGATAATTTTTCCCCTCTTCTGATTTTAGTTTGATTGTATGAGTGAACTAGACCTACACCTAGCAAAAAATTGGAAGCTGTACTTGCAAAGAAAAAAAAAGCTTAAGGTTTTGCAGTTTTTCTGTTTTTCAGCAATGGAAATACTCTATTTGCCAGTATTATATTTATCACAGATTTTACCATTTTTTTCAATTTTATCTAAACCTTTTTCAAACAAATTTTTCATGTTGAAAGTATTTAATCTAAAAAAAATGATGGAACACAACTCAAAAGTTACGCTGAAATTTATTTCTAAGAAATTAAACATTATATTGGGCAGAGGAGTTGCAAAATAATAAACTAGCTAAGTGTTGTAGAGTTGTTTTGGCATGGACTGTAAACAGATGAAATTATGAAAAAGTACATTAAAAGTAGGAAATTACCTGAGAAGGCAAGAGTGAAGCATTAAAACCCAAGCAAAAATCATCAACACACCTGATAGGTTCTCTAATGCTGGCATATAAATCCAGTGCCAAAACTTACAGCTTTCACTTCCAGATTTCCTCTGGTCTGACTGGGAGATTAAAAACAGTATTCTGTGGTGAATTCTATTATCTGTATTTGGGTAAATTGAGAATTCTGTTACATACTCAGAGTTTTCCTGAAGTTTCCCACACTTCCAGTGAGAGCGACTCCTGAACAGTGCTAATGTTGAGTTTCTAGTTTGATAGCAAAATAAGACAACATGAACAGCTTTCTAATTTCCATTATTTAACTGATATTAACTGTAAATATTTCACATTAAATACTATATTAATTTTCACATGAAATAATATACACCTCTGAAGAAATAATATGTACCTTTGAAATTAAGTAGAAATCTCCCTGCCATTTAGTACTCGTCATCTTTTTTCTTTCATGTGAAGGAGCCATGACTAAAATTACATCTGAAAGCACATTTTAAGCATGATATTATGTAATATTTTTGTATTGATACACTTTTCTCCTTCTGTCAGAGACCATGAAAAAGATATTTCAAGAAAAGGGGATCATGGCAGGTGAAGACAGAGCTTTTAAACCACATCTGACCTTCATGAAATTGTCAAAATCAACAGAGCTACGTAAGGAGGTGAGCTCACATTTCTCATAGCTCAGCAGCAATCTACAAAGTTTAATTTGGAGATGGGCAGTGTTGTTTTTGCTGTAGCATCATATTTGCTACTTTGTAACCAGCTGAAAAGGTAAGACTTTAACACTTAGTTTTTAAAGAAAAAATTAACGTATCTACAATATAAACAGTCCTGTACTGTAATTTACCCCTCTTGATATGCTCAGTGCAGTAGTATCAGGGTTTGTTTTCTGTTGGGAAATCAGGCAAGACCAAAGGATAAAAGTAAAATAATAAAAAATTTAAAAAAAAATAAAAATAATAAACTCATGTTCAGAGTTGCAGAACTCCCATTAGGGGTAGATTGTATGCATGCAATTTTTTTTTTCTGAATTTTGTTACTGTATAGGAGAAAATGAACAAATAAATTTCTGGAATTTCTGTTTGGATTATGCATAGTAGACAGACTGTTAGTTCTCTCTATTGAATATGCTTTGGTGAATTTCAGAGTAATGAGGAAAAACTATATTAATTTATATATATAATATATCCTGTATTCTCTCTTGAAAGTTATTTCTTGCCTAGTAATTAGATTTTTGACAAAATACACAAATACATGAAAATAGGATATAATTGGGATTAAAATATATAGAAACTATACTAGTGTACCTATTTTTTGTTTCAAACTAATTTAACTGTAGTACTTATTATATTTAATGCAAGGTATATGTCCATACATGTTTTTACTAACATTATATAGAATATTTTATGTGATTTTTTAACAATGACTAGGAAAATAAATTTCAGGAAAAAATATTTTAAATAGGAATTATAGTACATAAAACTAATCTTTTGATACTTCCTTAATAGTGGGCATTAAAAAAATCCTTAAAAGTTTAATTGGAAATATCTCTAAAGATGCTAAAGGTGCATGTTTTAATGAAGTAGTATTTTGAAATCAGTAGAAAGAAGGTAGTGAGATTTGAGATACATCAAGAAAATTTGAGGACAAGCGTACCCGCTCTAAAATAGAACTAAGGACTTATCCACAGGATGTAGGTGGTATTTGATACGAAATTTGTAAACTCACAGAAGCTTTTGCTTGAAATGACAGTTGGGTTTTTAAAATGCTAGTTTCAGTCCACTTCTAGAATATCTGCTGTTCAGTGATTTAACTAGTTAAAACATCTGAGACAATCAGGGTGGGGTTTTTGCTGTTCTGTATTTTTACTTTTTTTTGGCTGGTTGGTTGTTTCATTTACATTTATCTACCTTCCATGAAATATTAGCCAGGATACATCCTTTCTGTGTTCTGATATTCACTGCTGCTGACAGAACCAGGTCAGTGTCATTCCAAATCATCTTCCTGAGCCCTCCATAATGTTGGATAATGCATGTGATCTACTGTATAGAAAGATATTATGTGTTAAAAATCTGTACATTTTTCTCTGTCAATTCAGTGTCAGGCATGTGCATCAGTCTTTACTATATTTTTTTCTTTTATTGTATTCCTGCATTTAGTTAGTTTCATGCATTTACAGAAAACAGTAAATAAAAATATGTACCATAAAAGGAATAATTATTTTGCAGTACATTTTCATACAATGTCTAATTGCATTTTCAAATCATGCAACAATATGAAAAGGAAGAGAAGGGAGGTGGATGAAGCTTACATAAGTGAGCTTATAGAAGAGCAAATAGTACTGAAGTGGTTGAGTACAGTTCTCAGCCATTGCTTTATAATGATATTGATTTATTTTTTAAATGTAAGCTTCCTTATTTAAAACAATATGCTTTTAAGTCACTCTCCTCTTAATGGCATCTGAATTCCACCAAAGTTATATTTTGGGAAAAAAAAAATCTGTTTTTAAATTACATTATATTTTATATAATATATATATAATATTTTATATTAATTATATTAATTTTAATTAATATAATTGCAGGCATTTTGAAATGCATATATTCTGAAGAGACTTTAACTTCCCTAAAGTTAAAATTTATATTTACAAAGCAAAAAGTTTGAGAATTCAAAACTAGTAAAGATCTTAAGAAATCAGGTTTTCAGTTTGAAGGCACATCACTGAGCACATCTAAAAAACTTGGAAACAGATATTAATAAAGGATGAAAGTATGAAATAAAGTGGATTGGAAAAGAACTATCTGGTTTACTGTACCCCCTTCAGCTTCTCAGATTAAAGGACTTATTTACCTACTTAGAAGTGGGACCAGCTCGTTCCTCTTGCTTAGGTGGACATTTTTCAGTTTAGATGTGCTACTGAAAACTTCCCAAAAAAAAAGAGGTATCATGTGCTCCTAGATGTCCTTGTGGAAGGAGACAAAGGAATATAATTTACCTGAATATGTTCAGCTATTTCCAGCATTATTTGCATGATAAGAATCCTGGGTTAATATTGTTACCTTCTATGCAAAGAACCTAATGAAGCACAATAAAATAAGCAACTGGAATTTTGCATTTGAAGATAATGTTTCTGTTCCTTCTTCCCATGCTTGGCTCCTAAGGTGCAACCAGTCAATCACAAGTCCTGTATTTTCCATTTGTCCAGATTCCTGTTTATTTCAGGGTGTGTTGTGATGTACTTCATAAATGCAGTATGACGTTTGAAGGTCCTTTGATAACTAGTACTGCCAGAAATGCAAATGCTGTGAAATGAATTTCATAAGTAGATGACTGACAGCTAAATTGCTCTGATGACATCTGCTTAATTAGTGCAGTGTATCTCTAGCCTAGACAGTGGTTGACAACAAAAAACTGGCAAAATTATAAAATATGAATCTTTTGTATATGATATTCTTTCGTATGGTGTATCTTTGAGATGCTGCATGTATAGTTAGTAAAACAGAATATATTATTGAGAAAACCGTTTGTATTTGCAACACTTCTGAGTAGTTTCAATGCCTGATTCACTGTTGCCAGTCACTTCAATGGTATCATCATGATACCAGATATTATGCAGGCAGTATTATTATGATTGCACTGGAAATAGCATTAAATGCACAATTCAGTAATTTACTCTTGTATTTTTTAATGTAAATTATGTTGAATTTCTGTCACTTGCCAGTTTTATACAGAAATAACTTAAGGTACTTATTTGGTAATAATAATAGTTTCCTTCATCAAGGAAGAAATTCCAAAACAAACCCAAAGCAGTGTCTCCAATTTCAGATCTTTTAGAGGTATGCTGATACTCATCTTTTTGCTATGTTCAGCCAGATATACCAGGTAACATGTTTAATACTGATAATTACGAAGGGATTTAATTTTTTTTAATGTAAATTTTCTCTCAGTTTGTGACATTAATATTTTCGGCTTCTTGAAATTACATATAGATGAGAGATGTAGTATGTCTTTTATTTGCCATAATGTAAATGGTTAGATCAAGTTCTGGCAGACAATAAGCTATCTAATGTCTCTTCTGTCTTATTTACATGGGGAATCTCAGGTACTTGTCTGGCTACAGGAAAGGTTATTGCTTTGATGGTATTTAGATATGGCTCTTGCATCATTAATCTGTTAATGAATTTTTTTGCATATGTGTACATAAAATACTGTGTTCAGTAAAGATCCTTTTCATGACAAGAGAAGTGAAAGGGAATCCTCCCTTTGTGGTATTAATCCTCAAATGTTAATAACTGAAAATAGAATAGAAAATGTGAATTTCTCTCTTACATTCCTATAATTTTGCCTTAATTTATACCCACGTGGCATAGACACATAGTACGTTTAATACAGCTGTATTATACAGGACCTTAAAGAGAACAGTTCTTAGTAAAACCAAGGCACTTTATTTATCACTGAATCTGACCACCAGCATTCTTTTTTTAATAACTCCTGGGATTTCTTGCATTTGGATAGAAAAGCTGATAAAAGAAAAGCCATAGAGCCATTAAATCCCTTTGCATTGTCACTTATCAGCCTCTATGTCAGTGGTTTGTACTTTGACAACTGTTAGTTGTTGGTACAAGAGTCTGAGCCACATACTTACTTGGAATCTTTGATGCTGATCCTAAAATGGCTAAAACCGTCACTTTGGCACAATATGAAACAATAAACAAATTCTTTTAATAGTCTTCTAAGACCAGAAGAAATGTATTGTGATTTTTCTACAGTATATTTTTTTAATCTGAAGTTCCAACAATAGGGACAGAAAATACACAAACCGGGTAACCCAGTAGCTGGAAGAGGTTCTTAAAATTCTTCCTCTTCATACACTTATATGATACACCATATAGCAGGGATATGTAAGTACTTGGTTTAAACAAGAATAAGGAAGGACATAACTGCAGATAGTTTGTTACAAGCTAAATGTCCTGTGAGGTGTCACAGTGATCATTCTTTGAAGTACCAGACTCTCCATGGTAGATATGATGCACTCTAAGCATTTACACATACCCTTGCTACAGGACTGAGGCTGCAGAAGGCAACACCTCTTTAGACATGAATTCTTCTAAGTCTACTTGGGGATCGTCAAGGTCTATGCTAAGAAACTTTTCCACAACAGACTTGCATTTTTCCATCCTATCACCTTTTGAAGGATGATCAAGACGTTTGATAGGCTTTCCATTGCGGATCAGTTCTGATACTTCCACTCCTCTTTCAATAATTTTGGCTGGCATTCCTGCTAATGCAGCAATATTGGCAGCATGACTAATAGTGGACAAGCCCTCTTTGATCTGATAGAAAAATATCAACTCCTCTCCATCCTGATGGGTCTCCATGGTCAGGTACTCCAGAAGAGGTGTGTCAGGCAGGAGTTCTAGTTGCATCAAACTGTGAAAATTAGTAGAGACAAAGACCTGTGGACACTGTGTTCCTTGTCTGATCCAGTACCTCAGGACAGCAGCCAGAAGGGACAGGCCATCCACTGTGTTGGTCCCTTTACCAAACTCATCAATAAGTACTAGGGACCTCTCTGTGGCATTGTTTACAGCCTTGGCAACCTGGTTAAGATCAATCATGAACGTGGAGAGCCCTACAGAAACTGATTCCCTACTGTGGATTCTTGTGTAAATCCCATCAATTACTCCAATCTCTGCCTCTGCTGCAGGGACGTAACTGCCGATTAGAGCCATGAACACTATAAGACCTACTTGCTTTAGGTAAACGCTCTTTCCAGAAGAGTTGGGCCCTGTGATGATCTTTATTCGTCTGGTAGCCTCGCCGCTGTTGACAGGGTTGGCCACAAAAGTCTTTGCACATAGTTCCATGAGTGGATGTCTTCCATCCTTGATGTGGAAGCCGTGGCGGTGAGTAAAGCGAGGTCGGCAATAGGCATTTTCCCGGGCCATCGCTGCCAAGGCTAGCAGCACATCAAGGTGTGCAGTGTACTCAATCACACTGTTAAGTACTTCAGACTTCTCCAGGATCCGTGTTTGCAGCTGGTGCATGATGAGTGTTTCCTGGTCTCTGATCTCAGAGTGCAGGTCACCCAGCAGACTGTCTAGCTCCTTGGTCCGGGCACTTCTGTATTGCAGTTTATTGTCTGACATGAACATGAAGTCCAAGCCTTCAATTTCGAAGTCAGTCTTATCCACCATATTTGGTAGGCGTGGAATGGACAGGAGGAACCCAATCAAAGGAATGTAGATCACAGAACAAGAGGGAATATGACTGTCCAAAGTCTCCAGTTCTTTTTGTGCCACTTCTGTAAGGAAGCCTGGCAGTCCCATCAGCTTTCTTTTCTTCTCATCAATTGTGGAATCTACATTGGGTCTAACAGTGAAACGGTTCTCTGAAAGGCTGCCTTCAAAGTCTACCACTTTGCTAATTAGGTTAGCAATATAGTGCAGATCATCAGTGAAGACAGATGAAATAGTCTGAAAAAGTTCAATAGTGCTGGGCAGAGAACGACACGTGTCTCTAAGGCACACTGCATTGTATGCCGTCTTATACAGTGCTTGCCAGTCACTAACTTTTGTGTTGGAAAGAGTCATCCTCTTTAAAATAAGAGGCACATTTTTAATATTCTTGAGGCAGTTTTGAAGAGTAAGGACTGTTTCATGGTTCTGAGCCAGAAGGAAGAAGTTGATAACATCCAGCCGTTTGTTCAGCTCTGTCAGGTTCCGGGTAGGTCGTGTGAGCCACAGCCTCAGCAGTTTTTCTCCCCATTTGCATCTGCAACGATTTAAAATTCCATATAAGCTGAATCCTTCTTTTAGTCCACTGGACAGCTTGTACACAGAAGGATGGATATCACTTTTAAATATCTGCAGGACACAGTAAGTGTCTTGGTCCATATTCACAGTATCTGACAGCACAAATTTTTTAAAGGCCAAAATAGGAACTGCTATACTGCTGTCTTCGAGTTCAACTCCAACCCTTCTTCTGTCTAGAAACTTAAGGAGGCCCCCTAAGGCTCGTATCATGAGTGGACTCTCAAAAGGGATGACTGAGGACAAATAGAGAATTTTCTCAGTGGCAGTCATATGAGATGGGATAAAAGGAAATTGCCTAGACAGGATCCGTTGCTTGCTGACTTCTAGACCAAAATCTATGTTAGGAAACAGGACAATTTCTGGTTTTCGTATGTCTTTATCACCAGCAGTAGCTGTTAGGTTGGTCAGGAATTTGGCAATATTCTGATCCTGTTTTGCACTGGTCACTATGCATTGAGGGTTAAGTTCCCCAATCACTTTTTGTAGTAGCTTGAGGTCTTCATTATCAGGTGTCTCAGGCATGAAGTAGACTGAGCAGTCTTCTGTATCATAGTAAGTAATTGCCAGCTGCCCTGCATACCACAAAACAGACATATGTGTCTCCGAGTGCTCTTGCTCCTCTCGTTCCTCTTGCTCAGACCCAAGCGACGGTGGCAAGGCACAGCTCGTGGCTGATGTGGCACTCATTCTGTTGGCAAAAGGTATTTTTATTCACAACTCATCCAAAACGTCCTGAGAAGCAACTTTAATTGACAATTGGAGGTTGACACTCACTCTTCCACCTCTGGAGAGCCTAAGATGCTGCCAGGAATTACCTATAAATGTTCAAGTGAAAAGATGCAGCCAGTAACTACAGCCACTGTCAGCGTCCAAGGAAGGTGTAACAGAGCTAACTACCAGCATTAGTTTTACAGTTTTTCGTCGTGTCCTTTTAAGTATCTATGTACGCCCAAGTACCCATAAATACAGTAACATGCATGGACATGTATACCCATGTACAAAATCATCCTCCCTCAGAGGTTTGTGATGCGCACCTGTGCTGACCATGGTTTCTCTCAGCAGTGTGGCCTCATGGCTTGGCCATCATTTCAGGGCCGCAGCCCCATATTTATGCTGCACCATCACACAGCACCAGTTTCTGTACAAGCTCGTAATGGATCAGACATATCAGTCCCTATCAGCAACTCGCTTCCACTCCTCTCCCGTTTCTTTGCTCGCTACTCACCCTTCTCACCACAGACGGGCAGTTCGGCTCAGCTGCTGCGCCTCCCCGCATCCCAAAAGCGTTGTGCTCTCTTCTTTCCCTTCCCCTCCGGGCGGGAGCTCGGCGCTCCGTCTGCAGCGCCCCTCACGGGACCCGGACCCGCCTCTGCAGCCGGGCCGCGCCCACAGCGGCCATGGCCCGGCTGGCGGCTCGGCCGCCCCACAAGGAGCGACCCTCGGGCCGCCTGCGGGCCCCGCCTGGCTGGAGCACCGCAGTGGTGTGCTGGGTTGTGGGGTCTGGACACGGAGCCCGGAGATACTTGCGGCTCTGCTATCTGCGCTGTCACCACTGGAGCCTTCCTGCCCCTGGGGCCGAGGCTGGCTGTGGCAGTAGCCACGGGGACTGCATGGGCTTCAACTGCTGGGATAGGGGGCTGTGCCTTCGCAGAGACACGGGGAGAAAAGGCAGACACTGCAGGGCTGCCAGAAGCATTCTCCCCGGTGCTCTGGCAGTCCTGCAAGAGCTGCTCGTGCTGTGCCTCTCCAGGCCCACGTTACACTGCCACATCCTTTACAGACATCACCCCATTACAGTGCTTCCTCGAGAGGCAGATGTCTTCCTCCTCCCCTTCCAGCACTAAACACTTCCAAGTGGCCTCTCAAATAGTCTTGTTTCTCACCCTTCTCCACTATAGCTTATCTTTATTATCAGCATCTCTACTATTCCCGTGTGGCAACAACTTTTCTCTTGCATCTCTACTGCTCCAAACCCTTTCAGTTAAGAAATGAGCCGTGACCTTCTCATGCACCTCCATTGCTTCACCCTTTCACATCTCACTGCAGCAGCACTCCAGAAACTATTCCAGTTACTAAAAATACTATAGATTTCCCATGGCTGCTTTTCCAAATACCTTTCAGTAGTGCATCGCAAGCACAACTTAATTCCTGAGCATTTGACATTTTGATTCACACCTTACCAACCCGTCTTTGACAAGCAACATCCCAACCTCTTGTAAATGTTATATTTTTTTATTGGAGCAAGGAGTTGTGATTTTTGTCTTTTCTTCATTTCATTCTAGAAGTACTCAAGTCTTCACATTTTGACAAGTGTTCTCCTGGCTGAAAACATAGTTTTTTATTACTAATTGATGTCTACCTGTATTTCCAAGAACTGTCAGCCAAAAAGCAAGGAATAATGATTTAATGTCAGAATAGCCTTAGTACATAAGGACTAGTCTAGCCATAGAATATAACATTTTAAATTACTACTGTGAGAACAGAATAACTGTAGACTTCGACGGAGATGTAGACTCCCAGATTTCCATTTTCTGAAATGAAAAGCATGCACCACTAGATGTCATCATTCCAGTGATTAAGGAAATGAAAGGACATTGGACCTTTGCTGAAGCAGACATTTCACACTGATGAGCTGCCGAGAAACCACCGGGACTTTGCAGTGGTTGGGGCTGTAAAGCTGAGGGTCCAGGATGTTGACAGGTTCACTGTGCAAACATGGGGGGTGTGCAGAGAGTGAGGTTAGGGAGGAACACAAAAGAGGAGTGAATGATGTGGGCTGCAAAAGGGGCCAGTCCTGTTTAAAATGAGGCTGGTGGGCACACTTGTCCAACTGATTGCTGGGGGCAAATCTCTGTATCCTCCCCAAACTGTGTGTGTGGGGAGTGCAGGTGTTCACCGCCAAACCTCAAGCTGGCCCAGCCAGCAAGTGGGAGACCCATGGACTCAGTAAGAGGCCAGCAATCTGGGCAGGGGTGCTGTGGGGACAGAAGGGCCATGATGGTGCTCCAGGAATGCGCAAACGTGAACATGGAGAGAAAGTCATGTGCATCCTACACTGTTGACCTTCTGTCCCTGCCAGGAGCGACCTGCACTTGTATCTCCTGTGAGCCCCATGTGCGGGTGCTGGTGAAGGCAGTGGCATCCATGTAGCCAGCCGTGTCTGTGTCCTTTGAGCATGGGTATGTGTCTCTGGGAGGTGAAAGCAGCAGGTCCATCCATTGAAGACTGAGGCTCCCTCACACTGGGCTGCATTCCAGCAGCCAGGCCGTAGGGACCACTGGGCTTGAGCTGCTAGAGGCTCCTAATATTCCTTAGCATAGAGCAATGATACTTAAATAGCAAACAGCATTATTGGGAGATAGATTGAAGGAGAAAATACTGAATTTCTACAGAGATCATTTATTTTTATTGACAATGCAGTGGAACAAGGACCCCTAAACTCTTAAAGTAACTACTGAAATATTTTCTGATAATAGCTTCATAAAATATTTATTGTGTTCTGTTTCATATATATAAAAATGCATGATTCCAATATTATAATCCCAGTAAGTTTTTAGATATACTGAGATTAAAAATCTAGCGCTGGTAAAATACAACAATTTTTTCCTGTGTGCTGATTTAATGACTCAGAAAACTGCCCTTGATGACCATTTGAGATGCTTCTTTGTAGCAGCATGCCCAGTGATGACAGCAAGAATAATTTCCAGTTATGTGTTCCATGGACACTGTTGCAAACCATTGGAAGTTAAAGCAGTTATATATCTATTGTGTATATCTATTTGTTTCCTACACACTGAAAAGGAAGTGGTGGAAAGGAGGAATAATGACACTTTCATTTTATTGTTAACTTCTGCAGTAGACAGTGCTTCCCTAAAAGAGAAGACTTGGAACATGATTATTTCTGTATTCTTTTTGCATCTTGAAGTAGTTTTCCATACTAACTGTACTTACGGTTAAAATGAAAACTATTGAAATTAAATATAGAAATTCAGTCTCCAAGTAGAATGCCTAACTGAATTTTATGTTGATTTTTAAAGGTGAAAAAAATTGACTCTAGTCTGTATGAAGATTTCAAAAACCATTATTTTGGAGATGAAGTCTTGCATCGCTTTGATCTTTGCTCCATGTTCAAAAAAAAGCAACCAAATGGTTACTACTACTGTGAGTCCTCTATTGTTTTTGGTAAGTACATCTTAATTTTTTTCTGGTCAGTTGCGTTTCTGAGTTATATGTGCAAAAAGCCATTTGTTCTGGAATGTGTGTTAGGCAATTATTGTAAGATTCATGGAGTCTGACAGAAGTCTCTCCCTTAGTCTTGGCTCGGTAGGAACTCTATGCAGTGGTTCTCACTGACAGCTAAAGTTTATGTTCAATTATCCATCTCCAGAATCCCATTCCATTTCTCATCCTAAAATGAGTGTTTAAGTTAAGTGAGATGTATCACTCCCCAGAGCTGCTCATCTCTCTGTTGACTTTAAGTACAGCCTGTGTGACTAAGTCATATTAGACACAGTACTTATAGATGATTAAAGCTAAGTGAAATGTCTCTGGTTTGGCAGAGATGTGACCTTATTTGGTCTACATTCATGTACAGAGAGAATTTCAGTGGCAGATTTGATAATAACTCTTCAGAATACTGTTAGACTTTAAACATTGTACAGACACCTTGCTAAATTATTACAATGCTAGAAATCACAGTTGTGTTTTCCTGCTTTGCCTGATCAGAAATACCACTGTTAGAAGTTAGTGCTGGTTTCAGGACTATATTTAGGATTTTGTTGACAATTTGTTTTCTCCCTTGTGGTGACTTCTTTGTGCTGCAGCATTGCTGCTGGAAGTGCTTACTGGCTTTAAGGATTGTTCTGAGGACTTCTAATTAATACTTAAACAATACTTGAAACATGCCAGGCACTTCACAGATTCTAATTGTGTTAATATTTTGTTTGTGCTTAGGGTCACCTTCATTTAGCTTAGCTAAATTGTTATCAAAAAAATCAGAAGCAGTACAGAGGAAAAAAGGTATAGGATGTGGCACAACTATTGCAAAATCCAGATCAGTCAAAATCAAAATGAGATATATTTATTTATCGATATATCTGTCTTATCCTATTTATTACCTTGCGTTATGTATATATGTATGCAATAGTTTTATCTTTGTGTATATAACTATATATATAATATCTTCTGTACATGTTTGTGTATTTAAATATTTTTATATGCATCCAAATGCTTCAGAGAAAGAGAAATTACAAGATCATTTAACGTGGTGTAACATTTTTGATCTGGGTGAAATTGAGGCTCTGCTATTTACCAATATTCTTCAGACTATTCTGGAATATGATTAAGGAATTTAGTACATAACTCATTACAAAAAAAGAATCTGCTTAGTGATATATTTGGTAGATATATTTTTCCCAAACATTTGTTTAAATCTGCCTTGTTGAACTTGTCTTATGACATCTCAGATTGCTGAAACGAGACAGTCTTTCAGCAGTCTTTTGAATGTGAGTCCCATTAAATGGTTTACAACAGCAGTCAATCAACCAGTATTCAAAGCAAGAATCAGATGCTTGTTTGGCTTTAACTCAATCCCAGTATGACCATGCGTAAAGAATTTATGTGTCGTTTTCACAGTCCAAACAGAATTCTGCCTTGAATTATTTTTACATGAGCACTGCATCTGGCTTTCTCTAGCCATAAAGAGAATGGATGTTCTTCACTGATATTAGATTAAGAAAAAGTGCTGTACAATCCCCATTTTTCTTAGTTTTAAATGGATTTAGATGCATCTTGATGAAATATGTGCATTTAATTTCTTGGTTTTGTACATGTTAATATATATTTATTTAAAGCTGACAAGTGAAGAAAAACACTATACTGGAATAAAATTTAAATGTCTTATTTTTTAATTTCAGAGAAGGAGAAATTGTATTTTAATGAATTTTTAAAAAATCCTTTTGAAGTGTTTTAAAATGTGATTTGAATAGTGGTTTTAGTAATTATAGGTAGCTAGGGCATTAAAATAAGGGAGTTAATGTAGTTCTATTAATACGTCAGAAATAGTGAAATTTAAAAACTACTTAATACAGACAAAACACTGTATCCAGATCTAGTTCTTCCTGCATGCACATGTACACAAGCAGTTATATTTTCCTTGAAGTACACAGAAATTACAGAAACAGAATTTACTTGTTACATAGAGTTCAGTCAGAGTTGAGTATTTTGCATTTAATAAGATAAAAAAATCTGGAATGGCGTCAGAATTAATGTTAGAAATCCATTCACAATGGATTTACTACATTACTGCGATGTCCTGGCAGCCGTGTCCTGGCTAAACTGTCCTGGGGACATCAGGCACAGCATGGCCAGCTGGGCAAGGGAGGGGATTGTCCTGCTCTGCTCTGAGCTGGGGTAACCTCACCTCCAGTGCTGTGGACTGTTTTGGGTGACACAATGTAAAAAAGACATTGAGCTGTTAGAGGGTGTCCAAAGGAGGGCAACAAAGATGGTGAAGGGCCTTGAGAGGCAGCTGTATGAGGAGCAGCTGAGGTCACTTTGTCTATTCAGCCTGGAGAAGAGGAGATTGAGGGGAGACCCCATTGCAGTTGGAGCTTCCTTGTAAGGGGAAGCAGAGGGGCAGGTACTGATCTCTTCACTCTGGTGACCAGTGGCAGGACTCAAGGAAATGGCATGAAACTGAGGTGGGGGAGGTTTAGGTTGGGCGTTAGAAAGAGGTTCTTCACCCAGAGGGCAGTTGGGCACTAGAACAGGCTCCCCAGGGAAGTCACAGCCAGACAGAGTTCCAGAACTGTTTGGAGAATGCTCTCAGGCACAGGGTGTCACTCTTGGGCTGTTCTATGCAGGGCCAGGAGTTGGACTCAATGATCCTGATGGGTCCCTTCCAACTCAGCGTATTCTATGATTCTATGGCTAATAAGTGTCACAACATATATCAGCTGCACATTTGTTTAAAAGTGTGTTTAAAAAGAGGGGAACCAAATGAGATTGATATGAATAAAAGGCAGATGTACAATACTTGCTGAACTGCATCACTATGCACTGCGGGTAATCAGGCTTTGACAGGATGTTACAGAGCATCATCCACTAACTTTAGCAGAGCCTACATCTACAGCAGAAGCTTTCTCTGTCTGTGTGCCAGCCCCACAGGGTATGTGTTCAGGAGTTAAAAATTGATGTGATAGTGAAGGTAATGTTGAAGCTTCATCTTCAAAGCAGAGTTCAGTTTTCTACTTAAAGCTAACAAAACAGCAAGGCAACCAAGCGTCCTTCTTTGGACCACCCACCTCATGACAGCTGTTGTATGTCACCACAAATCCCAAAGTAGAGAGTGAGTGCTGGGATGAGTTAAGCTTTTCAATATATACTCCTTCACCTGAATGATTGAGTTTTTGATATCTTGGTAAAGATGTTCAGTAGATCCTCTGACTGTCAGAAGGAACATTATGTAAATCTTTTGTCAGATATACCTTTAGTATTGTCACTTAAATATTTTCAGGATCCATTAATGAAGATTTTTGTAGACTTGTTTCAAAGAAAATTGGTTTGCAGTATTATAATGTAAAATGAGATTATATGCACATTAAAGAAAGTTATCACATGCCAAGCTGTTTTCTGTGATGTTTCTTCTGAGTGGATTGTAAGAAGTTTATACATCTGCCTTCCCCTGTGCTATCTCTGAGGTGGAGGAACTTCAAGAAGTCTGTTGCTTGGTGGAAACCACACAGCAGGTTACTGTTACTTTCTGCACAGCCAGAATTCATATTTCTGAAATGTGGTTCAACCTGGAGGTTAAAGTACTCTTACAGTCCCCCTCAGTCCTTGCAATCAAGCAGTAGCAATATGGAAAATAAAGTATCAGACTGTAAATGTCTGCTTTATCTGCATAAAAGCATAATAATGTAGTAAAAGGTAATGCTTCTTTCTGTTCAAGTAATACCTCAAAGAGATGCCTTTTGAAGTAGCAGAACACTAGTGGATCCATATGCTTTTTGCTTTTCAGTGGATCTATGTACAAGTTTGATGTCTAGTCTGACCTTGTCACCAAGGTCATTCTGCAGTCTCTGAGATGGGAGACACCTGCATAAAGTTGCTCTTCCAATCCTAAAAAGGAGTGTCTAAGACAGGCAGTATCTAAAAAGTGTCTATGATAGCCAAGCTGTGAGTATAAAATACATTGCTTTAGCAGGTGTTAATATTTGTTAATTAGCTAGCTCACTAATTTCATATATGTGTCTATATATAAAAACGTAAGTTTTCAACATGTTGCTGAAAAATTCATTCTTGCCAATTGCTGGTGTTAGGCTATTTAAACGATTTAAGTAACATTTTTGTAGTTTTAATAAACTTGATAAGGCTTTCATGATGCTGTTTATGCTTCTGCATTACATAGTAAAATGCTAGCCATGGGCAGCTGCTAAACACCCATGTCTCAAACAAAGAATAAGATGTTTCTGATGGTAAGTTGTATATGAGCCCTCCAGACTGAAGATAAATTTGTCAGCAATAGATTTGGGAATACCCACAGGGAAGAAAGAATTACAGAAGGAAAAACAGGAGAAAGACTCATCTGTACCTGAAAGATAAAATAGATATGATAATTTCACTCTACGAACTCTGAACAATACTGAGAAGAAGCAGAAGACTGAAAATAAAGGAACTGGAAATCAAGTGATAGTTGGATAGATTGTCAACATCCCTCAGTCTGCTCTTGATAAAAATGAACTTACAGTGTCAACAAAAAAGACAGTAGCATTTTGCCTTCATCATCAAGGATGAAGACGTTTCACATATAGTATGCAATATGAAATTTTGCCAGTTTGTCTGAAAGCTTTTTATAGTGTCACTATCTTAAATGAAAGAAAGATTGTCATTTGTCTCCTGTAGATGCTCTCCCGCTTTTCTCTTTACTGGTGGTTTGACCTCAATGTGGTTGATTTTATTTGTATGGCAATCGAGCATTTTCTCACACTGGGAACAGCAATGGTAAATAGGCAAATGCTGCTTTAATTGTCCATATTCTACATCCAGCAAGATTACACATATTATGTGTTGGTTTCTTTTCACCTTCCTTCTTAATTGCATGACAGTGATTAACTTTTTGTAAAATAATGATACATTCTTTAGTTTTACCTGTTATATGCCTTTCTTTCCTCTTGCAATTTCAAAATACCCTTAGGTTTGTTTCTTTCTCTTCTTAATTTTCTTTCCTTGATAGTCTATTTGTAGCCTAGCTTCTACTTTCTCCACCCTATTAGCTTGTGAGTAACTGTTTTTGAGATTATTGCATATTTGTGGCAATTCTCCCAAATTTTAATTAACTATATGGTAGTCATAGTGCATCTGGATAAAAATGTCTTGGGTGGTTTTCCAGGGGCTGTTTCTTAACACTTGAATTAGTATTAGTTTAATAATTAATTGAATAAGTCTTAACACTTAGTAATTAGATCATGGCTTGTGTTGAGTTTATCTAGAACTGCTGCAGTCTTGTGCATGCAGAGTGCTGAATAAGTATTTGCCTAAATAAAAAGCAATAGATATTACATGCTAATCAGTAAAGTCTTTCCCTAAAGCACTGTTTCTCAGCTGAGTCATGTGGTAGAATATTGACTTAGAAAGATGGTTCTTTCAAACATGGGAGAGAAAAATTCACATATTGGTTATTAAGCTAAAAGCCAGGCTCTTTATGGACACTGACTACAAAGTAGCAATCCTGGGGTTTCTTACACACATCAAATACTTATCAATTTCCTAATGACAACAGCGTGGTGCCCTTTGGATTCCTTTTCATTACTCCTGCATTAGAACTTGATGGATGGGTTCTAGCGATGTATCTCATCTTGTATTGCTACACTGGGCTGTTGCTTCTGTATTTGGTAATTTTCTGCTTTTGAAACACTGATCATTAGTATCGCGTTTTTCAGAATGAGATAGCATTTTTGTATTAGTTTTGTAAGACCAGTTACAACCTAGAAGCTCTATGGCTTCTTACTGTGTCTGGATAAGGAGAAGAGGCTAATTAAGAGGGAGGTAACTAATATGGTTTGAAAATGGAAGTTTTCATTTCAGAATAATATTTCATTGTTCTGAGGTAAATTCTAATGTTTGAGCTTTAATGTTGGCAAACATGTCACAAACTCTTCATGAGACAGTGCACAGGGAGCTTCAAAGACAGGAACATGATGTTTAGAATTCAATCATTTATCTCCTCTTACTGAAACAAGCAAAAACCCTTCTCATTACATTCTGTAATAATGAGATTTGTTTTTTGCATTTGATTATGAGATGTAATTTATTGTACAGTATTTTTGCTACACTCTTTTTAAAATATCTTAATGCATTTCTGTTCAAAAGACTATTTTCCTTTGTTTGTCAACAAAAAAGTATTTGAAGTAGTGATGTGTTTTTGTTCCAGAGCTCTTATCAGTAGTTGAAAATAAGTCAAAATAAGGTTTTCAAAAATACATGCAAACAATGGGATAAAACTGATAAAGTAAATGTAACAGGATGCACAAAATCCTATTTGATGTCAGTAAGACTGTGATTCATAATTGAAAATTTAGTTGAGTATATAAAACGGCGGAATTGATTTTTCACAACATAGTATGCCATAAAAATACAATTTAATAACATCCAGCAGGGTTTTAGTGTCTTAAGTATTTATGCTTTAAAGATATTTTCCTCAGCAGACTTTGGTGTTCAAACAACTAATTTATTTTTAAATTTAATATATTAAAAATACATTGAAAATGCTTAAAACATTTAATAGTTCAATATACCTTAATTGCAAAAAAGTAAACAGACAGGTGGTGTGGAGTAAATGAAATATGTAATTTTTTTTATTGAATGGATCAGTAAATATATAATATTCTTTCATTGAATGGTTCAGTGGAAGATAATTTATTTATATTCTTAAAATTTTCCTAGCTTGCAAGGTGCTTTTGTTGATACATATTATTTGTATAGTGTTGACATCAACACTCTACAAGTAATATGTTTGATTTACCATAATCAAATTAAGCTCTTTCTGCAGTGTATGAGGAGTCTTTTTCAGTAGTTTGAAGGACCTGGAATGAAAGGACAACCAGTTTTCCACTGTCCAAATGTCATCATTTTTTTAGTCATTTCTGGTTAGTGTAGAGCTCTTACACAGTGTATTGCATGATTCCATAGAGACTCTGTAGGTTTCCTACCTAATCCTTATGAGGTATTCTAAAATAAGATGTGGTTGCAGATCAACAGAGGTCTGTACTTCAGGGATAATGACAAACACTGACACAAAAATGTAGCTGTTGGGGAAAAGGGCTTGTTTTGAGTAATATGGCAGCTTGCATTTCTCTTTCATGACAGTACTCAGCAATTAATAGAAACAGGTGTTTCTAGGATAGAAACAATAGTTTCCTTACTCTGGACTGTGCATAAAATATTTCTGAGTCCCCTAGTATTTGTAAAAGTAGGTTCTCTTAGTGAAAATAATTTCAAGATAAAATGTGACAGATTTTAAAGATGCATTGTTAATGTGGCTTGTAGTGTCATTTCTTGTTTTCAAGAAAGCCGCAATGCTGTTTCTCATGAAAGCAGTAGAATGTAAAAGCAAGATTACATCAACCACAAGCTAAAACATGGCATCATTATTTTAACAGTAGCCTGCCAAGTTACTTGGTTTTAATCTGCTCTTAAACACAACAGAGAGGATTGTCACAGTACCTGCTGACTACATAGTATGTGATCTTCTATTTTTAAAATGGAGATAAGATATTTAAGATCTGCATTAATATTTGATGACAGCTAAGAGACCTGAACCTCCTCTCTGTTTATTGAACAGTTAGGCAGATATGTTGGGTAGAAAAGTTTGGAGATGTCAGTCAAGCAATATAAAGACCTTTCTGGGAGGGTGCAACAAGCTTGTTGCTGTATTTCATACATGAAGAGTTTTCATTTCTTAGTGAAGTATATCTGAGTCTGCATGTGGACCCTTATTTGTCAGTGTCGTAGTTTTAAGCCACTTAACTTTTTTAAGTTATCCAGCCAGGGACAGTCCAGCATTGCACATAATCCCCCTGCCCCGCACATACCAGAGGATGTGGGGTTTTTACACTGCCTTTCATGCTAGTAGCAATTCCTTCCCTGCTCCATTGCAGGATTAAATGTGCTAACCACCCATGGCATGTGCTATGTGGTGTTACTCTAGTGTTTCATGTACCTCTCTCACTCCTGCTTTGGAAGTGACAGGGAGCACTTGGGATCACATGGAGATAACAGTGCTAAATGCAGCTATTTTCCCTGCTTCTCATGTGTGGGTGCCACCACTAGGCTGATGCTATAATGTTTAGCTATGTACTAATTTCTGTACCGGCATCAGCAGCTCAGGAGGTGTGCATGGCCAAAGCCATGATACCCAGGTGTAGGTTGAACAGGCAGACATGCTCACATTTACCAGACATGCTTACAGACAGCTGAAGGTATGCTTCCAATTTTTTAACTTTCTAAACATGCCTACTCTGTATTTTCTGAGGCAGAGTGGGTTCACACTGCTTGCAGTCTGAGCAAATATCTGGGCATATGTGGTTGCCAAAATGCTGAGCTTGACAGTTTCAGTTGGCAGCACAGATTTCTGTTCACATAGATTTGTATTAGCTATTGGTACAGCAAGAGTGTCCTTTCTAGACTGCATGTTTTTACTTTAGGTAAATAGTTTACTTTGTGAAGTCCCAAGACATTGCAGTTGACCCTTTAACACGTACTTTTAAAAACCTCTGCTGTTACTTCATGTTTTGCAAAGAGCAGGCTTGTCTTATAGAATTCTAAGTAGCCATCCACAGCCTAGGGATTACACCAGAAAGTAATTGCTGACTGAAGACTGTTTGAAAAACCTTTTGCCTTTTAAATCATTTATTTAGAGAAGCAGTGAAAATGCCACAGTTGAATTTTAATACCTAGGCTACCATCGCTTTTTTTTTTTTTTTTAATGTTTAAGTTGGTTTGAATCAGAAACCTTAGATGCTGAACTTTATTGTTTTAATCAAGAGAACAAACAAAAGCCTTTTTTACACATATAAATGCTCCTAATTAAATGCTTTTGGAAAGTGGGTCAAGCTGAACAGCAACAAAGCACTCTCTTATTCCAAAATAA
Source organism: Parus major (assembly GCF_001522545.3). Classification (NCBI taxonomy): domain Eukaryota; kingdom Metazoa; phylum Chordata; class Aves; order Passeriformes; family Paridae; genus Parus; species Parus major. Next base: position 58,922,183 of record NC_031770.1, on the reverse strand, counting down.
GACTGTTCACATATGGAATTATTCAGAAACAGCTCTTAGTACTTTAAAATTCCCAGGCAGTGTTAATCTGTCTTATCTTTCAAATGCAGGCAAGCTCTATAGTTTTCCTTCCCCATTCCTATCGTATTGCAGATTCAAAACACATTGGATGTTAAAATTTTTCATCACTTGATTAGTTTGTTACATCACTTCTGGAAGAAGAGGAGATTTGTTAGTATATATTTAATATTAGAAATGTTATTTTCACATGTAAGCAAGTAAAAGCAATCATTATTTTGATTGGGATGTACTCTTTCAGATGATTATGTTGAATTCTTTGTGATCTTTATTATTAGTAAATTCAGCTTTCTGTACATTGTGGTTTCCTTTCCTGATGTATACAATATCTCAAATAACATATCACCCACAATCCAGATTATGGTTACACTGATTCCTTCTAGTTGTCTTGCAGTTAACTAGTCAGAGCTTCTCATTTTGATGTTTTTATTCCCAGAAATATGCAGAATATCTGGTTTAACTTGATTCACAATTCATTGCCAGGAGTGGTTTGACTGTACTCAGTCATTACCTCTAGTCTTGAGATAGCTTTTCTTAATTTTCTAAGAACACAAAACACATGAAAGTATGCTGTGTCTCCAAATGGAGTTTAAAATATTACAGTACAATTCTTTCTATATAGGCATAAAACCCTAAGTATTTCAGAGAAAACCAAATTACATAATTTGAAATATAGATGTGTAAACCCTAATGCCCTAGTTATTTGAGAACTATTGCAAATATTTCCCTTATAAAGAGTCATCTGTATTATTACTTCTTTGTATCATGATGCCTTTTATTTGGTTTTATGACCAACTTGCATAATGATATTGTGTTTATTCAGGTGCTTATGAGGAATAAGGAATAAGGTTTTAGAGGTTTGGTTCTTTCTTACTGTTTATCTTCACATTCAGTTTTAAACTCTCCACTCACTTTCAGTCCTTTTCTTCACTTCTTTCTCTGTTTGGGACTTAAGTAGTACAGGGCCAGTGGTGGTGAGGTTCATCTAATGAGATTCAAAGGAAAAGAAAATATTATTTTGGGAGAATATTAATTTGTGTTAGTAGATTTGAAAGGTGAGAATTATAAAGTAGAATGTGATAGCTGAGTACAAAATATTTTTTATTATCTGGATATATTTGAACTATTTAGCTTCCCTTTTGTTTAGAGGAGGAATCTTGTCTAAATGAGTTGCTCAAACACATGGAATTAGTCAGCTGCATAAACCTGATAAGTTTCTTTTCTTTAGCACTAGCTATTCTGACTGCTGAATTTTTATTTCAATACTTTTGTCTTTATGGTTTATTTAATATAGCAGAAGAATCTGTAAGGGTTTGTGTTTTGTCACATGTGTATATTTTCAATGTAAATTTACATTTGTGCAAATTCAAGTGTAATGATCTGTCAGTGCAGTTATGTTAACAACTTTGTACTAGTAGGGCAATTACAATAAGAAATCTGCACATCTTCAGACTCTTTTAAGGGCTGTTTTCCCAAGCAAATTTAGGTCCACAGTGCTGGCCCCCACAGTCTCTTGCACTGTGAAATATAACATGTATTGAATGTATGTACCTGGCTAAAAAGTGCATTTCATAGGTAGAAAAGTCCTTCTGTTTTGTATTAAAGGAGGGGGTTGTTACATATCCTTGTGTATAAATAAAATTTACAATTAAAAAAAAAAATAAGTTTTAGATTAATATCTTTTGTAGGAATTTGGTCCCAGAATGAGATGCATCCATTTCCAGTTGTGGGGAGTCCAGTATCTCAAGAGTAGAGTCAAGAAAGTCTGAACTGAATGTTGCATTGAACAAGCCAGGCATCAACACCTCTTTGTCTTACTTTGATTTTTGAGTTAGGCATCTCAACCAACTGGGATCCAAAACCTCTGCTTATGATACATGGCTACTTAAATCCGGTTTCATGTTTTATTTTAAAGAGGAAATACTTTTTACATATATAGTTTGCTTGCAAATTGAACTGGATATTTGGGCTTTTTTCTTCTCTCAACTTGGGGAAATTCAAGCCCCCAAAGACTTGCAAAGCCACAAATGGCAGCTTAGTGTGGATGCTGAATGATGCACCAGTGTTCTTCAGGGAACTTCACCAGAGCAGCAGAGAATTCAGACTTCATGGAGCCAAAGAATGAGCCCCACCCCTGCCCCAAATCAGACTCTGTAATCCTATGAATATTTTCTGGAGTGTTTAGTCTTAAGGAGGTCACAAGCACAATGCTAAAATGCTCGCTGAACTCTTAATCTTGTGGCTGATTTAGAAAAGGGAGTGTCCAGATTCTGGATTCTAAGCTCAGGCTGTTCAAAGTGAGCCAGTTATGAACATGACTATTTCTGCTACTGGACAACAGGAGAATATGTGGGGTTTAATTCAGTTTCTGGATGCAGACGCATCACTCCTGGCTAAATGCTCTGTTTGATGCTTGTCTTTTTTTTGGTATTCATTAGAAATAAATTATCAATATATAGGATTGATAAATGCATATTATATTTATGAACCTCTGTGTGTGTTTACATGTTTGCATATAGTGCACATGCATGCATGTTTACTGTAAGGTGATGCAAAACACTGCTTTTAAGCAGCTCTTTTCTTGCTGAAATCCTTGTAGTTAATTCAGCCACAGTGGTGGGTGTTCGTTCACATGGAGGAGGTTAAAAAAAGCACAGCAGAAAAGCACTGAATAATGTGGGTTTGGACAGCATTTGTCTGTGGGACTTGTATGGTGCCTTGACATATATCCAAGCTGCTTCCTACCAGTTGCACAGTAGATGCCCCCGTGATAGGCTTTGGATTGACTGTAGCCCAGATGTTCATTTTCTCATATATCATTAGTATATGTTTCATTGAAATATTCCTTTTCTTTGGAAACAGTTCAGAGAATCTCATACCTGAATGTCCATTTAAAGGAGCATCTTTTCTGACTGTTGCATGTGGTTATCTTTTGTATGTGAGCTTATTTTTCAAGCTGTGCTAGCTTTCGCATTCTTATGTAAAAGGTTCATTAGCACTTTAAAAATTCACGTTTAACATCATAATTAAAATACATAGATACATTTTATCAATTAGTATAAAATAGCAGTTTTAAAATCAGAACAGATACTGTAGGTATTACCAGGTATGGGGGTATTTCTCCTCTCTCCAAAAGTATCTATCATTGCTGAGGATGAAAACAAATGTCTCTTTCCCTTCTCAAGGAGTTGTACAGTACACAGAATTTTTGTGGAAATAAACAGAATGAGAACAAACAAAAGATGCTTTTTTACTTCATCTAATCCTTGCTTACAGGAGTAAATTTTGTAATGAAATACTTTTCAATACATTGAGGTAAAGAGAAAGAATTTGTAATTTCACTTAGTTGATGTTGTAGCCTCTTGTTCACAGAGCGAGTGCAGAATCACATTCCCTTTTTTATGACCTTTATAAATACCACTGTGTCCTTGGAGTATAGAAATATGTGGGAATGCCCACTCAGTTAATTACATTTTGCTCAGTTAATATAAGCATCTTGGTCTCCCAATTCTTAAATTCCTTTTTAAGAATGAAAATATTTTTCTCAAAATGGCACAATTTTTGTACAAATAGGTGTTCATATATGAAACCAAAATTCCAGAACACACTTCCCTTCATATTTATAAATTTTAAATACTGAGATTGGAAGGCAATAAACATATTTCTATGTGAAAATACAAGAAAGTCTTTGAGGAGTAGTACTAGCTGGCTTATCTTCTGAGAACCTTCCAGTAAATTGCTCCTAGCTGTTAGATCACTTTTGACTCCATAATTTTCTAGGACTTTGAGATTATGCACTTTCAGTGTTCCAAATTTTATATTACGTAGATATCACTTCTGTATCTTTTTATAGAGATGTGATAAAAAATCACAATGCATAATCTTTGCTTCACTTGTTCTTACTTTATGTTTTACTTCTTCCAAGTATGCATAACATTTAGATTAATTGTTGTCACTAATTTTATGTTACCTACAAAGAAACTTACCCATTTATTTAAATATGGATATATTTTAATTTTAAACCTATAAGCATATTCAGTTAATGTCTGAGTCCCTTGGGTAAGTCCTGTAATTACATCTACATTATTTTAGTGAACTTTAATACTTTTTCTCATCTCATCTCATAATTGGTGGCCAGTGAAAACTTTGATTTGTTTAAATCAAAATTAGGAGGCTGTTGATCTGTAGCCAAGGAATGGCTGGGTTCTAGATGGTGTCTGTTAACTTTAGGGCAGGACTTGATTTTTTTGTTACTTATTGGGTTTAGAGAAGAATGTATGAAAGGAATAACAAGAATCTATATATGACTAACCAAAATGAGTTTAGCTCACAGTCATCTGAGAAAGCAAAAGCTGGCTGGCATTCCCAGTTCTCCTTTTCTTTCCATTTAGAATGAGTTTTCTGCTTTGGTCTGAAGAAAATCTTGGAGGAGAATAGCATAAGAAATGAGTCAGTGTTACTGCCTGTCCTGATCCTTTAGCAGAGTCTATCTGGCACTTCTCTTTGTGATGATAAATCTGGTAGATTCACACACAGGCAGTCATGGCAGTGTAATGCCTTTTAGTTAAAATTACACCAGCAGTTACCCAGCTTTCAATCCGTTGGTGTGTTTATGATGTGTTGGTAGACCATATGCTAGGGGGTCAACTGGAAGTGATAAATGCAGACTATTCACTACACTTACTGCAAAGATATATTAATAATAAATGCATTTTTTGCACCTGTTTTCGAGATGAACATTTCAAATTCCATGCTCTTTTCCCCTTTCTTTTCATAGTGTAAATTAAAACAGTGATAAGAAAAATGCAAAATGAAAGAAACAGCTTTTTAAAATTACAGTTAGTAAATGATTGCTGGACTAAATGTTCACAATATTCAAGAATATGTGAGCTAGATCCTGAAATATTTTGAAATGTCCTATTTCTGTCTTTTTAGGAAGGAGTGAGAGCAAAGGTTGCCTGAAATAAGTTTTTTTTTTAACTGGTATACTTAGAAGGAAAAGTAGCAGCTTAGTGCATTTGTTGTCTGCAAAAGATTGCTGTTTATTAGTTTTAGCTGAACATAGATGTGAGCTTCACCTGGCATGTACTGCTTTAAGTGACATTGTGCATATCAGATGAAAGCCATGGTGCTGCACATTAATCAGATAAAACTATTCAAACAAGAGGGTGGCCTGAAGGATCAATACTTGGTTTCTATGTGAAACTCAAGGTAGCAAGCCCTTTGCTGAGGTGAATGGGTTTAGATAGCCCAAAAAGATGATATTCCTGAGGAATCTCACAGATGTGTGGTGCAAGTCTGGGATGGGAATATGTTACCTACTGCCAGTGGCCAAAACCCAGGCACTGGGGCAGACTAAGCTGCTTTCTCATCTCATTGTCATGGAGGAAACTAGAATTCTCTGGGCATTGACTTTGGCCTGACTTCTTGGCAATTTTGTGTGTCCATGCCAGTCAGGCTCTTAAAATTGAGGATTGATCAAGACTGAACATGATCACTGGTCAGAGCATCCTTCTTTCTCCCTGTTTCATTTACAGACCTTCCTTCCACTGTGGCTGATCTTTTCAAAGGACTGTTGGCTGTGGAAGAAAAGGCTGTATTTAAGGATTTATTCAAATCTAGAGATTAGTTTTCTGAAAGGTTTTGAGGTTAAATGTGTGATTTCAAAGGAAATAATTAATCATTTTCTTTCAGAATATTTATTTTCTGTATAATCTGACCAAATGGATTGGTTGTGTTCCATATGCAGTTTACTAAAGCAAATAGCAGCACTCAAACAGATTTCAGTGAACCATATTAAGGTGCAATCTAGCTGATGACATCAAAACCTTATTAATTGTGGTTTTTAAATGGAAGTTGTACATGGATTTCTTTAGTGACTTTATGCTACTTTCCTTTCCTTTAATCCCCCATCAATCATAAAAAACCTTTGATACAGCCTTAAAAACATAGCTGTAATGCACAGTAACCAGTATTGGTCCCTACATTTCTGTTCTTTAATGCTAAGTACTTATTTGCACAGTACCAAATACCTCACTTTCACTGGCATTCAGGAATAACATGGCAAAAGGTTGAAGAATTATGTAAAGCACAGGGTATTTGTTCTCACTAGAAAGTCAGAAAAAATAACCTGTTATTACTGATTTCTGGAATTTCAAAGAGCATAGGGCATCTGTCTATTTGACATTTAATTTTTCTTCAGACTGTAGAAATATGTATTTAAGGAGCCTTCTGTGGTTGTACGATCAAGTACTGCTAAAACAAATGAAAACTTTTACAGAAAGGACCACCTTAAATATCATTTCTGTCTTGACTTGCATTCTTGCCAGCAGTTTTAACAAGCAGGGGAAAAGGAACTTTGTCATTTCTCAGAAAATTAACAAATGGGCACTGGAGCACCAGATATACGAGATCAGGGAGAAGCTGCAATACTGGGGAATGTTGCAACAGGAGTGAGAAGGGGACAGCAATAAGGACCTCTCTGTGAAACTTTATGCCAGCTAAATTTTGGGTACATTAAGTGAGTTATTTATGTATTTTAGTAATCCAAACCTGAGAATCATTTTAGTAAAGAATGGTATTGAAGAGCAATAGATCAGTAATAAAATACTGACTAGGGTCAGTGGCAGTAGCAGATCAGATACACAAAAGTGTGGTACAGTGTCAGTGCATTTCAGTGACTTTCATGACAGTTGTTGGCGTAAAAGAGTGTTAGTAGTAACAATTAATTGTAATTTCTTTTTTTCCTTTTAAAAAAGTGTATTCAATTTGCTTGTTCTCATGGAAAAATCAGTTGTTTTTTTAACAAGAATTGTTCTAGTCTATGTACAACACTCAGCATTTCAGAAAGAAAATTTTAACATAACATTATCAAAAATTTATGCTTACAGAAAAAAAAAATCACTGTGCTGTGTGCATGATGCACACATTTTTTTTTTATTATTTTTATTATTTATTTACATTTTATTTTAAATGTAAAAATTAGTCATGTTTGAATGGAGAACAAGGGAAGGATGTTCAAGAACAGATCTCTAACTTCTTTTTCCTGGTTGCAGGGTTTTCCAGTTCTTCAAAATAATAATTTAGAAACACTAAATGTAATCAGGAAAATAAAATATTCAACATTTGGAAAAAAAAATGAATGTCCTCTAAAAAAAGACAAACAGCATAGTGATAATTCGTTGGAAATTAAGATTTAGCAATGTAGATGTCAGAACATAGTCATTAGACCCTTGCCACTGCCACATCTTACTCTTGTTTAATTTTTATGCTCATAGGAAAACTGCCCATCATTATTTTGCTATAGTAAATAATTTGAAAGTGAGAGGAATCTTTTATATTCTCCTTAAAACTTTTCTGGTGACCTCACACTTAGGTTAACTCTCAGTAAACCATCATTGGACAATAATAGCTGTCTGTAGCTACTGACCACTTCATAGAATTGAGAGATCATATACTAGGAATAGAACTCTTTTCAAGCCTTATTATCTCAGCTGTTCAGTTTGCCTTATTTCAGAAAGAAAAAGTATGTAAATACCAAAAGTTATCCCTTGACTTTTTTTTACAGTTTATTGCACACATGGCATTTAATAATTTGTATTAAGATAAAAGAATCAGGATTTTAAAGGGTGTTTCCCTCACAATAATGAATGTATCCTTCAGTTTCTGGTCCTCATGTTTTTATATATTCTTTAATCTTTCTTTTCCACAGAAACAGCAGGAACTACCTGAATATTGAATGAAATGACTGCTTAGGAGGTCTCAGAGGCTTAGGCTTGTAAACTGAGCCTTGGGAAGACCCTGAAGTGTGAGGTGTACCCTGCCCTGGTTTTTCACAGTGTCAATTTTATGGGACTTATTGACAGGTCTCGTATGTCGAAGGGAACAAATTTTTGTACTGGCAAGCCAGTATTAAAGTCCCTCTCTTACACATCCTCTCAGTGAGGCCAAATCACTTCAGGATTAGATGGGATACCTTGGGACATAGACACCGTAGGTGGTCACATCCACTCTGCAAAGAAGGGTGCCATGATATGTTTGTGGTTTGCACCCACAGGTGCTGTATGGCTTGTTCTAAATGTGGCTCTGAATGCATTCCTGAGGGTAACAGCTTGTACAGTTTGCAGATTTGGTCTTGAGCCTTGCCCTCAGGTTGCATTTAAAATAGAAGGCAGGCTCATTGGTGGCTGGCATCCCAGCCTTTCCTGAAAGGTACAGCGCATTCTGGAAATGGAACTCACAGGAGTAGTGGTTTGTGGTGAGTAGGAGCAAGATTCTCTCTCTAGAAGGCAGTGTTGTAAAACACATATTAATGGTGAGAGTTCCCTGGAGGATTTTAATGGGGTTTTAAAAAACATAGCTAAAATATGCACTCCTGTTTTATAATGCAAATGCCAACTCATTATCGTCTTTTTTTCTTCATCTTTTTTTTTGTTTTGTTTTGTTTCTTTTTGGGTTTTTTTTGTATAATGTATGTTTCTAGGAATATTCTTAAGCTGTTGAAAGAAAATAAAATACATTAAACTTAATTTAGGCTCTTAATTTAAGCTTTTTCTCCAGAAAAAATAAATTGGAAGTGTTTTCAGAAAGATATAATTGAAAAATAGTTTGAATTATACAATGCATTGCAAACCAAGTATCAGAAAGAAATAGGAGCATAGTCTGCATTGTCAAACACAGTAGGAAAATGTTTGCATATTGGCAAGTCCAACAGAACATTTATTTATCCCTTTTTTATCTTCTAAATGGGGATTGTGATTCTGATTTGGTAGGTGCTTGCAAAACAAAACTTACAGTGATATACTGTCTTCTGCACTCTATATATGTGTATGTGTGTTTTTATACACAGGCTTGTGAACAGCTTAGGTTCTGAGAGCAGAAATACTTTTACATTGAAATGCAGATCAGCTTTTCCTCCTCACCCACTTTTTACATAATTTGCACCACAAGCATCATCTAAAAAAAGCTAGGTTCCTTCTGATCAGCTGAACAGTATTCAGGAGCATTAAGAAGGCTGAAATTGCCTCTGCTTAAAATGAATGCATTTTCATTTCTCTTAGTCTTTATCTGCTGTGAGGAGAGGGACTTTCCAAGATTCAAAACCATAATTTCTATTTGGGGAGGCCAATAGTTCTGTTTGCTGGTTTTGCTTCAACCAATTTGTTTTGGTTAATCTGAACAGCCATCCTTGATAAAGGATGGCAGCTTGCCATTCCTTACCTGGAAAAATTTTATCCCTCTGTTTCAATTCCAAAATATCCTTCAGTTTCTCTGCCTCCCAACGAAATGTATGCCAATATCTTTTGGGGCTTAGTCATTTTTAATAATGCTTTGGCTGTTTAGGCCTCATGTGGCTAGGGTTATAATTCTATATCCAGTCATATGTGCCTGAAACAGCTGAAAATTTTGCTCCTCTGCTGTAACTTCTGTCAGAAATGTACTTTCTATGTCTCACCAAAATTTCGAGAGATATCCAAACAGAACAAATAGCAGGCATTGAGCTAGCAAAGGAATGAAAATGTGATCAGACTCACTTTTGTTAATGAATATAATATTTAAAATATTTAAGATGGATCCTATCCAGCTCTGGAGGTTTCAATGGACTTGATGGTCCCTACCCTCATCTTGGAAGTTAGAATGCTTGTAGACTGATGGAGCCAGTGTAAAAAGGCCGGGGTCCTCCTTGAATCCTCTGTTTCTTCTTTGTTCCCACATTTGTGCTTATGTATTTTGTTAGTTTTGGCTAAAAGATGACTTATTATGGATGGATGAAAGAGGTCTGTCAGTGGTTCTGACTACTCCAGAACTGCTTAATAGATTATTGTCATCCTGACATCCATGGATTGCCAGGACTGCTTTGAAGATGATCAGTAAGAACTGTGGTTATTGCATGTTTTAACAGAAGGATTCTTGGGTTTAAGTACAAGAGGACTTAGTTCTTCTTGATACTGGTTGGTTAAACGTACTTGTGGAAAGATGAGAGCACCAGGAGCTCTGTATTCATTTAGGTACTACATAGATGTGATCTGTGTACATAGGAGATTATGCTTACATGAAACTGAAAAATATATGTTAATGTTTGTTTCATTGCTTGAATATTTTTGATTGTTTGGGGTTTTTCTCTTTTTAAAGTTTTTTTTGTTGAGAATATTTGGGAGGTTTGCCTAAAATGTTGTCTGTCTTGTTTTGATCCTGAGCTATGTGGAAGATACGGCTCACTCTTAGAAATGCTTTCTCAGTGTTTAGATGGCTGTCTTCACTTATGCCCTGTAGTATTCATTTTTAATTCATTTATGTTGTAGAATATGGGTCATGTTCTTTTTTTTGCTCTGGGTTAGGCTGACAACATCGCCTCAAGTGAGGCAACTACTTAGCTGAAAGGAATTTCATTGAATATAGAAGTTAAAAATTGTTACAGTTATTTTAAAAACTTGTATACTGTCCTGATTTTTTATTTCTGCTACTGGAAGATAATTCTTTAAACAGTAGATAATCTAATTATTGTTAATAACAGAGTAGTAATAGAAAAGAATAAAAATTACCACCTACCTACCAATCTTATGCATTTAGGTTTTGAATATTACATAGCTTAAAGACAATTCTAATTTTGTGAGAAACTGTGCTTTACAAATATGTTAAATATATTACACTTGTTCTTCTGAGATAAGATGACTTATCCCTGTAAAAAAATGAAATATTCATAGGATTTTCCAGTCTGATATTCTTACTTTTGGGAAAACAAACATAAAATTTCTTGAATCAAATAGTAGTTTGAATGCGAAGTAGTAGACATTTTTGTGAAGAACTTCTGCCACTGGTGAAATTACTGGTTATATGGAAAGTATGTCATATGAACTAGAACATTGAAAAAGTGCAGATTAATAGCAGCGTGTGGTGAATCCAGTGGTAACTGGATTCTTTGCTCATGTGTAAGTATTAGTCTTTATAATTTAAAGAAGAATAATAAAAAAGTCATCTGAGCCTTATGTTTTATTTCATCAATGTGGTGAGGAGAAACTCACATGCTTCAACATCCTTCATATTCATATCAAATGTTAGGAACCATTGCTATCACAAAAGCTGTCTGTAATGTTACTCATTTTCAGTGACTGCAGGTATCACCAGAGATGGTGTGCAAAATTAGGTCTTTTAATGGAAAGTAATTGTGGATTTGGTTTCTTCTGGTTTATTTTTATTTTCTGGATGCAGAAAGAATTACTTTCAAAAGCAAATTGACTGCAGTCATGAAAGGCTGGTTTTCAAGTGCACATGGAGGATTTCTCAGTAAAACTGTTGTTTTCCTGGATCTCCTGGACAGGAGGTTTTGTTATGGTTTAACCCCAGACAGCAACTAATTCCCACACAGCTGCTCTCTCTCTGTTCGCTCTCACCCATGGTGGGATGGGGAGCAGAAGCAGAAAAAAGTAAAAGCTTTGGGTTGAGATAGGAACAGTTTAGTAATGGAAATAAAGTTGTTGTTGTTGTTGTTGATGATGAGGATGATGATGATGATAGGACAAAAAAGGAATAATAAAACCCACTGACAAATGGGTTGTCAGCCTGTCCCCAAGCAGTTATTGGTGCCCCCAGCTAACTCCCCCTGCTTCATACACAGGGCACAACATTCTACACTGTAATATCCCTTTGGCCAGTTCAGGTCAGCTGTCCTGGCTGCACTCCCTCCCAGCTTCTTACCTGCTCACTGGCAGAGTGTAGGAAACTGAAAAGCCCTTGACTTAGAGTGAACACTGCTCAGCAACAGCTAAAACATCAGTGTGTTACCAACATTGTTCTCATCCCAAATCCAAAACACAGCACTGTACCAGCTACCGAGAAGAAAATGGAGCTCTATTCCAGGACAGTGTGCAGATTTTCTAGCCTGTAATCCCACAATTTTTATGTACACCTGCATTCCTTCATTATTAGCCAAAACCCTAACCCAAATGGTGGATCTGTGAGATCATGTTTTGCTTATGTGTATATATGTGTGTTACCTGCCCATTACAACATTAACTTTAGAAGCTGTTGCCAAGTTTCTGGTAAACTAATCAGATGTAGAAATCTTGAAATATTAAATATCTACATGTTGGCAGAAATACACATCCAGATAAAGAGGGAGATATTTTATTAATTCCCACAATGAAACAAAAATTGCAGTATAAGCTTAAGAGCCACAGGGCATCAGGGAGTCTTGCTGTTATGAATGGCTGACCATGGGTCAGTCTTCAGTACGAGTTCATTGGACACCAGAGAGCTGCTTCTCATCCACATCATGTACATTCCTTGTTGTTTAACAGAACAGTTTGTGCTGACAGCTAATTGCAGCAAAAACTGGGATATTCACATAGATTTACCCTCCAAAGATGCTTTGATAGCCAAGAGCATGTGAGCACCCCAATAGTGTTTGATTCCTTTAAATTAAAGGCACCACAAGACAAAATAAGTAGAAAACTGGGTGGTTTTTGTTTTGGTGAGTGGAAGAATACTTAAACAAAATGTATGTCTTTTCATGTGTTTTTATTGACATACTTTGGAGGAATAAACTCAGTTTTCCAACGCCATACAGGCTGTGATAATTTATTGTTGTTTCTCACAGTGTATGCCAAACTTTCACTCTTAGGTATTTTATCATTTATTTACTTTCAAGTCAATAATAACTGTGTTGAATAATGTTATGACTAGTACTAATCCTTGTAGGACTGCCTTCAATTCTGTTTTATCTTTAATCACTAACTGATGTTGCATCTCGTTAGTATTTTATTACCTTAGAAAATCCTTAATTTATTACATCCCCCAGGTGACCTTCATCACCTTCAATTGTCGTACACACCGTGTTGAGAAAGGAGGACTAGTAACCTGGAGTGAAGGTGGCCGGCTCTACTCCTTTTGAAGTCGGTGGCAAATCCCCACCACACCCAGAGCCATAATCCCAGTTTGTTTCTCAGCATCTTAGGCTAGGGCTGCTGTGCCGCTCCTCCAGCTGCCGGAGCAGCTTTCTTCCTTCCTTAGTCTTTTAACTTCATTTTTCCTTATGGGTGGAAAGAAAGAGAGCCCATATATTAACTATAAATACTAATATATATATATATATATATATATATACACATATACACACTTAATACGTCCCTAACTATATTTTCTCTCGTTTCTCAGCACACGGCTGTGGAGCGGAGGGAGGCAGTGGTGGCCGGGGCACTCAGTCCCGCTGGCCGGTGCCGTATTTAAGGTGGCCAGACGGGTGCTTGTATTTTCTAGCGCCCATCCCTCCCGTAGCATCAGGACGGGAAAGGGAAGATGTGTCTTTCAGCAAACTGGATGTCAGGGAGGCAGGCTCAGGATGCCGGTGATGCCCGGCCCCGCGGGCTGGGGCTGGCGCTGGGGTTTGGGCTGGGATTGGGGCTGGGATTGGGGCTGGGGCCGGTGCTGGGCGGGGGCTGGCGGGGCCGTGCCGGGGGTGGGGCGGGGCGGGGCCGCCGCTCGGTCCCCGTCTCCCGCTCGCCTCCCGGGAGGAATAAGCAGTTTTTGCACGGAGCGCCGCCCGACTTGCAGGTTTTGCTTAAGGTGCAAGCAGAGAGGACGAGGGAGAGGCTGAGGCGGCCGGTGCCATGGGCCAGCTCTGCTGCTTTCCCTTCTCCAGAGGGGAGGAGAAGATCAGTAAGTGCGCGGCTGTGCGCGGCGCTGGCTGCCGCCGCCGCGGGGAGGGAGCTGCGGGAGCATTCCTGCGGGGTTTTGCCTTTTGGAAAATTAACTGATTGCTTTTTAGAGAAGGGGTTGAGACAAATGAAGCAATATTTCCACTAAGCAGATGAAGATTTCTTTGTAATAGAGATAAGTAATCAGGTCTAATTTTATGAGCATTCTCTCGGTCCATTTCTGCAAGCAAATGTAGCTGAAGTGAGTATTTTGATTTTCCTTTTTGGCAAGTGCAGTTTAGAGTGAAAGATGAGAAGGTTTTGATGTTGTAAGCATGTGCATGTTAATGGCAAAGCTCTCTAGCAACAGATAGAAAGAATGAAGATTTTGTTGATGTCAGTGTTGACAGATGACAAAGGATTTCCATTTGGGTGTTGGTTGGATGTGTAGTTTTAAGGTGACCAAGTGAGGGAACACTCACACTTTATGTATGGATCTGGTAGCATCTGGTTTTGCTTTCAGTTGAGTAAATATAATTTGAATCAGAGGGAGCAGTTCTGATCTCTTTATCCTTTGGTGTACTCAATCCAACTAGCTAATTTGACTGGAATGTTGTTTCTGTTAAATTCTGTGCTGAAAATGATGTTTGTCCTAAATTTGGTTACACAATAAAATATTTACTCTCAACTTCTTGCTCAGTGAAATACTTTCAACCTTTCTTCTAGAGGATGCAGCCAAATTTCTGTCACATTGTGTCTGAAATCAGTTTGAACTAAATTCACGTAATTCATTAGCTGTACACTAGAAAATGCAGTTTTCTAATCTGGTTGATATTCCATTCTTGTTTCTCAGGAAGCTGTCTAGGCATAAATAAAGTAAGAGTTTATACCATCAATTAAACAATAAATGTGTATAGCAATAGTGTAAGATTATAGAAAACAGCCTCAAGAAGATGAGTTGGCAGTTGTTTTAAAATGTTTTTCCTTCCTAGGTCATGCTATGAAAGTAAATGTTACAAATTTTTCACTGGGGAAATGACAAGGAACAGTTTATATTTCAAAATTATTTTTTCATCTAGCCAGTACAGAATGTCTTTATATGAAGAGCAAGTAAGTAGTGTATCTCACTTCTAATATATGAATTGGTGAAAACAGACGACAAATACAAATAGAGTTTTTAAAATTGTTCTCTTGACAGAGAGAAAGAAAAAAGCATTATATTCTGCATCCTGTTTCTCTCAATCCCCTCACTTCACTGCTTTTTAACTTTTCTTTTGACATCAGCTGTCATGCACCAGCTTTCTTTGTATGTACTCTTGTCAGTCACTGGAACATGCACTGAATATAACATTTAGGACAGCATGACCTCAAACTATGTGCAACCAAAAAAATCATTCAGGAGATGACATTATGTATGTGCGAAGTCACAAAGGCTTCTGAAAGATGTCTGCTTTTGGCATGTAGCAACTGAAAGGTGTGGCATAACCCTTTGAGAATGTGGAAAGGAAAAAATGAATAGATATAGGATGAGGGGAATCTGAAGCAAGCAGATCTGGCTATGGGTGAGGTAAGAATGTGGTGTCTGAAACAAGGAGAAAGGAGTAGATGCGGCACTGTTTAACCAGTGTTCATGAGGGAGTAACATGACTGAGCCATCTTAAAAAGGGAGAGAGAGAGGAAGTATAGGATGAGCATAGTGAACATGATTGGTTTTTCCCTTCCTTCAGTACTGACTGAAGAAAAGGGAGAGAAGGGAAATTGCTTTCCTTTCATCTGGCTTCCCTCCCTCTCTTCTGGCACATCTGTTTCTCCCTCTGTGCGCTGGGAGGAAGCACTGCTGGGTATCTAGCATGGCCTCAGCCAAGAGAGGTGGTTTGAAGCTGGCCATGAGGAACAGGCAGAAGGGAATGTGTCTCACATCCATTTTTCCTCTTCTTATCATATTATCATGGTGACCTCTAAACTAATTGTGTTTAGAAATTAACCTAGGCTTTTTATTACCACTAAATTATACTGGTTAGGAAACATGCAGGTGCAAATCATGATCATGTGGCTGTTGTACATGCGAAACAAAATGTTATAAAGGTTCAAGCCTGTGCAGTAAACAGCAGCTCACTGTGCTACTTGACTCATTTCAGTTGCAGTGAAAATGAAAATGTATGAACTTAATTACGGTTTTCCTATAAGTTTTGTTCTAGCTGAGTTGCCTCAAGTGAACTCAGCCAGTTATTGAATTGCTGAAGGTTTTTTCCTTATGCAGTAGGGAAATGTTTTCATTTCATGTAAAGCATAGTTTCAAAAGTATTGTAATTATATTATCTGGTACTGTTGCATAGTACATCTTTGTGCTGAGTGAGGTGAAAGCTCAGTGCTGTCATGGTGTGCTTTTTAAAATTTGAGTTTAGATCTATTTCACACCAAGTGTGAATTGAATTTTCAACCCAGTCAGCATTGTTAAAAAAAAATTAACCTATTTTACCTTAGAAATTAATAAATGCTTATGACTGAAACACACCAAAGTGCTGACAAGTGGAAGTTGAGTTGTATTATTTTTAACAGCCACTTGCTTACATCTTGTGTCTGCACACTGTTAGGTACTTCACATCCCTTTCTATTCCCTTCAAATTTAGGTATAACCATGGAAAACATTTAGCCAAGTTTTGTGATTATGGTAAGATGGCAAGATTGGTTGTCTGGACCAGATTTAGGATCTGTCTCCCTAGACATGCCTAACAAAACCATCAGAAAAGGGCAGGTATGCAAGAAGGTGTTTCCTCAAAGTTCTAATGCTGCAGCAGTTCAAGATTTGTGGACTTTGTGAAGGAGGGTGGCATCCTTGATAATCATGAGTTATCAAAATTATTTTTTCCAGTCTCCTCTTGGATCCACAGGAATTTTTAATATCTGTACTATATTCTGGCAAGAGGCTTTATGGCTTAAATATGGTTTTTGTAAAGAATCTTATTAGTCAGGCTTACCAATACAATTTGGTTTACTGTAACTATCTTAGTAAAGAGTTTTTCTGGTATGCTTGGTAGAAATAAATTCCTAGAATGTACTCTGGGTAGCAGAGGTCTAGAGTATTCTGCAATGAAGGAAAGGAAAAAAGTATCTCTTCCCACCACTGATTGTGGGATAGACACAAGTAAAGCATGAATAGAAACTGTTAAAACTTAGACATGTAGGACCTTCACAACCTGTTCTTTCAGTTGTCTTAGTAAATGGTCATGTAACCATTCTAAGGCTGAGAAAGCTTTCTTACAAGGATACAGACACCCAGTTCAGCATGTTAAGTTCCAGTGAAATTGGCTGGAGTTTCAAAATTTGGCTTGCTGTGTTCAAGGAGGAGCCTTTCAAAGAGTATATATTTCAAATAAAGATTAGTGTTTAGTCTAACAATTAATTCTTTATATTCCTGAGATCCTGAAGGAATTGCCTGCATGATAACCCTGTAGTTAGACCTTGTATTGATTTGCTTATGTCAATGCTCAATGAGTGCTTTTTAATTTTGGAAATGGTCTCAAATTATTTTTAACTGCTTTTTGAAGTCATCTAATTTTAAGTTCATTTCTGGTCTAAAGTTTGTTTTAACTTCACAGCATGACACTTTTTAATCTGACATAAAAGAAAGCACTTTACAAAATAAGCATTGTTACACCTATTTATGGCTGTATATGTGGTAGCCCATTTGCTACTTGATAGGAAACCAAGGAACAGAGACTTTTTTGTACTGGCAAGAAATTATTTTAAAAGGCTGTTAAATATTGAATGCATACAAAATTCCCATATTATATAGTTACTAATGTGAAATAAGGCTGGTCCTATAATCAAAATAGAATATTAAACTTATTTGCATTCTAAAATATGTGATTCCCAACTTAAAAGGGCAGAGGATAGCAGTGTGGGCACTTTTGCATGTTTTAATTTAATGAGATTAAACAATTTGATAGCTATTACAAGCAGAACGAGAGCAGTCCTGCTGTGAAGGACTTGGGGTGCTGGTGGATGAGAAGCTGGACATGACCCAGTAATGTGCACTGGCAGTCCAGAAATCCAGTTGTATCCTGGACTGCATTCAAAACAGCACAGCCAGCAGGGCAAGGGAGGGGATTCTGTTCCTCTGCTCCTCCCTGCTGAGACCCCACCTGCAGTGCTGCCTCCAGCTCTGGGGTCCCAGCACAGAAAGGACATGGACCTGCTAGAGTGAGTCCAGAGGAGGCCACCAAGATGATTAGAGGAATGGAACACCTGTCCTGCAAGGAAAGGCTGGGACAATCAGGGTTCAGCCTGGAGAAGAGATATCTTTAGTGTGAATTTATTGCGGCCTTTGGTACCTGAAGGGGCCTGCAAGAAAGATGGAGAGAAACCATTTACAAGGGCGTGTAGTGCCAGAACTAGTGGGAATGGCTTCAACTGAAAGAGCATAGGTTTAGATCAGATATTAAGAAGAAATTCTTTATTGTGATAGCAGTGAGGCATTGGCACATATTTCCCAGAGTAATTGTGGATACTCCTTCCCTGGAAATGTTCAAGGCCAGTTTGGATGGGGCATTTAACAATCTGGTCTAAGGAAAGGTGTCCCTGCCCAAGGCAGGAACTAGATGATCTTTAAAGCCCCTTCCAACCCAAACCATTCTATGATTTTCTTACTGTATGTTAATACTCACAGTGCATATTGAATACAGAGTGGGTAAATAGTTGTGGAAATGAGTAAATAAACACAGGGCCTGGGGCTCTGTAGCCTGTGCAGAGGAGCTGAGCAAGCTGGCAAGTTCCAACATACAGCCAGGCCAGCAACACGCAGTCCAGATCTTTTGGGCCTGACCAAAAATTACTGAGCTGTATCAAATTAGGTATTGGTTTTTGAGGGTAAAGCAAAGTTCAGTGAACAGAATGTAACTGCTTTAAGTCTTAAATTGATTTTGAAAATACTGAAAGTTACATTTGCAAATCAATGACTTGGTCACATTTGCAGTTTGGTGTAAGTTATCATGATTTATTTTGTGTTTAGATAGCTGTAGTACAAAAGTTGCATTGTCTGGCTTTCTGTCATGGGAGACAGGACAGGTTTGCCTACCGCAAATAGTAAGTCAGTCCCTGTTGTTAAACAGGTCTTGTACGTTTGCCAGGTTGTCCAATACAGATTGCTCCCTGTCCTGCAGGTTGTGTCCTTCTCACTTCTGCTTTGTGAGGTTTTAACTCTTACTTGCTCAAAGTGATACCGGCTGTGGTACTATAAAGACACTATTCTTTTCCCTTCTTCTTCCTGAAATGTGAAAATGCACTCATCAGATGAGGTTGGTGAGTCCTATTTATACTCATTCTCCAGTGCTTATATTCTGTCTTGCCAATCTCCCTGTGTGATGTTGTTTCTTCACTCCTACACATACGTTCACACAAGATACACACAAAGAGGTGCATAATGTGGATGAAAAAACCAAACAATTTGAAGGAAAGGTGCATTCCTCAAAATGACATTTTGATTAACAACTAGGTATTGTTTGTCTTTTTCCCTCATTGAACTTCACAGTGCCTGTGATTAGATTGCAGAGATTGTTTCCATTTTCTATGGGAAGAAAACAAAGAAAATTTAGCAGTCTAAACCAAAACTAAGTGTTCAGTACTTACCATGTCAAAGTTGAAAATTACACAAGTCTTCATCCTTCTGCAACCAACATTAGGTTTGATGACCAAGGCAATAAGCCCAGCCAGGGCCTGAAGACAGCCAAGACTGTCATTAGTGTCAGTAGAATCATGAGTCTCTCACATGTATGTCCATTCTTGGGTCTGACAGTGGCTGTCAAAAATAATCCCTCAGTAATGCAGCTAAATTGCTAAGAAAACACTTAGTATCTTCACACTAGTGAAGATAAAGAGAGATTTTTTAAAAATCTAGGAGACAAAATAAGGTGTTAAGTTCACTTTCACTGCAAGATATCAAGGAGATGGGTGATAGAAGAACAGACTTTTAAATCAGAGTGATATTTAAAAAACCCAGCAGAAGTGGATGCCTTTTGTGGCAAGAATGTCTTGCCTTTTTGTCTTCAAGAATGAATAATATAGTCATCTTGAAGTAAAGAGGATAAAAATACTGGTGACTGTGAAAATGGGAAGTTTTAAAAATTGTGTTGGATGTTTCCATATGTCTTAGGCAATCCTCCTTGAAATGAAAATGTCTCAACATATTTGGGGTTGTTGGTTGGGTTTTTTTAATTGATAACTGCATTTAGAAAATACTCCTAGATGATATGAACACATATTGCTGAATTTTCTTCTGTGTCTGATCTATAGTAATTTTAGGTAGCATTTGACTTTAATTGAAAAGTGGAATTTAATATTTTTTTTTCTCCCTTTGTGTTTCATACAAGCATATATAAGCCCAAATTTAAATCCTGCCATCATATATGGTCTGTGGAAAGATATTAAATTATTGAATTTAATTTTCATACCCATTTTTATTTGGGTATAAGGAATTTTGAAACATAGAATTGTATTTTTTTTTTTTAAATAGGCTACATTTTACTATTTCACAAGTATGCAGCAGACTGTCTCGCTCTGTGATCTATCACACTGCTAAAGTTGGGCTCTCATCCACCTTCCTGACAGGATGTTTTGTGTAAAATAAATTACAACTAGAGATTCTGGAGATGGATCAAGTCAAATGTGATTGCCTTGTGATTAAGTTATGTTACTAATGGTGGGAAAAAGCAGAAGTGTTTATTATATAATTTATTTAGGGATATGACAGAACTGCTTCTTTTCCTGAAAGGAAACATGAGCAAAGTCAAGGAGTTCTGTGGTTCATAATCCAAAAATGTTGAGGTTAATTTGTAGCGGTTCTAAAATACTGAACATTGTAAATTCCTCTAAAAGACTAACCTTTATATTATATACACTTATGTATGAAATGAGGATGTGTCTGGGGCTGAAGACCTTATTTGGAGTGCTATTGGCCACAGTGATCCATAACTACACTATGCTGAGAAACTTCAGGCAAAGTTTTAACTAAACCTGTTTATAGTAAAGGTCTTGAAGAATAACTCATGAGAAGATAGGAAGAGATTTCATTTCAGCTGTAGCAAGCATAAGACCAGAATTAGCTAGATGGAACAGGTATCAACACTTCCCTTGATCTCAGTAAGAGAGGATGAGAAAGAAAAAGAAGATCCTGATGAGAGACTTCAAAATGGAGATGAGGTCACTAAAATTGGCTCCATGTTGATGGAGTTGGACCTTTAATGAACTTAATGATCACTTTTTCATAAAAAGTATGTCAGCAGAGACCCAGTCTTCAGTGAATTGTGGCTGTGTAGCAAAATGAGATCTGCCCAGGTAACGGAGCAGCTATTCTTTTTATGTGCACTGTTTCTTGTCTTGCACTGATGCCAGTGGGAGCCAATGGGAGAAAATGTCTGGTTGATCTCCTTTCAGCTTCCATCTAGCATGTTTTTGTGGGCACTTTCCTATATTGTGTATTGTATCTAGACTTTCCATTAGCTTAAGTGTTCAGGGGCTATCTTACCTTCAGCTTAATTGCCAAAGTATCACTCTACATAGGTGGAAATAATAAGTATCTTTTTGGCTATCAGGTGACTCATCATATTGTGCAGAATATTCCTCCTATGTTACTGAAATTGTATTTATTTTCTACATTGAGACTAAGTGCTCTGTCTTCCATTCACATGCTGCTATCACTTTACCGTCAATACCTCTGGAACTGTTATTAGGTCCCAAACATATTGGAAGAGGGTATCTTTTATATCAGTTTAATGACTGGCAGCGGAGGATATACATAATGTAACTGTTTTTTGGTTTCACCCTCAGTATAATCTCAGTCCTCCTTACCCTGATGGGAGATTTGTGTGATCTTTGGATAAGACTACCATGGTGAAAACTGGCCACACTTTTTTATAACCCTGCTTGTAGTTTGTGGGAGGTTATTACACGCTGCCATCTTTCATAGTGAGTTCTTGCAAGAAATATGTGATAACGTGCAATACTGGTTAACCTGGCTCCTTACAGATAAATGTTGATAGAAACAAAGATAAGCAAAACAATAATGGTTCTGTGACCATAAAACCCTATTCCCTTCTAGAGATTAAAAAGTGCTGGCAGAAGAAGTTGCAGATCCTATGGAATCATTGCTGCCACCATCCCTGCTTGTGTGCACTGTGCACTGGTGATCTGTGCTGTGTAGACTGATCCACAGCAGAGCAGGTTTTATGTGAGCACTCCTTTAATAAAGGCAAAAACACCCCAGTGAGGTTAAATGTTTCTCCATCATTAGCTGACTAACCTGGGTAATTTTAAGTGAATTAAGTAATTATCAAAAACCCTGGGGCAGCTGATGGGAAGGGTCACATAGTCACAGTAGCTTCTTCCATTGTGTGAAGGGATCTAGTGAAGAGTAATAAACAAGAGAAATACACAGGCTCAGTATTGCAAAGTGCTGAGCAGCTTTGATACCTTGTGAACATGTGCACACATGGAGATGCTTCCTACTGCCAGTAGACCATGCTGGAGTGGCAAGGAGCTGAAGCTTCTGATGTGTGTGGAGAGAACTAGCAGAGTAGGAAGAGGAGACATAGACCAGAAAAGCTGATTATGATGTCTTCTCAACAGAGTATACTGCTCCCTTGGTATAATGAAAGGGTTTTTACTATGTTTAAAGTAATAAGCTCTGCCTTTGTGCAGATTGAGCCATTGGTACATGTGGATCAAATATTAAATTTGTAGATATCAAATGGGTCAGCCTTCCTGCTAAGTGTAGCAGTCTCAGGACAGTGAAATGGTGTCTGTGTACCTACCCTGGATTCAGGTAGAGAAAACAAGGAAGACCTGCCTGGTTGTAGCCAAGTGCTTTTCAAAAATTGCAGCAAAAACAGTTGGAAGGGCAGAGTTGTGAGAAGATTATGGACTCTGTATCTCCCTTCTGCCACCCCTCCCAGCTGTATTGCCTCATATGGCCACTGCTCTGCAAGGTAAAGTCCTGTACTTCTTACTGGTTGGCCAACTTCCAAGGTCCTGTAGCATTTATCATGCTTATATTTCACAAGAAGGTTATCTTGATATTTGTGTGCTTTCTCATCCTCTTCTGGTCTGCAAAGCTATAATTCAGAAATGAGTTTATTGACAAAGAAATTATTGTTAGTTAATGCTAGTCTGGAAATGTTAAGAGACATGAAAGAAAATTTAAAAACTGATGGAAGTTTTTCTGCTGTGAAGGGCACTGTTTGAGCCATCTGTGGATTTTTTAGGTAATCACTGTTTAGTCCTGTTAGTACTGCAGTGGAGAATTCTGTTTTGGGACTTCTCATTGAATGAAGAGGAGAGACAACATTAAAACTGTTTTGTTTACAGCTGAAGGCTTCTTTGCAGATATGGGAAGTGAGCCTGTGATCCCAGGGAGTCCATACAAAGGTCACCACTGCTGGAACTAGTCAGCACACTTGTCAGGCTGACAGAGACTGCTGGTTGAAGGGCTTGTGGTTGAGAAGAATGCATTAGTTATACTATGGTTATGCAGCTCTCTGAGTGGAAATAAAACACAGTAAGAGGTGATGATGAGTACCATGCAATATTGCTTCTGTTATATGTGTGGTACTGTAAAGGAAAGAAAAAATAATCCTCTGTCAAGCAGAGTGACCTTCCTTAAAATGTTTATTTTACTGCACATTGATGCAATTAATTATTTCTGAGATTTTTTTTCTTGATTTTGCTCTCTATTTTAAAATTCATGGCCAAATAACATTTTAGTACACTTGGCTACAAGGTCAGACAACCTATGTAGAGAAGCAATGCACTGGAAAGTTGCTTATGTACGACATTAGCCAGACATTTTGTTCATTGTTTCTGGAAAGTATTTAATTCAAAAAAACACATGAAAAAAACCAGCAGATTACAAAGGAACAGTAGTATTTTCTTAAATTCCTTACTTAGCATGTTGATGCTTCATCAGTTAAATTGATTGACAAAAGTCTGGGGAGACAGGAAGCTTCAACAGATGCAGAATTGAGTCCTGTATTTCTTAGATTATATAGATATCTGTTAAAATTCCATCCACCATAGGTAAATTCCTTGCCATGTAAGCAGGGAAAAAGAGGCCCAAAAATATATCCAAACACTCCAATGGCAGATGGAAAAAAGAAGCTTTATGATGATCTGGAATATGAGCATATTCTCCTGCAATCACACTCAAATAGCTGTGAGCATAACTGTGGGCTACCAGATGCAGTGGCAGATTACAGCTGAAAATTGCATTTAAAATTCCGAACTGTGCTGCTTTTTGGTTCAAACAGCCAAACAGACCAAAGAATAGTGAGTGCTATTTCTCATGGGGCTAAATCTTTCAAATGCAATTAGTTTGTTTTGTAAATCTCCAGCATAAAGTTAGACAAAAAGCTTGAACAGAAATTAGTAACTCTTTTAAAATATACTGTAATGATTAATTGCTTTTCATTCATTATAAATGGGTAATAACTGACAGTTAACTATTGTCTATCAGTTTGCAATATAACATAAACAAGAATACATATTGCTTTTGCAACAAATTTTGCAAAATACAAAATTTATTTCTTCATAATAAAAATAATTACGCAGATAATTTTTCTGGTAGTGGTAAAATCTGAGAAAAACTTCCAATATCTAGTAACTGAATTGTTAATTTTAATATTTTTTACATTAATTAAAAATAATGGTGTCAATAATAATATATCATTTACTACTGCAATGCTTGAAAGCTATCTGAAAGGATGTTTCAGTTGGAATCTTCAATTAGAAACAAGCTAACAGTGTTTCAGGATTTTTGCTAAATATGCAAGTAAAACCATGAAAGGGAAACAGATTAACTGGGGCATGAATCAAGCGATACTGAAAATGTCAAGTGAAACCCTTAGCAGCAGTAAGCAGGAATAGTGCTGATTTATACCAACCAAGGACCTGGCCTGCCAAGTGTCGTGGCTGTGACAGTCCACTGGCAGCCCCTGGAGTCCAGAGCTGTAGTAAGATGGATGAGAATATCAGCCAGCCCATTTAAAAGCAGACCTTCTATAAATAGTACCAGAAAGATTGGTTCAGATGGCAAGCCAACAAATTGCCAACTCCATCTGGAATCCTCTTTCTAAGTACATGCATAGCAAGGGAAGCAGCCTGGGTAAAATGCTCTCTGTGCAGCCCTGGGCATTGAAAATCAAACTGGTGGTCTGCTCCCCTCGCTCTTGCAGGAGACTTCCAACACGACTTCTTCAAGAGAAAGTGAGCCTGGAAAGAAAATAAGATCACTTTTAAATGTGCATTTATACCAGTTTTTCCAAGCAGTGTGTCTGCTGCCAGCCCATATTCTTTCTGGGTTTTAAAGCGAAAATAAAGGCCAAAAGAAAAAGTAAATGTACATAAACATGTCGTATTTACCTGATGGTCCTGCAGATGTTCCACTTAGGAAGAGAAAGTGTAATGGATTTCTCATACTTCTATAAGTCTGCAGGTTAAACGTTATTGCTCATTAGTGGAGATTATATTTGGTATCCACTTCATATACACCTAGATATGAGTTATTCCTTTAATCTGTAAAATGATTTAAAGATTATCTTTAAATCACACCATTTTAGTAACACCATTGCCACAGCAAAAGGAAGTCTGGGTTCTCAGAGAAAGTCTTGTTTGCTTTACTCTAGATATATTTGAATAAGGCAAAGGCTACAGCATTATATTTTTATTGAATTTCAGAGGGTAAATTACAGGTCATTGCTATCAGATAATATTAAAAGCTGCCCTTTATTCCCAGTGAACAATATCCAAATACCTTATTCTGTATTATGGGAGTCCTCTCAGTACTATTTCTCTCATTCGTTGTTGCACGCTCCTGTCACGGTTTCCTGAGATTTGTGTGTACTCTGGCACAGTGCCTCTCTCTATTCACTATACAAATTGTGCCACTCTTTACACACCAAACAGTGGAAGGAGCAGCATGGTTTTCTGAAGTGCTGTAAGGCCTGCCCTGAAAAATAAAAAGCATTAGAAGGTCTGAATGTTTAGAGTTATGAATTTTGCCTTTCCATTTCCTTACTTCTGCAGGTTAAATCAGAACTACAGCAGTCAGATTTCATTGTAGTAAAAGAGGAAATGTAAATTCTGTTGTTCCCACAACTTTACTGGAGTCAGGAGCCAAATCCTCTCCTCTGGCACATGTGTTACTCTAGCTACTACTGCATTACTCTCTGAAACTGTTCTTAGTTCATCCTCCTGTTTTCATTTGCTCTGGGCTGCTTTGGAGTTACAATTCAAAATCTCTGCCAGGAGTAATCCACAGAAGTAACTGTTCCACAAATGCAGAATTTGGCTCAATGTGCTTCTTAGCTTCACTACCTACAGGCACAGCCCAGCTCTGTGGCTGCTCTGGGTGCCTTGGTCTCCAGTGTGCTGGGGTGTCTAGGGCTGCACCTGAGCACTGGGACTGCCTCGCCTGTGCCATCACCCTGGAGTAGTTCTGGGCCTGGCAAACATGCTGCAGAAGCTCCTGGGCACTGGTTAGGAGTTAGCACCAACCCAACTCCTTTCCCAGAAGGCAGTTTGAATACAGCCGCAGCGTTTCAGAGGCTTACAGAGCTGGATGGGATGGACTGAGTTGCTTTGTGCTAACTGGCCTTAAAGCAAACAAGTACTGGCATTGTAGAGCTCACCTGTGTAAACATAGGCAGGTTCCTCTGCATGAAAGACCAGGTTTCAGAGATGCTTTTCATGGTACTGTGAGAACAGGTGTTTATCTAATGTCAGCATAGAACCCAAACTGAATTTTCCTTCTCTGCTTGAAAATGATCCATAAGCAAAATCCATATTACAGCCAAATAGAAAGTGCAATATGCTAAAAATTAAATACCATTCTCTGTTAGTATATGTGAACAGCTACCCCTTCAGTTTAGAAACTCATTTGTGTCAACCTATTGTCTTGCTATATGACAAGTCCTAATGTAACCTAATCCCTGTAAGCTTAGAGTGGAGCCGCTCACAGTGTAGAAATTGTAGCATATGGATAAAACATCTATCACAGAAATAGAATAGCCACACTTGAGAGTGGGAAAGTGTTTGTTATACAACCAAAATGTGGTAGTTGCCTACTCCTTCCTATGCTCATATTTTAAATGTATTTTTCCTCTTTGTGCTGTCTGATTTGTGATGCTTAATGCTAGGTAATTGAGTGCTTTGTTTGCTAACGGGGAGTGGTATTCCTGGAAGCAGGCAGGCATGTTCTAACTTCGTTTCAAGAAACCATTAAAAATTTAAATTTTCTTTTAAAATTACAAAATTGGTCTGCACAGCCTCCATTAAAGATGCCATATAATTAAGAAAGAGAAAATTAGTTATTTTGTTTCATTAAAGGTCTCTAGAAACTCGAATATGGACTAATAATCAGACTCCATTTTAACATTTCTATACTGACCTGCAGTGATCAGGAGGCTGTACTCAGTCCTCTTTCAAAAAGGAGTGAAAACAGATCTCATGTGTGGAAAAGGTTCACTTCTGGGATGGAATAAACAATCCCCAAAATCTCTCTTTTTCCTCTCCAGCAAGCTCGTGTGCCACTAGACCTATAACCTTTTAGCAGAAATGGCATGCATGCAGTGCTAGCTAAGTCTGCCCTGGAAAGATCAGTGTAACTTTTGTCCTAGAAGCTCAAGAAGCTCATGGAGCAGAGGAAATAGATGTTTGGAGGAAGTACTGTGTTTCCAAAAAAATATAATGCTCAAAAAGTGAAGTAGGAGTCCAGGCTGTGCTTCAGAAAATGCCTGAGGAGCTGCAGAGCTGCATCTTAGGGAGCTCTAAGAACAGGAGCTAGCTTGTTTTTGGGGGAATAAAAAGAAGCTACAAAACCAAAAGGCAGGAGGAGGAACTGGTTAATATAATTAAGCAACTGTTAGGATAGCATGGGATTACTTCTATTGCATCATATGAAATAAGAACAAGAGAGAACATTTTGTATATATTTCAGGGAAAGCTTCCTGTCAGTGACAGATGCTGGGCTGCAGAGAGTCTACATTTTGCAATGTTGTGACCAAGATTTTGAGATTAAGGCAGACAAACAAAGAAGGCAAGACAAACAACAGGTCCTTGGTTGACTGAGGGATTGTCCTTTAGATGACATTGGTCTGTTATTATTTATGAAATTATAGGCACAGTGGAAAATAAGATAACTTGAAAAGGATCATGGTAAGGCATACTTATACCTGTTCAACATACTGAAGGTTTAATAATGTTTTATGCCAAATCATTTTGCCATTCCTAAAATTTAAGTGGTCCTATTTCCATAAGCTAAAGTGGAGAACTGGCAGAAG
This sequence comes from Parus major, assembly GCF_001522545.3. Lineage (NCBI taxonomy): Eukaryota > Metazoa > Chordata > Aves > Passeriformes > Paridae > Parus > Parus major. Next base: position 58,894,168 of record NC_031770.1, on the reverse strand, counting down.
TTCTCCGATGAATTTGCAGTATATTGGGAGTATATGCTTTTCAAGTTGGCAATGGTGTCCCTGCCCATGGCAGAAGGGTCAGAATTAGATGATTTTTAGCAAAAATTTAGCAATAATTTTTAAATGACATTTTGTTCAATCTTTCATTTTACTACAAAGCACAAGGATTGAACAAAAACATATTAAGACTCAGCCATGTTTTCTGTATCACTTACTGTGGCTGAGTACAATCAGCGTTTGTACATTTTTTTCTGTCCTAAAAATCCATTACCATCTAGTACAGCCTAATGCAGTCAAAAAGGTTTTCCTTTCTTTCTCTCTCACATGCTCTTTTGCTTTTCACATACACCTCATTAATACAATGTGAGAGGTTTTTCCAGCAAAAAAATGATGAGTTTACTCTTGCAGTTCTACAAACTGTAACCTATGATGAGGTGAGTTCTAGGGACTGAGATCCCTTCTAAGAGCCAAGGTTTAGCTTTTTCTGTTAAAATGAAATTTTCTGTAGTGTTTTTGTATTTTGAAGCACAGTTGATCCTCTGTTTTAATGACATAAATGTCAATTTATGTTGAGCCCCAGCTGTGTGCCCTGTTAATAATTTGTATATGTGTTCTGTGCTTCAATTAATCTGAAATACAGCCGGGATCATGGAGTCACTGCTGCACCCAGACTGTGAGGACAGGCCAGTTCTCAAAATAGGTTCCTGCTTCTGATGCCCCACATGGTAACCCTCAGTGCATAGCTACACCTGCATTCTTGGAGTTCAAACCACATTGCATCGTGCTGAGCAGCTGTTGTATGTGCTTTCCTGTTGCAGGAATTCTCAAAATCATGAATGACATAATCTGGTCTTGAGGAGAGCCATTGCCCTTTTCTTTCTTTTTCCTCATCCTTAACAAACGTTTCTTGGCCCCTCTTGCCAGATATAGAAATGGGAGAACTTTTTTGTGTGGAAAACATAAAGGCAAAGCAAACTGAAGTACCAGCTTTAAACCACACAGTTGGTTCTGAGTAGAGTGAAAAGAAATGCAAAATCTGTTTATGGCATGAATATCCACTCTTTATTATTTTACTCTTGAACTGAGGAAAGACTGAGAATGATACTGCTTTAAAATAAGAAGACAAAGAAAATACATGAAACTCCAAATCAGAGCTGTTTAGCCTGATAGAAATAAAGGCCCAAAAGACCAGCTGGCATAAATAAGCAGTTTTCTACTGATGTTATGGGACAGATTTAGAATTATTGGGATGCTGAAGAAGAAGGTGTGGAACTCTGTATAGTGTGTAGGTAGAGAGAAAATTTGCGAATGGAAAAGTAGTGTAAAGGGATGACAACCGTCAGTTTTAAGGCATGGTAATGAGCAATCCATTATGGTACGGAGTAAATTGGTAAAAATTGTGATAATTAGTTCAGTTTTTGGCATAGCAGACATATTTTTCTGGATTGATTTCACTGAAGTGTTGCTAGAACAGTCTTTGACTCACCGAGTTTGAGGAAGTAGAAACATGGGGGAAGAAAGGGAGGGGGAGTTATTATTTTGCTAGAATGCAGTATGAAAGCTGTAGGGATTCACTCTCATTAAAGAAGTGTTGCTATTAGGTAGGGAAATGGGTTTTTAAATGAGTTTTATGTTGTTTCAAAAAGAAAATGCTTTTATAACTGTTTGATATTTAGCATAGGAAGTATATGGAAGTAAGGCCCAGTGGTTTAAAAACAGTAATTAAGACTCAATTATTCTTGATTTTTAATGGTGAAGCAGACTCAAGAATAATGTTAATTTTGATTATTAGGTGCTTGTTCAGCAAATGAGGTTATTTGCTCTACTCATAAAGAACATAGGATGGGGAAAAAATTAGTATTGTCCTCTCACAGTCTTTCAATTCTTTCTTGCCCTAGATTATAAAGTCTGTTTTTTTATGTGAAGGATTGATAACATTAAATTTAGTTTTATGGCATGGTAATGTTTCAGGATTTTTTAAATCCGCAGATTTTGTTCCACAATCCTCTAGCAACAATTTTAAAATTTCTGTGACTTAGATAAAATGAGCTGTAGTCATACCTTCAGCATTCTTAACTCTTTTCTACAGCTATTCTGATTTCATGTCTGAGGTCATCAAAACTCCCATGGCACAGAGCAATTTATTATGACCAAACACATGCCTGAATTTGTTGCTTATCTTGTCTTTGGAATATTTTTCTTTGGAAATGAAGAGGGACTTTCTACAAGGTCATGTGGTGATAGGACAGTGGCTTTAAGCTGAAAGAGGGTTGTGAGTCCAGGGAAGTTGTGGATGTCCAATCACTGGAAGTGTTCAATGCTGAGTTGGATGGGGGCCCTGAGCAACCTGGTCTAGTGAAAGGTGTCACTGTGCCAAGCAGTGGGGGCAGGACTAAATGAGTTTTAAAGTCCCTTCCAAACCAAATCATTCTGTGATTCAGTGTTCTTGCAAGTGGGTATTTTTGGACTTTTAGCGAGCAATAAAAGTTCAGGAAGAGCTTGTCCTGAAGAAGATCCCAAACAGTGGTTTTATGGGTTCCAGGCCAGGACATTTAAAGAGAGGTCTGAACTTCTATGTACTAGTAGTCTCCAAGTATCAAAAGTAAGCTTCTTGTTGACAAACCTTTGTGTGGTAGAGCAGTGAACATTTATACAGCTACATCTCAGTACCAGATTAAAAATTGATAACAAATTCCAGCTCTTAAAGAAACCACCATATTTAAAGTTGAAGTTAAGTGGCAAACAAAAGGGAGGGAAGAAGGAACAAAACTAAATACAGTATTTAAGGCAAAAATCTGTGATAGATAAAGAGGATTCAGATAGGAAAGGCCATGATAAGTACTTAATAGTAGGGGGTGTTTTTAAATGCAATTGAAATTGTTTTAAGGGTGTCTTGTTATCTCTTCCAAAGCTGTTAGCAAATTTGGTCAGATTCTGTAGACATGAAAGGAAAGACAGCAACAATATTACTCATACATTCAAAAATACGTAACTTCATGTATTGCCTAAGAAGCTTATGAAGCGGGTTCAGTTCCTTCAATAGGAAGATTCTGGGGGAAAATGATTAGACCCATCTATTTTGTCTGCCTTTGAATACAGTTATGCTACCAGTTCAAACCTAGGTAAGGTGCTCATACTGAGAGAGGGAACTCTAACCTTCTTCCATTGGATTCTGAATCTAATTAATTATGGTTACTGAGATGTTGAAAGCACCTTGCAAATGACCCTTTTTTCATTAAAATTCCACAGTATTTAAAATTATTAAATCAAATTAAAATTATTGCAGTATTTTATGGACACTATTGAACATACTATTGAATTGCAATTATATCTTTTTTTTGCAAGATTTTATCTTCCTTTTGCAGTTCAAACAGTATGCAGCTGTGTTTCACAACTCATGTTACTGCAACTGAAATAATTAAATGAAAATGCATGTTGATTAAAATTTGACTTTTCTGTCCATACAAAATATATTCATAATTGCTTTCCCTAGGGAAAGAGATGTACTATGTGAGAGACTGTGATAACATGAGTTTGTATGGAGTCTCTTACTGAGCTCAGGAGGAACAACAACGCAAGTTCAGCTTGTTAAGATTCACTTATTAACACTCGTTTAACAACCTGTCTTAGTCCAAAAAAGATTGCTTTTTTTAGTATACTTGACAGTAGCATGGAAAAGTGGCAGCCAAAATAGCATCCCTTTGGAAGCTGTATAGTAACAAATGAATCCTAAAGATGTGAAACTGAAGTTCCCATAGACTGTTGGAAGGATAAGGAAACCGTAACAAGAGGTTTATTAAGTTACTTGCCTTGCCACACTTGTGAGTAAACATTAGTTTTTCATGGTTGACAGGTCCATTAGCAGGGACTTGAAGATTTTGATAAAATATTTGGACTGTGGCAATTAAAATCTTTATATATACCTTTTGGTTAGCTGCTGTGTTTTTTGGGCCTACACCTCCCTCAGTTTGGTGATCTAGCAGGGTGATTTTCTGCCTTCAGCACCATCCAGCTCTGTCTGTGGTCACTGGTGACCGAGGTTGATGGGGAAGCACCCTACGCTATCACCCATAGTGTGTTACATTCCCAGTATTATTTCTGGAGGACCAGTGAAGGCAAGGGACTGATGTGTCTGTCCTGTTCCAGAATTCAGCTTTTCCCTGGGAAAACTGGGAAGCCTGATCTCTCTATTAGACTCTGAAAACAGTAGGAGGCTTCCCCCTTGGCACCATCTTAGAGGGCAGAGTAACTCTTCTGCTCCTCTCGATCAGCCTGCTGACCCAGGCCACCCTATTCCCTGTTCCTGGGAGCTACTGACACCAGGCAGCACTGTGAATGGTGAAGGGGAGTGAATAATGTTGCCTGGATGTTTGTATCACAGTCTGCCTCAATCCTTTGGTTCTCCCATTGCCATCTTGTACACTGGATGTTACTGTGGCTATGTAAAACCACTTCTGTAACTTGGCCTGTTTTCTCCACTGGAGTGTTGGTGCAAGAAATGGAGTAAAACTCACAGCTTTTTAAGCCATCTTGTTTTTTTTCAGGCACTTTACTATCTTTCCTGCCTGTTGCACTAGACTTCTTTTAAATTAGTTTGATTTAAGTATTAAACTACATTAAAGGAGTTGGGGAATTTCTCTGCTAACAGGTCTCTTTTAATAGAAAAATAAACTCAAGATATTTAACAGAACTCCCTGTATGCCAGGACTAGAGTCTTACATAACTTTTTTAATCTTGCTTGTTCTGGAGGCTCTTGCCTGTGCCATCACATCCCTCAGTGCTTGCAGAGGGATGAGTAGGTTTCTCAGATTACATCCTCTTTCTTCTTTTAGAGGTGCTCAGGAAATTTATATCAGAGCTTCATAGGGGTTTGTGTGAAACAAAACAAACTTTTGCCATGTTTTCCAAGTCTGCAGCTCCAAGGGTCCTGCAGGTACTCCTGCTGTCATTACTGATTCTGGCAAGAGCACCACTTTCCCTGAATAGCTGCAACACCCTTAATTTCCTCTTTAGCAGAAATTCCCAACTTTATCAGGCTTATTCCATGGTGTGCCAAATTAAATAAAAAAACCTTTCCAGCAAACTAGAAACCATGTATTCAGCAGGAGGGACAGATTGATATTGCCTTGTAAGACAGTCCTGTATTACAGAGCAATATCTGTAAACCTAAAGAAGTTTGTTTGTGATGTTCCCACATCAGGTGGGAACATCCAGCAACAGAAATGTCATCACCTTCATGTCATAATAAGATTATAATTTCACCCTTCCTCCCAGTGCCTTATTTGTGCCAATTTCTTAAGTGAACAGTTAAGAAACTTTTCCTGCAAGACCTTCTTAATTAATAAGGAAGTGTCCAGAGTTGTGACTTTCCTGTCTGTGCTTACTGTTTATATTAGATATGGACACGTGCTTATGTTTGTGTTCATGGTTTGTAAAAATGGTATTAGAAATTATTATTAGACTAATAATAAAGGTAGATGGAGGCATGTCTGTTACCACAGCCCTCCCCAGGCTGCAGAGCAGAACCTCTGCCACCAGAGTACAAATTTCTCAGCTGGTCTGGATCACCTATTCAAAATACTAAGGGTCTCTTTTAAAATGTTCCCCATGTTGTCAGTGTTTTGTTGCCAAGAAAAGTTGTTGGGAGGAAATATAAAGCCTGGTGTATTGAGGCCATGAGGGAAGCATTGCTGTTAAAAGGTTGTAAAACTGGCTTTTCCTATAGAAGGAATACCCTGTTGCTTCATTCAACTAAATCTCCTACAAAAAAGATCACAATCCATGGGCTAATCATATGAACAATAGAGGGATTCAAACTGTCCTTCCTCTCTCCAAATCTGAGATATCTACATACACTCTAAACAGGCTGTGTCAGGGCCATGAAAATGCTGTACCTGGATCATGATACCTGATTTGTTACAATACAGTATTTCAAAATTCAGCTCACAATCCTGTAATGTGTAGGGGGGTGTAAACTTGGAAAGTAAATCTAGTCCAGTAGAAAGATACAGCAGTGAATTTGAACCCAAACTTGGCTGTGGTTGCAGGCATCTGGTTTGTGTCCATAACTGCTAGCAGGAGGATGTAGGATCATAAAGCCTCTTTTGAATAATTCTGTGGAGCTGATAGTTCCCTTTGTAAAAAATTATGGTCATTTCAGGACAACTGGTACGCTTCAGTTTTAGTAATAAAAAACACTGCTCAGCATGAATGCATTGAGGTGCATTTACAGAGTATGAATTGGTTTTCGTATTTTGAAAATTACCGAAGAGAATTCTGGGATAAACAAAATGAAAGGCTTTTTCATTTTTTATTCTGTGCAACACTGAGGAGAAAGTGGAAATTTTTTATTCACAGGCACAGAAATAAAATAGTGTCACAATATTGCAAATACAATGCTGTGGTATATCTGTTCAATTTTCAGAACAGAGATTACAAACAAAGCAAGTGTGAATTTTTAAACCTCCCTTTTGAATCTAAAACATTCATATGTGCAATAACTTCTACAGACATTCCAATAATTCACATAATATTAGACAGTCCATTCAAAGAAGCATTTGCCTGCTGCAGAGGAATTGTATTCATTAAAGAGGCAGGTAAGCAGCAGCTGCAGTATGGAAGGAGAGATGTAAACAGGACAGATGTGTGTTAAATTGTCGAGTAGATACAGATGATCAGTACTCATTTTTATTACATGACCAGTTTCATTTTAACAACAGTCACGAATAGGAATGATGCAATGGTACCCAGCTACCTTGCCAGCCAACCCTGGCATTGCAGACACTCCCAGCACTGCTATTTTGGGAGTATGAGGATAGAAACAGAGCATCAGGGATTCATATAGGCCCATGTGCCTGTGCACCAAGGTGGCTACACAGATAAATCCAAGCACAGTCTCCATGCAAGGATGTGCATGCATTTGCATTCACATGTCAGTCAGATGTCATTCCAGTGGGAGTGCAGAGCTCTCTTAGGAGGTGCTATAGTCTTCACCCCAGACTTTTGATGAGGCATGAATATCTCAAAATACTAAAAACAATCAGAATACCACAATACACATCTAGATGTGTATAAGAGACAAGTCTTCACCCCAGACTTTTGATGAGGCATGAATATCTCAAAATACTAAAAACAATCAGAATACCACAAACACATACTTCTGTAGCTATATAAACTGGACTTTTAAAGGCTTATTTAAGCAATCTGACTTTTTTCATGCTTAAGAAAGTACTTATAATTGAGCTACCTGCTTATTTTGAAATAATAAACACAATAGTAGCTATATGGATTTTATACAAATATCTGCAAATGAGAACTGTTCTGCAGAAAGTAATCATGGGAGAAGAGCTCTGGCCTTTTTTTGACCATAATACATGATGTATTACAACTCAAATTACATTGTGAGTAAATATAATCACTACTGTTGTGTGGTATCTGGAGGCCTCTGTGACTGATTAGTCATATTCCGCATATTAAGCACTACAGGGTCAAGTGTGAGTGTGGCTGAGCACCATATATCCCATTGATTTTGCTCTGAGTTGCATGGATAGATCATTAGCACTGTGTGAGTAATGATTTCCATGACCCATGAGCAATTCTGAAAAACAAGAAACTCTGCAACTGAAAACCAGTCTTATTTTAAATAATCATTAATTATTTTAATTATTTTTTCTAGCAACTAAATAGACCAGGGGAACCAAAACATATTTGAGCATCATTACTAAAAGCAAAGGAAATCAGTAATCAAAGGGCTTCATTCAAAGAAGTGTGTGGGAACAATTCAAAAAAGCTGTGAGGAGATGCTGCTCATAAATACCTTGGGTGCCCTCAGACAGAAGAATCTGAATTAAGTCCCTCCTTCCTGTAGGTCAAAGGATTAGACAGAGGATTTAGAGATAGCAGAGAGATATGGTAAGCAGTGAGTCAGAGAATGTGGAGTATGTAGCTGTTTAGTTTTGGGAATAGTACCTCTACCTCTGTTGCATGGTAGCCTAAAATATTTCTCCTTTTATTACAATTATAATTATGTTTTTAATATATTCTTATATTTACATGTTTATAATACATTATTAGAAAATATTCTTATATTTGGTTTTAATCAAAACCTGTCCCCCTAGATATTCTTTTTAATATCTTTATAATATTTATCTACACTTTCTCCAAAATGTAAAGGAATGCAGAATGTGAAAGAATGTAAAAAAAAAACTACTAAGAGGTAGTCTGATGATTCTTCAGGGGGAAAACACAGTTCTTCCATGCCTGTACTAGCAGTGCTGTGGAGGCCCAGAACTGGAAGAGTTGCTGTTCCAGAGCAGAATGATCAGATTAACAGCTAACAGAGGCACTGCCTCTGCATATGAAGAGTTTTGTTTACTTTTCTCTCTCCTCTTTGAATCCCCATATGAATTATGCTCAGTGAAATATCAGTGAAATCACTCCTGGGTTGTACAGTACTCTAGGAAGACTAATAAAAGTCTTTCATAACTATTATCTAAATGTGTTGGCAAACTTTAATAAATTTACGTATATGAAAAATGACAAATTTAGGTAATTGAACATTACAGAGCTTTGTGCTGAGAGCATACAATAATGTCTCTTTCACCAGATGTGTGTGACTAAGCAGCCTCTTATTACTGGTTGCAGAATGCAAACGCCAGAAGAGGACATGAAATGTATGACCTTTAAATATAGATGGAGGGAAACAGTTATTTACCTAGTGCAGGAGACTGTGAAATAGCAAATGGCATGACCAATGAGAATTTGACAATAAAATTTGCTTTTCCTGGAACAAATTCTTTGTAAAAGCAGGATTCTGCAGTGGGGTTTATAGTTTATTAAAAAAACCTTTCATGGAAAGTAATATTTCATGGAAAAGTAATATTTCAAATTACATGTAATGATGTATGAGAATCCTCACTATGTATGCAGTTGCTTTGTTGTATATGTTATTCATATGAAGTTTTAGCAGAACAGGGAAATGTCAGCTTCTTATTTTTATCAGAAGATAGTTAAGATTGGACTGCTGGAATTTGCAATCCTTTGATGTTAGAGCTTTAAGATAGAAGACAGAAGAGAGGCAGGGAGGGACTACATGGATTTTCTAAGCTTTATGCTTTTTTTAGAAAAATATTTGTAACCTGTACTTTGAGTGTTTTAGTAATTTTTCCCATGAGAAACTCCTGAATTACAAGCAATGAATACATTTTAGATTTATTAAGCAAAATCACAAAATGGTGGCACCTAAATTTAGGAATGCAGCTAAAGTGTAAAGATGCCTTATGCTATATTTGCCCCTGAGATCAGCTCAGTTGATCAGAGCATGGGGCTGATAATGCCAAGGTTGCAAGTTTGATTCCCTTAAGGGCCATTTGCTTAAGAGTTGGATTTGATTTTCCTTATGGGCCCCTTCCAACTCAGAATATTCTGTGATTCTGTGATTTTTTCTCAGCTGTCACATGTGATGGTTGACCAGAAAAAATTAAATTTCCATGCTTTTCTAAGCTGAATGATGCCTTATAATGTTAGCCAGTGGCTTCTGCTGAAGTGTTATAAGAGACATGAACAGTGAAGTATCTTTGATCTAATACACTGTACACATCTTTATGGAACACTTTTGGTTTGGAGCTTGAGGCGGGGATAAAATTACTTTTTACAATCAGGAAGAGGCAGCTAATAACTTAGAACCCAGCTCAAGTCAGAGGCTCCTGATACAATCACAGCTACTGTCTTTGCATGGCAATGAATTCCTTCTCTTGTCTGTTGTGACGCATAGGTGAAAAACAAGCAGCAGAGCCAGACGATGCGGAGCTGGTGAGCCTCAGCAAAAGGCTGGTGGAGAACGCGGTGCTGAAGGCTGTGCAGCAGTATTTAGAGGAAACACAAAACAAAAGCAGACAGACTGATGGGAGCCCTGCAAAAACTGAGGAAGCAGAGAGCGGCAGCAAGAATGAGAGCGACAATGATAACAGCAAGTGAGCACTGTGCAAAAAGCCTGGGAGCAAATATCCCACCAAGAATAACCACAAAACCGTGTTCCGCTCCCTGCTGAAGTTTGCAAAGTGGTGCTGGGTGTCAGGCACTCTGCTTTGTGAGTCTCTTATCAAAAGTTTGTTCTGAATTGAAGAACACTGTCTACTGGTTTAATAAGTGTTTGCACTGCTGAAAATCTGTCGAATGCCAGGAGGGATGGACAATGGAAAAAAGACAAGAGCGGTGAAGCAGGCAGCTCCAGTCTTCACTTGCTCTTGATACCAAGAGTCCTTTCCTTGCTTTTGGAGAGAAACTGAACATTTTGCACTTGTCATTTGGATTGTCGTGGATGGCTGTGGATGAGGTCTTGCCATAAGTGGAAGTGATGCCCTGCGCCCGAGGGTTTGGCAGCGCTGCGGGGCTGCTTGCTCTGTGTGAGAGCACGTGCTGTTTCCTAGTCAACAGCAGTCAATACCAAGCTAAAAATTACCACTACAGATACTCATCGCAGATACTATTACACAGTATGTAATAAGACAGGAGTTTCCCTTAAATGTGATGCTGTACTGTTCTTTACATTTTGGTAGCATTTGTTGATGTAAATTATATTTTTTGATGAAATACCTTTTTATAAAAAATCGGTATGGGTGAAACACTGAGCACTTACTACTGTCCATGCCAGATATGATCTCTTTATCTCTGTGCATTAATGATTCTAAATCACATTAGTTGTTATAAAATGTATTATATTGTTGTTTTCCTCTAGGAAAGAGCCATGAAGCAGACTTAGTAAAGGAAGCTTTACGCAGAGAAGCGCAGGCCCTGTTACCCAGACTGAATCAGATAAAGGCGCTGTTAACAAGTCCTGAGATGCGCACAAAAATTAGCAAAGAACTGTTTGAAGACAGGCACAACTCCAACAGTAAATGGAAAAGTTGTATTGACTCTGAGTCTCCAAATGCATGACTGTAAATTGCCACGATGGAAAATCTCATCAGGTTCTTAAAAGACAAAATACTGTGGCAAGTAATTTTTCAGGTTGCTTTGTTTGGGTTTTTTTAACTGAAAATGTGAATGGGTGTAAATGGCTCATGAGGAATCATGCTGAAATACTTGCACAGAAGGATTATATTTCATAATAATGAAGTATATATAGCCACTTCTCAACACTGCATTGAAACATGTTTGAGTGTGCAGGTATATGTCATGACTCCAAAGTGGAAAAATACTGGTTTCAAATAGATCTGAGCAAACACTGTGCCCTTCCTTTAGCATTGTAAATAACTCAGTTTTTTCTCATATACTCCTTCCCTAACAATGATGTACAAGTACTAAAAAATTGGTGGTTTTAAATACTTCAAAATGTATATTTGGGACAAAAAAATCCTCTTTTAATTATCTGCCTTTTGTATATGTACTGGCATTTTGGGTTAGCGTTGTATGTTTTTTATTGTTTTTTTAAACAGCACTTGAATACTTGTATAGATGCTGACATTTAGGTTCTGCTGATGTTTACACTAAAGCAAGAATGTTTTAAATTTCAGTATGAAATTCAGGCTCCACTGATCTCAATGGCATACTCTCATTGGCTTTAATGGAGTCAGGATGCTGCAATTAAGATTTCTCGTGCAAATAATAATATTCCTTGGGATAATATTTGCCTTTTTACTTTTGTAGAACAGTGTTTTTGTCTTTTGTTTCTGACGTTCCTCCATCCCTGCCTACTGCTGCCTGAGGTGGGGTGTCAGTTTGCTCTCATTGTTCCCTCCACACACCTGCAAGATTCACTGAAGATTTGGATGATGGACAACAATGCAGGAGTAGGTCCAATATTTGCAATTATTATAAACATTGTCATAAAAGCTATATAATATGTTGTGATTGGTATCAGAATTGTGCTGTTGGAACAGCTGTGTGCGTGTTCTTCATTGTCTGAAGCACTGTTCATTTATCTCACGTCAGAGCTTTTTTTTCCTCATTTGATATATAACAATATATTCTGAAACGCATCTTATACATGCCATGTTCACAATAAAATGTTTTTCCTTTGCACTCTGTGTATGTTTTCACCTGTTGCCAAATGGACTTGAATAAAATTAAGTACTTGCAAATAACAGGGTTACAGGAGAGAAATAGTGCTCCAGTGAATCACACCATTACATTGACTACAGGGTGTTGTGCCAACATACTGCTCTGAAACCTGGCTGCTGAAATCATGCAGATAAACTAGGCCCAAGTCATTACTGTTTTTCAGGAAAAAGCTTTGGGATTAATTTATGTTCTGGACATTAAGGAGTAGTCTCAAATAGTCTCTCAAAATACTCTAGAATGATAGATTTAAAAAAAAAAAAAAAAGTCTGAATCTGAAATCATCCCTGGAGATCATTGGGAGGTAACTTTTTATAGGCTATCAAGCAGTTTAAATCCAACTTGCACATAAGAACACCAAACCAGACACTCAGCTATGAAAACAGGAAAACAATTTATTGTATTATATCTGAATCATGGATTGTCATCTCCCGTTCCTCTGTACAAGTCATTTCCATGATTAAGGGCCTTTTTGTATCATTCAGCTTCTAACAGTCATTGTTCTTGTGTTTCAAGTAAAACTGGAAATTAATCACTGAATTTATGTCCAGGCACGTTGATAGATGACTTCATTATTAGAGAGCTTGCTCATTCCATTCCTATGGATGGCATCAAGACTAGCAGCTTTGAAAAATGTTTAGGAGAGTTAAGGGCTTGAGCATAGGCATCATCTGAGATGTACTGAAGTAGGTCTGCCAGACATGATATGAAACTCTAATGAAAATGTTCCACTGGATCAGGAACTGTGGGATAGGGGATATCCCAGAGCCTCTAAAACCACTCTGGATACCTGTGTTTAAGCAACCCAAACCCATCTTTAATTTTCAGATGCTTTGACACAGAAAACTCAACAGGGCTTTTGTTTCTGAACCATTCATGTTCTCTTAAAATAGCCTTTACTTCTGGTTTGACAAGAACGACTGTTAATTTACTCAAAATCCAAAACAATAGGGGGAAAAAACCCTTGCATCTGGATTCATTTTCTTATGACAACCCTTCTTGCTTACTGAGAGCTTTTTTCCACTGGCAGTGAAGCCTGGCTGCCAAATGGAAGGATAAATCTCTTGTATGGAGCTGTGAGATGAGCACTGAAGAATACAGATACATGAAGATTGAACCTAATACAGGCAGGTGTAAAGCTCTGAGCTGCACCCACCAGAACAAATATGTTGCCTTCCTCACACAAATCATTTTCAGTCTACAATTCTGTTTCTTAAATAAGCTTTTCTTGTGGGGGAATGTCTTAAGGTAGAGATGCATAGGTTATTCTAGGAAAGTGTTGGCATTTCAAAACAGATGGTGCAAGTTTGTCCATGTTTTGTTTTCAGTTCTACCTTCCAGTTTGCTCATACTCAAAAGAGTATTTCTGCACTGCTGATTGTAAAGCTGTCTATGAGAGATTTAAAATCAGTAGCTCAGCTTCCAGGACTAATCTAGCTGGAACTGCCCATGACCTACTGAGAAACTTCTTGACATCTAGGCTTGGTCCAGGCATAGACCAAAAAAATTGTGGAAGGCATGCATTGGATATTTGAGCAACCCATGCCATGAATTCCCTGCACTATGGGACAGTGCATCAGAGCTGTTTAAGAGTTGACAGAGTAACCAGAGAGACAGTAAATCCATTTAAGTCTTGACTAACAGACACCAATTCTCTGGTGAGGAAAGGGAGACTGTTGTGGAAACCCATGTGTCCAGGCACAGGTGCACATGGCACAAGGATGCTTAGCCTGCTAGCTAAAGGGTAACACACCAGCTGAATGCATCAAGGCCTTTGTGAGGACAAAGCTAAATGGCATTTCTGTGATTGACTGAAGGTGACCTAAAGCTAAACTGGGTTGGAGCTTAAGGTCAGATTTGAATGCTGTATCCAGATATAAAGGAGCACACTGGATAGTGCCATACATCTATTGATAGTCCTACTGAATTGTTTGGTAAAATACTACTCTTGGCAAGGTTATACAGTCTGTAAGTTAGGATTCAAGAGGCTTCATGTTACATATTTATAGAAGTTTCTGATTATAACTGTGCACACTTCTGCATGTGCTATTTTAGCCTAAAGACCATGTGAGCGTGTCACAGATCAGAGTGTGAGCCATGCTTCATTCTAGTGACAAGAATGATACTGTTTCATTTTTCTGTCAGTCTAGACATGACTCACATATTCTTGTTAAAATTCTGACTTTTTAGAAGTCTTGAGTGATATCCTACACATTTATGTATTCACCAAGCAGGAAAAATAGAAGAGTAGGGCCACTGCCCTCAGTGGAACTTGTAAATTGAAATTTAGTAAAAACACACATTTAATTTTTTTTCCAGTTATGTCCAAGAATATGCTTGTGAAATTAAGTGTAAATTGAAACTTTTTCACTGCAGATGAAATGTTACCTGCAGAGCTGGCTGCAGCCCAGTGGAAGGCAGGAGGAAATCTGGTTGCCCCAGGTGGAGCCTGGTAGCCAGACACCTGAGGGTTGCTTCACTCTGCTTTTAGTCTCAGACTTCATTTTGCATAATCTTTTTCAAAACGATGTTTTATCAGTGAATGCCCTCTGCCTCTGTTCAGCTGTGGTATATATATATATGTATAGTGGTATATTGTCTTGGCCTGAAAAAATGAGGGACTGAACTGCTTTCAGCTGTTTCCATCCCTTTGGAGGAGGGGAGAAGCTGTTGCTGAAATCCCGAAGAGATTGATGTCTTTGCAGAGACACCTCTGATCTTGCTCAATGGGCCAGAGGTCGAAGGAGTACCTACATGACTGTTCACTGAAGTCTTCATCTGGCAGTAACTGCTGTCTGATCCAACCCAAAACCACGAAAGCAGTTCCCAAGGAATGCTCCCTCCCAAAAATGAGATGGTGAGTGGGTCAACTGTGTGATTAGTGAGCAGTTGGATAAAGTAAGTGGCGTTTTAGCTTCATGAAAATTGTGTCAAGTCATGGTCATGTAATAATTTAATTCGTGAAAACCTTTTGGAATTTAGATTCTTCTGTAAGTTTTCAAACAGTGACAGGGGGTAATCTCTGAAATTGATGAAGGTGCATTTGCTTTCAAACAGCTCTTTAGTGTCGTACCATAATCTTCTATAGAAATGCTTTCCACTTTTTATTTCAATTAAACAAAGTCTTTCCTGGCCTGGTTTCAGAGGCAAGGAGTCACACTATTCTTACGGGAAAGGAAACTGTTTGAACCGTGGAAGTAGGAGCACGTTAATGCTGACATGTGTTTTACTCTGCTGCTCCTTTGATCAAGAGTTTCTGTATAAGCAACTTCTTAGCATGCACTCATCTTCTCATTTATATTCTCCTCATGTTAAGGCTTTATAATGAGAACATTTGTACTGAATGAAAATCAGTCCCAAGAGACGGCTGGGCTGAGAAATAAAACACACTCATAGTGGAGCAATAATTAGAACAGTACAAGGGAAAACAAAAAGTGATATGCCTGCCATTCCTGGCATAGCAAAAAGGGCACTCTGGCATTGATAAGCAAATAATTCTGCAGCAAGAGGCTGGAGTTTGACTGCTGGTTTGTGGTCTCCTCTCCCACTGCTGTTTATGTTCTTTGTTTAGTGACTCTCAGATGGAAAATGCATTAGCAGAGACTGGGACGTGAAACTGTTTCTTGAAGGAACTCTCCTCATTGCTGGAAAATAAAGCCCCTTTCTGCTCGTGGTGATTAAGGATTAAACCAATCCAAAATGCAGAATTAGGGTAGTTAAGAGGAGATAATTAAAAAATTACACATGGGGATTTCAGTAGAAGCTTATTTGAAAGAAAAGTTGGTTTTCTTTGAGATAAGAAAGAGATGATTTGAGGTCAAGATTGACTCTAGAGATTCTGGTGGGATTTTTTTTAGCAAAACTACAATTTCAATTTAAACTCAGAGAAAGCATTGCATTTCCAGAATACTTTTTATTTTTAATTCTTTTTCTCTTTTATTTTCTTAGCTGTACAGAGAACTTCAGGCATGGAAACACTCAGAAGATTAGAAGAAAACATGCTGATATAACTCAGAAAAACAAAATATAAAAAGAATGCAAAGAAGAAATACCAGGAAGTAATAATTAAATTAAATTAAATTAATTTAATTAAAATCCAAAGGTAGCTGCCAGTGTGAAAAAAATCTAGGAAGTCCAAATGTTTAGAAGAATAGAGGATGCAATGAAGGAAAACAGTAGTGTTCTCTGCATCTGGTCAGTCAAATGATGAACACTTGTGTTTGTCACTCTGCTGTACTGTACAGGCAAATGTCCCATTTCCCAGTCACATTTTCCAACCAGATACATCCAAGGAAAAAGGCTGAATGAGCATGTGGCTGTAAATGCCTCTCTAGCAGAGCACTGAAGTGAAGGTCTGCAAGAAACACTGCAGGATAGAGGCTAAGTCAAGGTAAAGTCAAGTCAGAGCTCAGGGAGATCTCTAGAGGAGCAGGAAGAAGCAAAGGAGCAAAGTGTGCATTTGAAGCTTCATTTATCACTGTGTAGGTTCTCCAAACCTTCATCACTTTCAGAGGTTACCCCTTGTCACTATGTGAAAACTTACAGAAGAATCAAAATTTCAAAAGTTTTTCACAAATTGAATTATTACATGACCATGTCTTGGAGCAATTTTGATAAAGCTAAGACACCACTTACTTTATCCAATTTCTGTCAAAGCAAAATAAGTCAAATCCTTGAATGTGCACAGAGAGCTATAGGAAATTAATTTCAAATGATCTTAAATTCTGAGGTATTCCCACTGCCAGCCAGCAGAGCAGAGTGGGCAACAAACCTCTCTCCTCCAGAAACAAATGGATGACTGAATGTTTAGAAGTGGCTCAAGGTGATGGCTGCAGCATCAAGCCTTGTTCATGCTAAGTACAGGAAATTGGAATACAAACCTCAGCAGACTTATTTAGGTTAATTATCAGAAAGGGTCCATGGCAAAACCAGGCAGAGTCACCAAGTAAATATGATAACTTGATAAATTAAAACCTTCTTCACCATTGTGCTCTGAAATCAGATGTATCACTGGACTGGGATGGATCCTATTGTTTGTAGAATGATTGCTAACAAAGGGAGTATGTTGAGAATGGCTAAAGCACCATCCTAAATAAATAATTCTGCAAAGGTAAGGAAGGCATTTCAAAAGTGATGGTGCAAAAAGGAAAAAACAGATAAATTTTTTAGTAAGTCCAGATATTCTTAACTTCCATCCATCCATCCATCCATCCATCCATCCATCCATCCATCCATCCATCCCATTAAAACTTCAAGTATAGGGACAAGTCTAACGTGTATAGTTCCATTGCACTTAAAGCATAAAAATATGTTAATCAAGGAAACATAACTGAAACTGTTTTTAGTGGTAGATGTGGAAAATATAGAAAAATAGATTTGTTTCTCATTGAGCTAACATTGCCAGTGACCTGCCTGCTACATATTTATTCTATAATTCTCCATGTACACATAGTAATACTTTTTCTAGAGATGCAGGAAAGGCACTGAAAAACAGAAATTTAATTTGTACCTTAAGATTATAAAAAAAGAAATGAGATAATGCATTTTTTGAGAGACTGGAAATTAACTGTATTAGTTATTTACTAAATAACTAATAATAATAAAACAATAAAATAACAATAACAACAACAACAACAACAACAACAACAACAACAACAACAACAATAATAATAATAATAATAATAATAATAATAATAATAATAAATGTTTTACACTTTCAATATATAAGGGTGTACCACTTCAAAAATAACACAGACAAAACACATTATGGAATATCACTGGATTTAGCGATGGATTTAGTTACAGAAAAGATGAGTACAGAAAAGCCACAGATCAATTTGTCTTGTTTTGTCTTGTTGCCATCCTCTAGCCTCAGACTCTTGGAAGACCACTTTTCATTTGTCATAACTGCAGAGATGCTCCTTCATAATTACTTACTAAGTCTCTGAGGTTTTTACTGCTGTAGCATTTCTGGATCATCTGCATGAATTAATAATTTATATGTATTTCTAATTTACACTAGGGAGGGTGATGGAGTAACAGAGGCTGGAGGCCATGGGATCAAAGGAAAGAAGGATCTTCTCTATAGACAGTGAAGCACCAGCATCACAAAGAGAGGCTAAAAGACAGTGTATGGAGAGGCTGATCTCTGGGTAGAGAAATGTGCTCTACCAAACTGGGGGAGCAATCTATACCACCAGCACATGAAAACCTGGGCTGGGAAAGTGAACATGAACAGGTCCCAGCTCAAAATGTGTTATGACCTCTCTTTCAGATCAGTTTGGGCATCTTCAACCAGGCATAAAGAGACTCCACAAACTCAAAATGCATAAAGTGACTGCACAACTCAAAAGCATAAAGTGACTGTTTATTACATAACACATTAAAAAATGTGGGTTTACAAATGACTAATCTAAGCTTGAACATGTTCCCCACCCCGAAGTCTCTCTGCTGGTTAGGCAGACATGAAATAGGAGGAGTCCCCTGGATCAAAGTCTCCATGGTTTCCACCCAGCTTCCACCCCCTCCACCAGTGCTGGTCCACCAGCTGTGTGAGCCAGCGATTCCTGCATCGCTGACCTCCTGCCAACCCATCTCACATCCTTCATCCAGCCTCCATCAGAGCTGCACTGGGCAGCTGTCAACATGAGACCTTGTTGCTAGGCTGGGGGAGCCACAACATGTCCAGTAGCTTCACCACATCCACCTCTGTCATGTGGATTGTTCACACCAGCAGACATTTCCATCCAAATACTGCATTAGCTTATGCATGGGTAGATTAATGTTACTATTTGTATTCCAGACTCAAACTGGTCCTTGCAAGAATTAGATTAAGGAGGTTTCAGAGAAGTGTTAGCTAACATTTGTTAATCATTATTCTTGAATGGAATCTCAGAGCACATGGCTTTGCCAAAATATTGGACATTTTCCTCACCCTGTCTCCTTTCCTCACTCCAGAGAAATCCAAAGAGAAGCTTACTTTAGCCACAGCTGGCCTCAGAAGATTGGTCACAGAGGTAGAGGAAGCCTATGGACAAAATCAAATGTAACCCTATGGCAATGGACACTGAACACACTGATAAAATCTTCGTATTGCACATAGTCTCCTTCCTCTGGTTTACTTGGAAGTGCTCCTTTGGTGGGGGCTGTGCCACACGGGAATGCTCAGTTCAGCTGTTTTGTGAAATTCATCTTTCACTAACTGTTATTTAGGTTTGGAGGTTTGTGTAACACCAGTTTAAAAATAAACACAAGCCCAACATAGACCTAGCACAGTTTGGTGTGAACATGTTGCAGCATCTGTGTTAAACTCTCCCCATATTAAAGCAACTCCATAATCCTACCATCATTTAGCCTGGAAACCACACAAATATATTAAGAAGCTTTCAAAAGAAACTAGAGTGGATTTAGCCACTATCTCAGAGTTTTATTAATTGTATAAGCAGACACACCAGGTTATGCACTTGCATGCACTTTGTTCTGCTACTGCAGAAGTCTGGATCATGTAAGTTATGTGACAAGAGGAGTTTTGCTCATTCATGTGAGCACCATAAGGTGCTTTACTGGAGAGAAAAAGAGGCTCAGCATGGCAGCACACCCAGGAGCTGAGCAAACCTGGCTAGGAGACACCAGATCTAGAGAATCTAATTTCAAACCAAAGTGATCATCATAAGGGTCTTTCATCACCCAGATTTCTTCATTGAAAGGACAGAGAGAAGAGTAGAATCCCAAAACTGAACCAGTAAATATTTATTAGGCAGTTTTTTTTATAGAGTGGGCTGCTGGCATGATGTCTAAAATAGCCCTGTTTTTAATCAGACTACTTTAGAGTGTGTTTAAAAACTGAAAATGCCCTTGCTACCCAAGTGAGGCAAATTCCTCCAGCAGGCTATAGGAAAAATGTAACCAGGGTGTCACATTTGCATTAACAGAAATTAAAGTATACTAAGGCCCATACTGAATAGCTTTAAAACCCTTCTTCTGAGCCTCTGAGATAAACACAGTTAAATAATGGCAAAATAAACCTGCGAGCATACTTAAAAATTCATTCCACAAGTCACAATGTTGCTTTTTATGGGATCAAAAATCATGCAAAAAATTATGCAAGGATATTCAGCCAAGTTTTTATGACAAACAAAACATTAGAGAAGCTCAACATTTTTTGTCTGTTTTTGACTGTTTCCCTTATGGCCCCCCTCCAACTCAGAACATTCTGTGGTTTCAGAGCCAAATGAGAATAGAAAACCTGTCTCCTTCCTTAACAGGTATTACACATATCAAGCTGTAGTTTACAAGCATTAACATATTACTTTAAACAAAAAATTTCCCCCTCTGCTTTACTCATGTGACTCTAAGATCCTAGATAGCACAAAGAGCCATGTTCCCTCTTGTAGGAGCTTCAGCTGAGGGTTTCTTTCCCTGGTACATCCTCCCAGTTTCCAGCAATCAACCCTTAAGGGACTTTGTGAGTGGGAACTTGCATCTGGAACCGGAGGCTGTGATTACTAGCCTGATTAGCAGAAATGAAAATTATTTCCAAAGAGCAGAGACATCAGATGATAATAAAAGACAGTTGAAGTAGTAAGTGAATTAATGATCAAAAGACAAACTCAGTCCTATTTCACAATAACACTGTGAGTGCTATTTGGTATAGTCCCAGCTCTCACAGAAGCAGAGCTGGGCTGCAAAACACAGAGTGGCTTGGGTTGCTCTTATGGCCTGCTAGGCCACAAATCTGTACCCACAGCGTGCACAGGAAATGGCCAGGCTCTTTTCTTCAGGCCAGAACACCATGGTTCTTAGCATCCTGTAGCGAGCCTTCCCCAAAGCTCTTTGATACACAAACTGACAGCTGTCCTTTTATTGCTGTGCCAAATCAGAAATGTTTGGCTGCCAAGGTCAGGGAGATGTTCTCAGAAACAGGTTGGTGGGCAGCTCTGTCTTTCAGACAGGACATTGCAAATCCTCACACCCTGGGACGATTTGCCTCCAACTGCGGCACCATGGCCTCCAACTAAAGAACAGCCATGTGGTAGTGCCTGGCATAGATGTGGTGCCTTGAGCAAGGTCACCTTCCCACAGGCAGGCAATCTGGGTAATTCACACTCTCCCAGGGCAAATGTATTTCAACTAGACCAGAGAGTCAAATGCAATATATTGGACCCATATGTTATATAATACATTGGACCAATATAGATAATGCATGATAGATTGTCATTGCAGAGAATAAAGATTTATTTCGAAAGGAAACCTTTTTAGTGTGCTATTATATCAGGATGAAATGTTGCCTGAATAATAATTGCAATTGAAATTACACTTTTGTTTTTCCACTTTGGGGTTTGAGGGTGAAGTAGCATTGCCAGAGCTAGGAGAAACTCTGGTTCTTCTTAGTGCACCAAAGCTGCTAACTGGAGAGAATGTGTCATTCATACTGCTTTTCTGTTACGCTCCTTTCCCATTTATCTTCTATTAAATTATGGTCCTTCTTGAAGACATACCAACAGGCTGGGTCTGTGTTACTACTCGGTGCTTCAGCTGCCTGGATCCTTTCAAAATATTGTGTTGCAATAAGGGACATTAGAGGAAGCTGGCAGGACACAGAAAGAAGAAGGATTTAGCATACAGTAGATAATCGACCTGTGGAACCTACCAGAAGGATCTTGTAAATGGAAAATCTTTACTTGGCTTGGGGGATGAATGGATGACAGGAAATCCACTGTGAGTTGATACCGAAACCACAGCCACTTGAGGAAAGCCTCAGTGTTAAGCTCTTTCTTTTTAAATACAAAATTTTATAAATGTTTCATTTGGCCATTTTGCAAAACATGTGACCTTTGTTACCCTTCCTCCTTTGGCTTTGGAAAATTGCTGTACTATTCATTTGATCACATACAGGAAAAGCAGTGTTATCAAGCTGAGATCAGATTACCAATAAAAATATAATTGCAGGATTGGTAAATTCACAAGAGCCTACTGGGGGTGATAATATGTGCAGATTGCTCTTTTAAAGCCCAAGGGGATTTTCGTGCTTCAGCAGTGTCCTTCCCACCCCTGGCACAGGGAATTATCCTCATACCTTGCACCTCAGCTGAATTTAGAACTCCTTACTAACACAAAAACCCACTTGCTATTCCTCTTCTATTTGAGAGTGTTTACTTCTCATATGGGAACTGTTTTATATTTCTGTATTTTTATTATTACCTCATTTTTACCTCTCCTGTGCGCTAGGACAGACCTTCTGGACTGATGTGACCAGAACTGAAGACATTGTTATCATTCCAGAGTCATATATAGTCTGGAATGATGATGTTTTGTTTTATATTTCCCATTTCTTTCCTGATAATTCGTAACATTCGGTTTAGCTTTTTGATCACTGCCCTGAACTAAAGTGAAATTTTCAGAGAAATACTCACAATGATTGCAAGATCTTTTTCCTAGGCAGCAATATCTCATTTACAGACCATTATTGTGAATGTGTAATTAAGGTAGGTTTTGCATTGATTTGTATTTATCAGTATTGAATTTATTCAGCCACTGCATTATTTACTGATACTCTCACAAAATATTTTTATGGGTCTTGGTAGACTTAGCTTTGACTACTGTGATTAATTCAATATTATCAGCAAAAAGTGTCTCTTAAATTGTCACATTATCTTCATAATCACTTACAAACATTTATGGAATTCTACATTTCCTATTACTCTGCTAATTTTATAATCATGATTGCTTAGTTTCTTTAATGCACTTTGAAAAGAGACATTGTTAAAATTATTTGATGATTAGCTCATCCTTAATTGTATGTTTGTTGGTATCTTCAAATAGCTCCAACAGCTTTTACTCTAAAAGCCATGTTGATTCATTCCATATATGACATATTTATCTATTTTCTGATGTTTTCCCATTAATCTGCTCAGTGTATTAGGCACATTTGTCTCATTGTAATTCTCAAAACTTCCCCAGGGGTTTCATTAAATATTAATGCCACATTTACCACTTTAGAATCCTTGGGATCTGAGCTAGTTTTAAGGAATGGGATACAATGTGGTCACTTCAAACCGTCCTAGAGCTGAGTCACACAGAAATTACTCATGTTCCGGTAGCCAGATTTCACCATGTCTGTTCTGCTGCACTGCTTCATTTTGGAAAAGCAGTCTGGACATAGCACCTCATCCACCTGCAGATGAGCAGCACCTTTCATTTGTATCTGTTGCTCCCAGTTCCAGGACTTTTGGATTTACCATGCTACTTACAGTGTCATGACAGGAAGTAGTAAGAACACACAACTGCTGCCAGTGCCCTTTCAGATGGAAGATTTTAGTGGTCCCTGTGTCAAAATATACTGGGAAAACTGTGCTAGATCCTTTATCAATACAAGTGTAAAAAAAATTGTCATGGATGAGCTAATCTTCCTGTATGAGAGGCTCAAAGAGTTGAGTTCATGTGCAATTCCCTAATTCTCAATTCAACCGTTACCAGAGGAAACTCGGACCATACAAAGCCTCTCAACCAAAAAGAAAATGGGTCTTTCTTCTCTTTCAGATGAACAATTTGGCTAATGAATGCTCCTAAGAGCAGGTTCACCTCAGGGGAGAAAACAGAGATCCTAGTGGAGGTAGAATTGCATGTCTCCTTTCATACTTCTGCCAAGGCTCATGCAGGCAAAGTTACAGCACAAACCCAGACAGCCGTTCGTTGTAGGAAGGAGGTGATGGGAGATCTTCCAAGTATTTACAACAGTTCTTTTCTCATTACTTCGTTTAGATTTGATCAGTTTGAGAGGTAGGAAATAAGGTTCTGAGAAAGAAATAGTTTAACAAAAAAAAACCCTGCATGCTGGAGGTAATAATATTTTGTACAAGAAACTTTGTTTCTGGCCTTCAAAAAGAAAGATGCTTTCAATTCTCTGTAATGCTAAAAGCATTTTGCACCATCTGGACTTATGTTGCAGTTTTCAAGCTGGAAATTCTTTCATTACAGTGTAATCTTCATATCTTAGTTGCAGTGATCTCCAAAACTCAGTTACAGTAATGATATTTTATAAAATAGACTAAGTATCAAGCATCAAATACCAGATTGATTTTCTCTTCAGAAATTACATTTCTTTAATATGCAAGTTATTTTGTCCTTGCAAGGAGTCTGTTACAGCACTTACCCTTCTGCTGGTGATGGAAACAGAGCCCTGTTCAACCCATGGCTTGTGCCCAAACCTGCTAAGTGTACTGGCAATGATGCCTGCGATTTTAGCACTGTGGAAAGCAGACTTGAAAGACCCAAGGTTCCATCAGCCTTCCGAGGGATGTGGCAAGAGTAATAGATTCAACAATCCAGTCTAAGTCTTCATTTTCAAATGTAAAACTTAGCACTAAAGAAGACCTTTGACATATACCAATGTAGTTTTATTCACTTGAGTTTATTCTGCATCCGGACAAACTTACCTGAAAATTTACTTTCAGGATTGTGTTTTCCAAAATGACAAACAGATGTATCCAGATAAAAAAAATCTTTTATATTTAGATATAGTCCACAGCACAAAACTCATTTTCAAGAGTTAAAATGCTTGAACTTCAGTTCATAAAATCAGTCATCCTAATATTTAAAGTAAATTTAAAGCAAATACAATAGTCTCGTGCCCCCAGTTATCTCAACTGCCAGCAGTAAGTAATCCTGGTAAATCCACTTAGAGATAACAGTAGGTGTTTAGATACACAACTGAAAAAGTACCTTAGCCTTGTGCCTGGGTTAGCACAAAGTTTTCCTTATGATTACTTGGATTTCCTGCTTCTGTTTGGGCTGAAACTGCTTTGGGAACAGCTTAACTCAACTATGCAGCAGTTTCAGTCATAGCAGCATCTGTGAGATAGAGAACAAAACATGAAAACAGTAAAAATTAGCAGGTCCTAAAATAATATTTGTTTGGCATTAGTTATTATTTTGGAATTAAAATCTGAAGCAGAAACCTTCCTTTGTGGAAAAGCTGCTGGTACCTTTCTTTTCTTGTAAAGGTCTCTCTTCCCTCAGAAAAATGCTGAAAATACCAAGAAACAAACATGCCATCTCCTTAAGTTTTTCCAGCTGGGTGGCTTTGTTCAGCTAAAATATTCTTAATCCCTGAAGTGTGATCTGATGCCACTTCTTTGCAGGCTGCATGAGTCCTCTTCTGACCTTGTAAATTGCGTTTTTATGTATACTCATCTACAGCTGTCATTTGCAATGCCAGAGGCAATTCAATTGTTTGGTATTTTCATTAGTCCCCTATTGATCGGTTCCTCTTCCCCCTGCTGTGCAGAGAAAGGGACATTTCCTCTTGCTATTTGCTGTTCAACAAAACTCTCTTACCATTTTTTGGCATTTTGATGGTATTTGATACTAATCTCACCTGTTTGTTGTTAAAGCCGCATTTTAATTTTTTTTTCTTTAAAGCAAACTTTGAAGCAACTTTAGTCAATCACTTCTCCTCCTTCCCTCCCAGCATCTATTAAACTGAGTGCTGGGCTGAGAAGTGGGAGGCTTTCCTCACCTAGCTGAAGGCATTCCTGACAAATACTGCAGCATGCCCTCTAAAGCTGCTGTCCAGCATATGCTGGGAAGCACAGCACTCCCTCACACTCTGGGTGTCATTTGCTGGGGCACTGAGACCTCTGAGGTCTCAGAGAAGAGCCTGCAATTGCCAGGTGACCTCACTGGAGTCAGGTGAGGGAGCAGCCATGGGAAAACGCTGACCTGCCTCGTTCCAGTCAGGGGTGTTACACAAGATCACTATGATGTATTAATTTAGTACAACCTTTCTTTCATGCCATAAAGCCACAGCACACCCATCCCATTTCTCCAGCATCTCTAGGACATTTGCTGACCCATGGGAGAAGGGATTCTCCAGTTCACACCTTTTGGAGGCAGTGTTCTTATGGGAACAGGGATTGCCATGGTGGGATGCCTCTGCCTTGTGTTTTGTGTTTTGCTCCCGTTCTGCCGTCACCAGAGAGCAGGACTTTCTGTTTCCAGTTTTCAAATTAAAAGTCTCCTTCACTTCAATATTTTTTATGGCATTGGTTTTATTTTGTTTTGTTTTATTGGGGTTTTGAACTTTAGAAACAGCTTGGACATGTAGGTCTAGGAGAACATGTTGTTTAAATGCTCACTACCAGAGAGATAAAATAAAAACTTCTTTCACTTTTTTTACAGTAAATCCCAACAAATTTGTACCATGTCTTTTAAGCATGTCATTTTTAAATTGTACATGCTTGCATTCAAGAGTCTTTAGGTGGAGCAGTGACCAGCTGTGAGGTCTCACAATATACAATTTGAGAGGTGCACTAAACCTTAGGGACAGAGGACAGCTGAGTTTGCTAGTCAGGAAAAATGGCACTGAATTTCCAAGTCTGTGTGTTTTCATGTTCCCCAGCTTGCACAGAACAGGACTAAAGTCATTGGAAGTGGCAACATGCCACTTCATCAGTGCTGAACCTTCTGCCAGAATGACTCAACTTCAGCCATGTGATGTGTAAGTAAAAATAGGAATAAGCATGGACATTGGTGATTTACGGTATGAAAGATCACATATTGAAAGTCAAATTGTTACAAACTTTCTTTTAATCTGAAAAGTCATAGGACAACCATTAAGAACCTCTGATAGTGAAGTTCTCCATTGCAAAGGCGTTTTTTGATGCTATTGGAAAATGTCAGCTGAATTTCTGAAGCAGTCTCCAGCAGGGAAATCCTCCTGCCAAAATCCCATGATCCAGCATGAAAATCCCAAGTGTCATGTAATATATTCCTGAGGGTAAATATCAATATGGAAATTGTCAGTCTTCTATTTGTTTCTGGATGTTGCCCATGCTTCCCAGAACTTTGCATTTGTCCATGAAGTTTGTTTCCATGGATTGCTTCTTTTTCCTCAGTCCTACCACCTGTTGTGGTCCAGGCAGAGCTGTTCTTTGTCCACCTGTGGGCACATGCAGGGGCACCAAGCTCCCTCCTGCCGCAGAAAAAGCCCTCTCCCTGCTGCCATTGGTGACAAAGCCACTGCCTTGGACAAGTTGTGTGGCACACAGCTGCGGGGTCCTACTCCATCTCGGACAGTGATGAGCCCTGAGCACTTAGCAGGGAAAAGGAAGAGGAGTTACCAGAGCAAGGTAAGAAACAGTGAAAGCCTGAGGGAAGGGACCCCAGCACCTGCCCCTTTTGGTTCAGCTTTGTCCCAGTGACACAAGAGTACGTCCTGGGGTGCCTGGGGTGTCTCCTTACCCTGAACCCAGCTCTGATGGACATCTCCTTTCCCTGCCAGCACATTGTGGTTTTGGCCACCATGTTGGGAGGGCAGTAGGCTTCCCAGTAGGCTTCCTGGAGGCAGGAGACCCTTCCCCCTGTCTGGAACACCCCATGTTGATTCAGAGTTGGCCAGAAATGGCTTAATATGGTGCAAAGCCTTTGCCTGTGGGAATGAAGTCACTGAGCTGGTCTTGGGACAAGTCCTTCATCTTCCTTCAGGGAAGTTGAGTGTCAGTGTCTTGTCAGCCAGAGCAATTCCCGAGCTGGCTGATGGCTCTCCAGCCCTGCCCCATGTTGCAGACTCGCCACCTCCCTTGCTGAACCTCCTGCAGGGCCCCTTTGTGCCATCTATCATTTAAAATGACATTCCAGTAGTGCCCAAGAACCCAAGTACTTGGTGGTGTCTGAGGACCTGGGGGTTGCTCCTAGGCATACTTGAAGGCACCTAGATGATGGCAGCAAAAAGGACAGGGTACAGCCACACAGTCCTCCGCATTTCCAATCTTTAAAACAAATACAACTCTCTCTACTCTAGCTTGCACAAATGAGGAAGTTTTAATTACATCCTGAGAAAAAACAGTGCAATCCTTACTGCTTTGAGAGTTCAGGTTTCTGCAGCCCACGCCCCTTTCCTTCAGCTCCCCTACCCAGAGCTGGGCAGGGCTCCTCTGCTTTCTTTTGTCCTCACTTCACTCTACAAAAAAAGTGCTCAAATCCCCTGTGGATGAGGGTTAGCCAAGGAAACATGGCTCCAGGCTTGCCATATACCTGGTGCTGAGCATGGCAAGGCATCTCATGGTTGGTTTGGGAAGGAGCAGAAGAAATCACCACAGCTTATTTGGCATGGGATGAACCCGTGGACTCTGGGGTAAGGTGCCATTTGACACTCTGGGGCCATGGATTGTGCAAGTTGTGCTTTCCCACTTCTGTCCAGTGCACATGGCTTCCTGTTGGAATTGGGATGACAGAACCAGATCTAAACAACCAAATCATCACATTTTGAAGAGCCAGAGCTAAAAGACAGCTTGGAAAAAGAAGTGAATACAATGCTGTACTTACTGCATACGAGCACTGGCTTTGTAGGAGCACTGAACTGAGAAGGAGCAGCTTGCTCTCAGGCAATGGATGGATAAAAAGGACATTTACAGGAGCCATTCCCAACATATTGTAGATGATTTTAAACGTGATGCAAGAGATCAAAACCAGCAAATATTATGTGCTGGAGAGAAGAGGAGAGAATCCTAAGCATTCCCTGGGTTTTGGACTCATTGTATTAAATTAAATCCCTGGACAATCACAGAAAATGGACCATAATCAAGTGAAAACAAAACCAGAGCACCCAGTGCATTCAGTCCTGTCCCACTGACATGCTGGAAGGATCACCCAGACAAAACCTGTTCAGTTCTGTATGGACAGCTGAGGTAAATGAATGTGGGCAGTGGTAGGTGACAGGAGTACCAGGAAGTGCATGTCCTGCCTTTGGCTGCATAGCCCCTGAAAAAAGGGAAATTGTTTATCTGAAGTAGGCTGCAGATTACCAAAATAGCACCTGTCAGACATCTTAAAGCACTTACATTTCAGCCACCACCTGGACTAAAATATCTAGGCTGAAAGGCAGCAGATCAGATTTTAAGGAACTGTGATTTTCCTCTCTCCAGAGAGTGGAGGGGTCTTGCCCATGCCCAGCAGTGTGGTATGACAGGGCTGCTGTCACCAGCTCTGTCTCCCTGCCCCGTGCAGTCACACTCATGTTGCATGGCCAACATGCACAGTGGGTTCCTGCCCTGTTTTCATAAAAATGCATCCAGCTTTCTCTGGAAAACAAAGAGAGATTTCTTCGTGTCTGTAAGCAGCTTGTACCACTCTTGGTGGTAAGAATATGATCCTAATTGCTGATTGGATTTATCTGGATTTGCATTCCAGGAAGGGATTTTTACTTTTTTGAGTTTTTTCTGATAGATTAAAGAAGCCTTTTATATCTTTTATTTTCCACTTGGAAAGATACATTCATGCTGCAATCATGCCACTATTATTACCACAGTTATCACCTGAAAACTGAAATGAACTGAACAAATCCTATAAGAAGTGATTCTCCACTTTTATTTTTAATTATTACTTTTCCTAGGACTTGTGGCAGGCTGCTATATATATACTGCATTGCATTATTCACAATGATAGTATTTTTAAAGTATTGGCACTATATTATCACACTTTCACAGCATCTGAAACTTCAGATGCTCCTCAACCATCTCTGTTGGGATGTGGATTGTATCTACTGACTTTAATGAATTCCCTGAATTTTCTTAGCTTCCTTAGGAGTTACTAGTGACATCCTTATAACATATAGGCAGCTTGAGATATTTCCAAATACAAAGCAAAACATGGAATAAACATGCAGGATTTTTTAATTATTCATTTAAATGAAATGTTTGATTAGTTGTCAGTGGGATTCACAGGTATGTGCACCCACTTTTGTTAGCAAATCCCTCTAGTTTTTGGTATTAGGTGGAAACATCAACAACAGCTGGAAATTTTAAGATCACTCATCTTACAGCATGCCATCAGTGGGGTTTGTGTCACTTTGAGCAACACAGCCAGTGCATGGGAGACCAAGCAGATGTGATGCTACTGTTATTTATAATCCATTTTCCTTTAAAGCAAAAGGTACTTTAAAAATAGTAAGATTATTTATAACTAATGGATACCACTGACCAGAGCACACAGGGAGGTTTGTGCTTACAGACACAGATACTCTGAGAGCTTCAGCTTAACTGAACATGAGGCAGGTCTAGCACAGCACGTAAACAAATTTCATCTTATGGCTCATTTGTTCAGTCACAGAGATGGTTTGTGTCCTACCAGCCTAGAACATGGACATAAGATATATATTCATCCATTAACACAAGCCCTCAGTATACTGTCTCAGTTTTGTTTCAGTCTCTGCTCTGGACTGATGTTGAGGTTTGTTTGGCTTTTTTTCACTTTAATGCAGAGATCTAAACCAGAATTTGTTATTTCATCATTCATTAATTTCAGCCTATTTATTCCATAATAATAAGAAATTGGACCCAATGTGTGGAGTGATAAAGTGGAGAGATCCCATTGGCAGTAAAAGTCGATCAGGCTTTTTACAATTCAGTTGATACATTTTGAGGACATATTTGACAACTTCAAAGGAGAAACAGAGCTTTGAACACACACATCTCTGTTACACCAAACCATTGCTTCAGGCATTGGAAGGAAAATATTGCAAGCACGATTAAGTTACTGGGACACTGTGTAAATGTATTCCTTTGGATTTTTTTCCTGGTTTATTTTGCATATTAGAAAATCTTTGCAAGGCTTGCCCGACGATCACACAATTGTACAGCTGAGTAGCACTTGCAACTATCATAAAGAGTGTATATTCAGGAAGCTTTTTCATCTGTTATGAGTATAATGCAACCTAAAGACACAGCAGTCATATTTTTGTAAATGTTTACTAACATGTTTCTATCCTGAATGTGAAAGGAAAATGCATCTTGCCAGGAGTGCTCCCCACCCTTTTTGTGAGCAGCTGACACCAAGGGCAGAGAATATGCTTGGAACTTCCTCAGAGAAATCCTGCTATTGGATATGTCCAACCACGATATCCATTCTTCCAGGTAAATAGTTTTTGTGCCTCTGAAAGGTGTGTAAGGTTCAAAGGCTGGAGAAGAGTCTTGCCAGAGTCCCATGTATCCAGCAGGTAGAACAGAGATGCCTGCTGTCCTGGCAAGTGGAGGGGGATGCCATGAACAGGAACAAAGAGCCACATCCAGCATCTGTGTTAGAAACTGGGGGTGTGGGAAAAACAGATGCAGAAACCTCTGATGGTTCATTAGTGTACTCCCACAGCATGATTAGATCAGTTGGGTCAGTTTTCTAAAGGCTCCGGATGATTGAATTAGTCATGGATAGGTCAGATTATTTCTGCCTTACTGCCATCATTAGGTGCCAAAAACATATCAATTAAAAGAGTTTGCTCTGACAGGATTCCTGCTGTTACTAACTCAATGGCTCCTATTGTAAATAAAACCATCTTGGTGGCAGCCCTGAGGAGGCTGTGGCAGCTGTGTTGGAATGTCTCGGCATGGGAGCCAAGGAATACCTCTCTTTTTCCTGGGCACAGTACACATGACTGGCTGTGATGTGATGGAAGCAGTGATGCGGGGCCAAGACCTCAGGTTTGGGTGGCAAAGCCTTTATCTACCCAAGAAAATTCAGCTGTGCTTGCTTTTCAGAATTCTGGGGGCACTGCCCACCACCATGGGCTTGTTACTCCCCAGTTAGATCAGTCCCAGTCCCATGCCACCCTCCCAGCTGGGAAGTAGCTCTTTTCCCTGGACACTCCAGGAATGGGCTGCAAAGATGCAGCCATACTATAACCACAGTGCACACTGGGCTTTTGAGACTTAAACATGAACACCATTTGGTCTTCACACCTAATACTTTGCAGGAGAAAAATTAGATCTTCAGACTGAAAGAGTCTCATCTGTATCTCCTCAAAGCAGTAACAAAACAATGGTGTGGGATAGCAGTATTAGGATAAAAGTATTATATATGAAGAAACCCATATCTGAATAATAGTGGGTGAACTAACAGCTCACTGATCACAGAATCATAGAATTGCTAAGTTTGGAAAGGACCTCTAAAGTTATCGAATCCAAGCATTATCCCAGCACTGCCAAGTCCACCACTGAATCATGTCCCCAAGTGCCATATCTAAATGTCTTTTAAGTATCTCTGGGGATGGTGACTCAACCACTTCTTGGGCAGTCTTTCCAATGCCTGACCACCCTTTCAGTGAAGCATTTTTTTCCTAATGTCCAACCTAAATCTTCCCTACACAACTGACGCCATTTCTTCTTGTCCTGTCACTTGCTATCGATTAAGGTTTTCAAAAACTGGAGTATTTTCCAAATACAACTTTGTGAAAACTTGTTGTTAAAATGTAGATTTTTGCTCTGACCTGGGGATTATGAGATCTTAAAGCTTTCCCATCAGTCATCCCACATCAGGAATATTTTGTTATGTATATTGGTTATGATCTTGCAAAACCAAATGGTGTGTGGGACTCTTAAGTTCTGAATATGTAATTTATTTGCATAAAATACATACCTGTTCCAAAGCATGCTAATTTTCTCACAGACTGCAGAATGGGTGGCTCTTTCTTCCTAATGCCTGAAAACTGTTAAATTCACAAAGCAATACTCAGATGACATAATTATTAGCATTACAGGCTGATGCCCTAAGCAAAAATTGTGGAAAGAGCCCTTTTATGAGAGGGTGGCTGCTGTAGCCAGGGGTGGTCTGGCCTTGCTATCACAGACTGACTCCAGCTGATGCCTTGCCAGATCATTGATGCAGCACAAGAAAGCACTGCTGCACAGCTCTGTCCATCTGGGTTGAAATCATCATTACTTGGACATCTTGGCTACATGGGTGGTCACATTTATGACCCAAAGAGTGCTCCTATCCCTCATATTGTCCTTCTTTTCAAAGCTTCTTCTGTGTTTGCTCACTCTCCCTGTGCTCAGAACCAGCCTGCTTTTATACCAGGTATTTCTGCCACCTCTCTTCAGTGCACTGTGCCAAGGCGTTGCTGGAACATGAACCCGAGGTTGTGTTTCCCAGGACAGACCTGTCTGGTTGTGTTATCCCTGTTTCTCTGCACACTGCAGGCCTGGGGCTTCCAGCTGCACAAGCCCCTTGCATCACTGCATCACTTCATCCTCTTGCATGGCATGTGCTGGCACGAGAGAAGCCCGAGCTGCAGCATTGCTTTTTCTCTAGCTTTGGGTGTGGTAGGGACCAGCAGCAGCTGCAATTCATATACATAAGGATCTTCTATTCACTTTCAGAAAAAGGGCAGGGACATCTATAATCAGGCACCTTGGACATCTCCAGCTTTGTTAGTTGGTTCATTTCTACTGGAGTCTGAATCAGGATTACTCATATTCACCAAGTTACTCTTGCCTTTATCATGACCCAAAAATTAAAAGATATGGCTCAGACCAACCTGAAAATCATAACCAAAAACTGTTTTAAAACCTTTCACTTTAAATTGGAGTTTTCAGTACAGAGAATGAACAGTTGTCAAGTCACATCTACAGCTTTCAGAGGCCTTTTTCCTCAAGGATGTCTGCTACAGTTTTACATTTTCTCACATTTTCCGTATTTTTGCTCACCACCAAGGTGGCTGGAGACAGCTGTGAATGAGGAGGAGGAGACAGAAGGAGAGCAGAGCCCCAGGGGGAGCTGCCATAGCTAGAGAGCTCCATCTCCTCAACAGGGACAAGACAACTGTAAATTCTGACAAGAAGAAAGCCCTGTTGAGGCTCTGGAGAGGCAGCCTCTGTGGTGTGCCCTCTTCCTGAAGGGAAGCTCACGTGCTAAGGATGCGGCGTGCCCCAGAAGAGCCATCTCCCACAGCACTCAGGGACCAGGCTGGTGGTGCAGTGGCTAATTAGGGACTGTCGAAGAATGCAAACCTACAGAGTCTAATTACTGCTAATTTATTGCATCAGCCATTTAGAATCAAAGAGTGAAAGGGGGAAAAAAATGCAACATTTTTTCAGCAAGTGAAAAATATTGAATTAAGCAGATTGAGTCTCTCACCACCACTCTCTAATCATGGTGTTGCTTCTGCAGCTGCTGTGTAGGTTTAGCTGGAAGTTTTCTAGAGACAGGAAGACAATTAGACAAGTAACTGAAAAATGTTGGTATTGATTGTTTGTTTCTTTTGTTTTTGGTCTGTATCAGGAGAACACTGCCAAAATGCTATGGAAACAAAAATATGGAATTGTAGAATTCTTTAGGTTGAAAAAGACTTTTAAGATTATCAAGTCCAACTGTTAACCCAGCACTGCCAAGTCCAACACTAAACTGTGTCCCCATGTACCACAGCTACACATCTTTTAAATACCTCCAAGACTGGTGACTCAACCCTTCCCTGGGCAGCCTTTCAGTGGTGACAATTTTGTAATATTCAATCTATATACACACGCCCCCACTCCACTCCCCAGCACAGTTTGAGGCCATTCATTCTCATGCAATTGCATTTGCTTGGGAAAAGAGGCAGACCCCCACCTGAATGCAACCTCCTTTCAGGCAGTTGTAGAGAGTGATAAGGTCTCCCCTCAGCCTCCTTTTCTCCAGTTCAAACAACTCCAACTCCCTCAGAAGCTGTTCATCAGACTTGTGCTCCAGACCCTTCTTCAGGAGCCAGGGAGAACTCGACTTTTTCCCTGCTGCTAACAGGGAGTGTGACATGGAGCAAAGCACTACTGGGCTCTTTCTCTTCTTTCACATATGGCACTGAAGATGTTAAAGACCATTCACTTATTCCACACATCCCTCACCACTGATCAGGTGAGATCAGGTGGTGGGAGCCATTGATTTTTTTTATGTCTTGCTTGCTCTCCTTTGGAAACATAAAATTTCATTCTCATTTGAAGACGCATGTCATTGCTTTCACCAGTAACACCAGCCCTTTCTTTCCATTATACCATGTCACTGCAATTTCACAGCAAGCAGCTGAGAAAAAGATGTATGGATGGCTCTTGGTTCATCGGCAGGCCCTGCTGTGCTGGAGTGGCAGTGCTATAAAAGGGCTAATTGCAGATAGGAGGCCTGCTGAGTTACACATGCTGAACATAGGGCTAATTTCTTGTGCCTTTCCCTCCAACTCCCTTGCTGCAGTGCCTGCCTAGTCCATTCCAGCACTGCTAACAGATATTTTTGTGAAGGGACAGATGGGGTGGGGGAAAGGGTCTCACTCTGTGCAAACCCTGTGGTGAAGGATACCCTTCAGTGAAGTACTTTCCCTTTGTTTGCTCAGGTCAGGCTGCTTGGCTGGACAACCTGCCTTTTGGCTAAATATACCACATTTTAAATACAAAATCCCCAAATCTGCAGATCAAGGGCATCCTTCGTTCTCAATAGACCTTCCCACATAGAAAGTAATTTGAATTTCAATCAGGGATTGAAATGTAGTGTATACTCAACAAAGCAACTGAAGGCAGGCTGAGAAAACATAAATGAGCTTCATTTTAGTTGCTTTCAAGTTCCTTCTGTATAATCTTTTCAGTTCTTATTTACTGTAATCAACATCCATCTGATGGCAATTTGTAGGCAATTGTGCACTACAGTTTGTTCAACATGCAGAGAAAAACTGCACATTTCTGAAACCCGAGGTAAACTCCAAATACTCAGAACTCTGGATAGAAGATGAAAAGGCCTCGTAACAGGACACATTGTTCTGCTCCAGAAAAAGGCATTGGGAAAAACAAAGAAGTACCAGTAGCTCCAACAAGTTTTTCACATCAAGATTATTCCAAAGCCAAAGAAGTTCAAAATAAATTCAGTTTTTCAACCACTGTGGGCTGTGGCAGGCTAAGTCACCTGGATTCAGCACCTCACATTGGAGAGGTTTTCTACTGAGCCTCCTCCTCTTGCCCTCCTCGGAGCCTCTGGGTTGCTGATGGAGAAACATATTGTGGTGCGAGTACAGGTGTGGTGTGAGGAGAGCAGGTAGCACTGGTGAGTGGGGGTTTGGGTCCCCTGATGAGCTGAAGCAACACAAGAATTTTAACCACTTTGCACAGCTGTAAATGCAGTGCACAGTGCATCTCTTGGCATCACTGTTTCTGTCCACACTGCTTCCACTTCTCACACAGCCTCCTTCATGCAAAGCCAGGTTTTATTGTAGGAAGAACAACAGAGGTGGAAAATGCCTGGTGTTTAATGCTCTGTTATTTCAACTTCATGATTGCTGTTTCAAGTGTTGAATGAGCTCTTATTGCTGGCAATACCAGGTGAGAGAGGCATTAGTTTGAGCTCTGCCAGGCTGAGATCAATAAACTCCCCCGCATCCTTACACTTCTCCCTGATCACAGCTGAATAGCTCATTAGCCTTGTTCCAGCTATTATCCTGGCACAGCACTTTTTAAACTGATATGGTCCTTCCTTATAACAGTAA
Source organism: Parus major (assembly GCF_001522545.3). Lineage (NCBI taxonomy): Eukaryota > Metazoa > Chordata > Aves > Passeriformes > Paridae > Parus > Parus major. Next base: position 58,857,846 of record NC_031770.1, on the reverse strand, counting down.
CGATGTGTTTATGTTTGTAAGGCATCAGGAACAATTATAGGTCTGCCTCAGTCAGGAGCAATAACCAATGTACTGAAGGTCAGCACAGCCGCCAGGCTCCATGTGGCTGTATGTAGCAAGCTTGGTATGGAAAAAAACTGTTGCAGTTATGCACAGATAACCTGATCCTCTCAGGTAAATCCAGTGAGATGCTATCCCAGGGAGAAAATGGAGCAGCCAGTGTGAAACTGTAATTTATAGGGGCTGAACAGCATGTGCACGTCTTAAGTGGTGGCTGCAATTCAAGAAGGGCATTTTCCCTGCAGGTCTTGGCATTGCTGAAAATTTTCAGGCACTGAACTGGTTCAATATCTTGAGACAGGCTGTGATCTAATTGTTCTCTGCCTCCATGTAAAAGGTACTTAATTTCTATGCATAGTCTTTTTCCCAGAGCATAGGATATTCTTGAATTTATGATGCGATCAGGGAAAGCACTTTTTGTGGTAAGCCTGAAGTGTGACAGATCTAATTTTGAATAAACCATTCTTATCAGGTGGATCAGCTTTTGCCTCTGCCCTGGGCCAACAACCAGGTCCTTTTGCTTTGCAGCCAGTAATGTTTTAAATCTTCTTTAACACCCAAAATGCCTAGATCCTTGCATAAACAATCCCACAAAGCTAGTTTGTGAGAAGTCAAATTCTCCATGGAGGTCTAAACACTCTGCAGCTGAGAGACACATATGAAAGCTGCTTTGGAATAGCTAAACCCATTTAAATCCATTTAAAAGCCCCACAATTAAATTTGCATGCAGCCAGCTATGCTCTGTCTCTCCTGAGTCACAATGGGCTTAGCAGGCTGGAGAAAATCAGGGCCACTTTTTCACCAGCACAATCCCAGTTGGTTTTCTTCCCCACTTTTACCCAGATGAGCTATGGGAAAAAGGCACTGTTGCCAAAGTGCCTTGGTGGGAAGATGATGGGGATAATTCAGAACAAGTAAAGTAGAAACAGGCCCAAAGAAAGTGATGTGAGCCCACTAACCTCTTCTCAAAAGGATGAACCACTGAGCAAGGGAGGCCAAGGGCCAGGTGTCCTCCCAGACAAGGGAAGATGGGTGCAGCACACCCATGGAGGGGCTGCAGGATGCCATGGGGCTGGTGGGTGCCTGGCACTTCAGGCAGCACAGTGCTGATGGAGTGAGAGTGTTTCTGGGGTGGAATCAGCACAGACAAATGGAGAAGGCAGCAGACAGTAGCAAACAGTACTAAAGAGCAAAGTGTTGCTGGTGAGCAAAGCTGCTGGTTTGGGGACAGAAGAGGCCACGAGCTAACTGGGCTCCCAAACACCTCTAGCAATCACTGCTTCTCATTAAAAAGCTGCTGACGGCAGAGGTGTCACTTGGCAGTTCTTTGTCTCAGGAGACAGAGAGGAAATATTATCTTTGCCATGCAGATTTAGGGTCCCACCTGTCCTTGGGTGCAAACGGTCGTTATTGAAACAGATGGCTGCTGTGGATTGATAAACTGCCAGGGGCTTGTCTGCCTGTGTTAGAAAAAGAACATCTTCCTGCAGCCACGCAGAAATCCTGGGGTTGGTTAAACAGGCATTTCTGTCTGCTTTCAAATATGGGCCAGCGCCATGTGTAACAGCAGCTGTGTGTTCCCAAAACATTTCCGTGCAATTAGGTTGCAAGAAGACAAAAGCAGCCAGCCAGACTGGCTTCTTCCTCTCTCTGCTCCAGCCTCAGGGACTTGCTGTGTGCTGACACCAGCCTCAGCAGAGATGCTGCCTGTGAAGCTTTCAGCATTTCTAGCCCAATCTTGCTTCCTAATTCCTGGAGCAAGGAAGGCATCCATGTCCCTTTTCACCCTTTTCCTGCTAGCTTCCACAGAAAGTCGATCAGGAGGTCACTGAGCACGTTTTTGTGATTTTTTTCCCTAGGTTTAGTATTATTATTATTATTAATAATAATAATGGTAATAATAATAATATTTTTTTCCTAGTTATATTCATAGTAGGTTATTCTGGGTTTCACTCAGTAAGGGAAAAGTAAGACAAGACACTGTTTCAGTCTGAAAAACACAAGTAAGGAAAGCACGAGTGAGAGTTTGCATTCTGAAAAACCTGCAAATTTTAGAAGTTGTTTTTACAAGATCAAAATGTAACAAGAAATCTTTTTGAGAAACAGGACTAACCCCACCTTGACCTATCCTCTATGTGTCAGAAAGTACTTTATGCTTTTATCCAAGGACATCAAAGTGCTCCTGTGCTCCATACGATACTCTGTACTCCCTTCAGTCTCCCAAATGCCCTTTGTCCACCTGCATTGCAATACCTGCTGCTCCAAGGAGATACAGAGCTGGCTGCCAAATGTGTGCTTTGCTGGGTGTGTGCCTATGTCATTATATTGAAAGATATGTGCCTATCTTTCAGTAATTTAGATTAGCAATTATTAATCCTTCAGCTGTTCAGAAATCCTGTCAGAACAAGCAGTTTTAGCAGAGGAGGGCAAAGAAGGTGTGTGCTTGCATTCGTATTTGCTACACTGTACCTTCAAATTCTCCAGGCATGAAATCATTACATGTCTAATTAAGTGGCAATTACAAAAGCAACACTCTGTAGTAGTCCCTTTGGCACAAGGGATCTTTCCAGATGTTTTTGATCTCACCTTTCACAAATTCCACTGAAATTCAGAGTGAAATTCTGAAGGGTTTTTTTCTGAACTTCAAAGGAATCAGAGTTACCTCCAGCGGGACGATGGCAGGGATGAATTCTCCAGGCTGGTGCTGGAGAGGCTGAGTGCTTAACTGGCCAGTAGTAGTGGTAGTAACACAGCCAGTGCAGATTCAATTTGTGGAATATATTACAACAGAAGTGTGAAAAAAATTACTCTTAGGTTTTGCAAATTGATACACTAGAGCTTTAAGCTAGGATAGGGAGGGGCCAATTTACACTTCAAAACCCAAACCGTGCCCTCGGATATATTTGCCAAGCTCCATCAGAAGTTAATAAGGACCGTGAAATCAAAGAAGATACAATTTAGCTTAACTATTTAGATGGCTAATCCATTTGACTGTGCCTATTTTACATCTTCCACAACCCAGTTTTTCAGCTGAGTTTCTGAATGTTCAAGCTGAGACATTTTAAGTAGTGGAGGCAGTTTGAGTGCTTGTCCAATAGAAGTCTCCTAAAATCATAGATATCAACAAATTAAATAATCCTTAAATCTCCAGGTTCTTCAAAGGAGAGGGTCTATGAGTCCAAAATCTTATTTCTTTTCCAGCTAAGCTACTTCATTCAGTAAAAAGGTCAAGTGTGCCTACAAACCTTGTCCTATCGACATGCCTAAGAGTAATATGACTCTTTGAAATGTTCCTGATTGAAAGTCTCCGGTTTTCTGTAGAGTGAGGTTTTCCCTCTGTGTGTTCCTATTTTCTCCTTTTTTATATCAGTGTTTTGACTGAAAACAGCAAACACTTCATCATTAATAGACTAGCAAGATTTTTTAACATAACCACAAATCTAAAATAAGCTTGATATTTTAATTCATCTTCTCATACCAGCAAAAAGAGCAGTGGAAAAGAATGAGTGAAGTATTTAGTTCTCATTTCAACCCATTCCATACAAGGAAGTGACTTAGAGCTGGTCTCAGATATTTCTAAACTCCTGCGTTTTTGTGGCAGGTTGTGCCTAGCTGTGAAAAAGTCAGAAGGGGTTTCTCTTCTACAGAAATTTATTTCCAGTGAAGGATTTTCTAAAATGGTAGGAAGTGACATAGAGTGCAGGAAGGTGTCAGAGCACAAACACACTGTGTTACCTTTCTCTGTCCTGCCTTGCTCTAGAAACAGGTGTGTGCAACACTGGCACATGCACCGTGGCGGTTTCTCTAATGCTTGGAGGGCATAGAGTGAGGCAGAAATAAGAGCAAGATCTCAATTCCCATTAATTTATTTTTTTTTAAATCTGACCAAATGCTTTTTGAAAGCAACTTTTGCTTTTCCTGTTGTTTTCTTTTAGATATTTTTACTGTGATGATAATGCACCACTTATTCCTCTCCTTCCCCTCTGCCTTTTTCTGCCCTGGATTTTGGGAGTTTGAGGAGCTGCTGCTGCCACAGATCTTTCACTGAAAAAGATGCAAAATGAGTCTGAGGGCCTTCCACATGGCATAGGAAAGCAGGAAGAAACAAGCATGGCATTCAAAGCTACAGCTGGAAGGGTATGAATAGTTCTATACTATAACTATAAAGCACTTCTACAGCACTTGGATGCTGCAGCCAGGATCCTTCCTGGCTGCCACAGCTTCCCATCAGAGTTTCTAGGAGCTGAGCTGGCATTGCTGCCTTTTGGCTTCTCATTCCCCTTACAAGCAAGGGCCACACTGTCACTGTTCACCTGTGTCCCCTCACCCTACAGCCACCTCTGCATGGAAACTCTGTGATGCAGAGGGTCAGAGGAAGATTTGAAGTACAGCTCTAACTGATTTTGATTTGCATTTTAAAGCCTAAGACAAATGACTATGATATCAATTCTGAGGTTGGAATTTTGGAGACAGGGAAGATTCTTGGTGTTGGAAGAGAGAAATAAAAAAAAAAAAAAATTTCAGCTTCTCTACTCCTAAAGAGACTTCAATCATTTGATGTATTACAGGGCAGGAAGGAAAAAAAAACAACAAAAAAAAGCAATAAAGAAAGAGATGAGATTTCTGGATATTAAACTTCTTTCAAACTGAATACTTTAATACCAGAAGCCAAACAGGGGAGGAATTGTGGGTTTGTTTTCTTTTTTTGTTGTTGTTTTAAGGCAGATCAGGCATGAATTTCTGCTGTACATATGAGAAATCACCAAAGAGATGTACTATACTAAAGTAGATGTGCAAATGTCTTAGGTGGAAAAAATACTTCTTTTATCTTCAAAGATACTTGATAATTGGTTATCTGAGTTTCAGAAGCAGCAAGAGGCCCTGTACTAGTACCCAGGGCCTGTTCCTACGTGTCAGTGCCCAAAGTCATTGTGTCCAGCAGAGCAGCTTGCCAGTTTAGCCTGTGACCATGCAATCTCAGTGATTTTCCTCTGTGCTAAGCCAGTAAAAAAATTTTAACTCTGTAAGGACCCCAATGCTAAAGGTACACATACATACTAAAAAAGTAGGAGTAGGAGCAGATGGAAGATTTATGGTTTATAATGTAACCTTTGACACTTAACAATAAAGCACTTCAGGAATCCCCTGGAGCTTGATGCTACTAGACTGTAGCCAAGCTGTGAACTGTCCTTAGCAGCACTGCAGGAAAATATGACTTCTTTTGTCAAAACAAGTGAAAAAGCTTAGTCAGATCACATCTATTGATTGATTAGACTCAGTAAAACTTTTGCTTTCTCTCTATGAAAAGAGTTTTCCAGCAAATTCAAATGCTAAGACCACTCATTTGCTATTGTCTTGCTAAAATACTAATTTACATTTACTTAATCTGATGTAATAGTACACAGTATTGCATCTCAGTGAAGAGCCATGAAATATGTACACAGAACAATGTGAACATAAGCTTATTCTCTCAGTTGAAAATGCTGTACAACATATTTAAATGCCACACTGGGAAACTGTCCTTTTCATGGTGCTGCTAATTGACACCTCTTTTCTGGAAGTAGGAGCACTGTCACCTTTCAGGGTTCACATCAGTATTTATTACCATAGAGACCATAACAATGTCTTCTTACAAATATTTTGAGTAGTTTTGCCTGCTAGCTGCTTATTTTCCTGAGCTATTGGGTTATAAAATAATTTAAGATGGAAGGAGTCCCTGGGGCAGCATGACTAAGATCATGCTGTCCAGAGCCTTCTGTAGTCTATTTGTGAATATCTTCAAGGATGAGGAGTCCACAGTGCTTCTTGTCAGCAGGTTAATTGAGGATTTGAATCTAAAGAGGACTAGGCAAGAGTTTGTGTCGTAATTTGTCATTTGCCCACAGCTGCACCCTGCCTACTTCCGTGGCTTTGTCCGTGTGCACCATTAAATTAGTTTGTCTTACCTCTCCCCTGTGGTGCTGCAGTCCAGGGCTTGGACAAGGCACTGCATGATGTTGCCATCCCAGAGCATCTTCCGTGTTCTCTGTCCTCCTCCTCAGCCTGATGGCACCTCCATGTGACGGTACCTCCAGCGGACACAGCAGAGCTGAGGCACTGGGCAGCACTCAGGAGCAGCTGAGCACACAGACCTGTCCCTGTGCCTCACATCCCTGCACTAACCTGAGCCACTCCAGCTGGCACATTCAGTGTAAAGGGAGGCTGAAAGTGAGCTATGGCTTATCCAGGCCATGAGAAACATGAGTTAGCTTTTAATTTCTTAATGTCAGAATCTGCTTCTCAGCCTTGCTGAGCTGCAGGCTGCGGTTCTGAGATGCCCTTTGCACTCCAGATAGGAGGAACAGCTCCTCCTCAGAAACACTAGTATGTATTGCTGTCAACATTTGACAGCTGTAGGAAATAAATCTATTGTTGCTGCAAAATATTTGCTTCCTGAATAAAGTGTCAATAGATATAAGGAATCCCACTGAGCTTTAATAATAACATGGTTCTGAAAAGCCACCCTGATCTGGTGATTAAAATAGTGATGAGCTCGGTGAATTAATGCAGTAATGGTACAGCATTGCCTTTCAACGTTTAGTTTGACTGCTGTGTCTGGTGTATTTACAGCAGGCTAATCCCCAGATTTATAAATGCAACTGAATTTCCTGGGGCACTGTGTATGATTTTTATTTTTTTTTTTTTTAATAGGAGATGCTGAATTCATTAAAACAACCAGCTGTACCAAAAGGCTGGGGATGCCACAATGCTTTTATTTATTCTCCAGGTGTGACCAGCTTGCAGCCAGCATGGCCAGGGAGGTCCTTGTTCACCAAAATCCTTCAGTATCTGTTATAAATGCAACAGTGGAAGAAGCTTCATTACATTCAGAATAAATCCACAACACTCTGAAGCCTGTGTTGGTGTATCTGGTACCACAGAGCTGACTTCCTGGGGGAGAGCTGGACCTCTTCCAAAAAAGGCTTCAATAACATGGGAAATGGAGGGCAGGATAAGAAATACAACAGTGCTGAGAGCAGGCTGTAGAAGATGGATCATCAGACAGTATAAATTCTGCTGGCACCATGGATGTTAATGACTCATCAGGCCCTTTTCTTCCTCCAGGCCCAGTTTGAGTAGAATATTGATTGCTTTACAGTAAGTTCTTGTTTACTGCAGCTAGATTCAAACACAGAGCTGCATGATAATGTGGAAATAGAATTAGAAGTTTTCTAGGAAAAAAACCCAACATATTTTACTTAGGCTCCAATTCCATACAGTTAACCCTTTAACTGTTCTGTTTTTAAGGCATAGGCAAGAGCAAAGAGAGCAATGAACTCCCAAAAGTGATCAGAGAAATCACTGATATTTCTGGTACTTGTGTCCACATGTGCTGTTACAAAAATAAAACAAAACCCCATTACTTTCAAAGCTCCAGGGACTAGTGCTGTAACTAGAGGAGCAGGACTGCAGAACTGCCGTTGTTCACGCACGTCAGATGGTTGCAAATGCATCAGGCTGAGTGTCTGGCAGCACGTGGCAGTTGTCAAAACCAGGATGTTGTTTGTGTGCCTACAAGCTGTCTTCTCCATTTGCCTTTTTGACTCCTGGAGGGGTGAGCAGAAACTGGAATTCAGAGCAGAGGACCTGAGGCAATGCCTCTGATTCCTCCATTTCCCCGTCTTTATGTGCAGGTAGTACTGTGAGAGCTGAAGCACTTGTGCATTTCTGGATGTAAAGTGCCATTGAGAACACATATCTTGACAGTATTCACAGCCAGTGTTCATCCTTTTTTTCTGATGACAGGCCTCTGCACAGTGGAAATAGTCCCAAAATATAATTGAGAGCAAAACATAACTGATAGCAAAACGTACTCTGCTGTGTACTACCTGACTTGCTGGTTCAGGTATATTCTGTGTACCTGAGAAATGATAGACCATTAGTTTTTTATTTCTGTTTTTTCGCTCCTGAATTTTCAGTGGACTCAGGGCACTCCAGGTCATACAAACAAGAAGTTATGCTTTGCATCAGGAATTTCTGAACCTCAACCTCCAACAGAACACATAGGTAAACTAATAAAAAATGGAAAGAAAAGGCTTTAGAAAGGTCAGTAAACTGCTTTTATGCAGGAAGTAGTAAAATTTTAACCATAATTATTTTTTTCTTCATGAATTATTAACATATGCTATAGAAATGCTATAAAGAGAGGACAAATAGCACATTATGAGAGAATTTCAGAGTTTGATATTTCCACCTAAAGCACACACTCTTGAATGATACAGCCATTAAAACAGGGGTATCCATAAAAGCTGTTAAACATAAGGAATGCTACTCTCTTATGGCTACTTTAGAATCCAAAGAGACTGAATCTTGCCTCTTCCTTATGTAGTAATGACAAAGTTTACCATTTTATCATTATGACCAAGAAATTAAGCTGACTGCTTAGGAAAGTAGTCAAACTGGAGTGTTACTAAGTGTCTTCTACTGAAACTACTTTTCTAAGATACTTAATGAACATAGCTCTGCCAAATATAAACATTTTTCTTTTTAACAAATTTAATTCCTGTCATAAATACTTCTCAAGAAGGAAAAATGAAACCTTTCCTGGAAAATAGTTTCAAGACGTATTTTCCAAACCTTAGCATCAACAGCAGCAGTCTTGCTTTGCCTTATTTTCTAATAGGCTGAGCAACACAGCCATTAGCTTTGCCTTGGTACAGAAGTTTCTTTAAAGAGTACACAGAGAGGACTTAGCAATGTTTCCAGGTTTGCCTGACTCCAAGGAAAAACATAATTCCAACACTAACCTGGAATAAATAAGGAGGGAACTAGTTCTTGCTCCAGCAGACAACGGATTCTGATTCCCACAAGTAGAATGGGGAATCTTCCTCTGGCCAGCCCCACCCAGGAGCGATCTGCCTTCCCAGAGACACAGGCTTCTGAACTTCCAGCTAGAAGAAATCCTAACCTGGCCTGAGTAACACACTGAGGAAGAGCAAGAAAGGAAAAGAACAAAACCCTTGAGTAATACTTTCAGCTCATTTCCTCCTCTAGACTGCAGTTTATATAAATGCCGACAATGACTTTCATTCCTGAGGCTATTGATTTTCCAGCACCCTGCCCTTAAATCCATCCAGGCAGAGAATTACACATGAGAAAAGAGAGAAATGATGGGCTGTAATTGAAGGCAGCCACTTTCATAACCTCTCAGTTGCTACAGACCAGAGCAAACAGCCTCAGTTTTTATTGGATTTTAGAGGACATCAGCAGCTATGAGGATTGCAGGTGTGGATATTTGGTGAGGCCATTAGTCGTCTCTCCCCATGGGGTTCGACCCTAAATTTGTGATAAGCTTACAGAAAGCTCCCTGAGGTACATCACAGCACTCAGGCTGAAAAAGGTGAGAGAAGGCTTTTGACACAAGTCCTCCCAGCCTTCTTCCTAGCTCAGCCTCCTGCAGAGCAAGGTGTCCAGTGAGGGAGATTTTCAGTGTTGATTCAAACACCAAATAAAGCCCTAGCCCTCATCTGAATGACAGCCCACAAAGGTGCAGGCAACAAAACCCCTCACTTATCACCATTAGCCACAGCCCTCGTGGTGGTCAAATCTTACTAAGTGCATGAAAAACTTCTGGGTTTTGTGAGAATTTTTTTTTATAATTTGGCACAAAATCTCCTGAGAAAGAAATTAAAAGCCCTTGCTCCTGAGGATAACCAGATGCTTCTCACCCACTGGATCCTGAAACCATAGTGAGGACTGCCTCCTCCAGAGCCGAGTGAGTGAAGGGCAGCCCTGGCACAGAGCAGAGCCAGGCGCCTTTAGCATTTTGCAGAGGGAATAACCATAATTTGATTTCCCATGGAGCCTATGCAAAACAATACCCCTAAAAGTGAAGAAAAGGCTGAATGATGCTGTGAGTTCTGCCCAGGCTGTTACTGAGGTTCTGTTTGGTCCTAGGGTTAGGGTTGGAAGACAGAAGAATAGCAGCAGGCTTCAAATGGATGTAAGAAGAAAGCTGGGGTTGATGAGAGCCAAAGGCTTTGCCCCTTGCAAAAGGACAGCACCTGCTTGCTGAACTTAGGGAGATGTTCAGACCAATTTCCTCTTCGGTCTGGAGATGTTGGAGCAGGTACATGAATGTGTTAGCCTGGGATTTTCTGTCACTTGGTTCTGTGGAAGGTGTCTGCACACGGTGGTGGAGCTGTGACTAGTGGTGGCATTAGGCTTGGAGCAGAACATGGAAATACTTCCAGGAGAGAGGTGGGGTCTGCTTCTTCTACAGGATAAAGTGAATGATGAAGAGGTCTGGCAAAGTTTAGCACCTGAACACCAGTTGAACAAAAATTCCAAAAAGTATACTTAGATATTTCTGCACTGTTCTGACTCCAGTGCTTTAGAACAATTTGAACAGATGTGTGTATTGAGTAGGAAAATAACACATCTGTGTGCTGTGCAGGCTGAACATGACATGGATGTAATTAAAACTCTGCACCTGCTGCTTAAGTGATTGAATTAATCTGCTATGAACAACATTAGAGCAGTTAACACAAGTGCCCAAGGCACAGAATTTCTAAAGGCTATAGCAGCTCTGCTCTGACCCAAGGGCGTGGGGAGGAGAAGGTGGCCAAATGCAAGGCAAACACCCATGGCCTCTTGTGGGGAAGGAGGAGACATTGCTTTCCAGAGAGGGTTTCATGGCACTAGGAGTGTGGGTGATGTCTAAACTGCTGCTCCCCCAAGCAGGGTGTGCACACATCAAGGCTGCACAGTAAAAGCCATGGAGTGGCAAAAAGAAAATATTTTTTTTGTGCATTAATGAATTAAATTTTAAAATAAAATATTTTTTTAATCTGTATCTCACCCTAGTTTTACTTCTATTGTTGTGATATTGGTACAGTCCTACATTTATTTATAATAAATATATAAATAAATACTGTGGGGAGAGGCTCAAAATTCTTTTACTACTCAAGCAAAATAGCTTTGGTATCACTGGTATAATTTCCAGCAAACAAATGCTAGGGAAGGGAGGGCCTAAATTCCTGCTTCTCACTTCAGCCATGCACTAGCAGCTTACATGAGACAGAAACCCATGTCTTTATCTGGATCCCAGCTTGCTGCTCTGGCTACAGATCTCTTCTTCTTGTCAAATGGCCTCTGTTCTACTGCATGTGGAAATTTACACATAACTTAAAGAGAGAACATAATTTTCTGTCCCCTTTGGTTTCCCCGTGTTGCTTCCCTGCTTTTTGGTGCAGCCACAGGTGGGAGCTACTGGCTGGCAGCTCTGCTCTCTCACTCATATGAACAACCCTGACACCAAACATAAAATGTGATGGCATGGCCAGCATCTGTTATTTTACAACAAACATTACAGAAATAGGTGTGTGACCTGCTGCTGACAAATCCATGATGCCCATAACTGGCAATGCGCTAGGCCATTGTTTCCATGATTTACACCTCCTGAAAGCTCCACCAAGTGCTGCAGAGAGCAAAGGGACCTTCTGCCTTTATGACAAAACACAGAAAAGACAACAACAAAAAACACATGTGAAAACTAAAAATACATTTGAGAAAAATTATATCTAACACTGGAGATTAAAAATTGTCAAATGTATCATAGTGGGGAGCAGGGCTGTTTTTTGGTGGGTGGATTTACACTGACTGCAGCCACTGGAGTTGGAGCAGGGAAAGCCCTGCTGGGACCCATGAGCCATGGTCAGAGCCTTTGCAAACCCACAGAGGCACTGCAAAAACAATCAGCTTGGTCTTTTATTGTACAGATGACCATGGCCGTGGGGCTGCATAATGAAGTGCTTCTTGCAGCGTTGCAGCATTTTATCTTGCCAACCCTTTCACCGTTGTTAGCAATTTCTACATCTTTTCCTGCAGAGATATTGAGGGGATTAAACCAGTTGTCTGTGGTGTGTCAGTCTGTGTCAGTAATTCCCTACAATTGAGAAGAACTATCTACAGTCTTCTCTTTTTTCTCTTTTGTGCTCATCAGCCCAATATCTAAATCTCTGAGAAATACATCTTCCTCTGTTTTCGATGCAAGCTCTTTACTTTCCTGCTCTTCAGCAGGAGGAAAACACAAGCACAATTCCAGCAACTTCAGTGAAATTAAGCCAGCTATGACTAGTTCATGAGCTAGCTATGCATTTTTGTACTCCACGTTGCCTTCCTCATCTCACAACTGCTGCTGCCATGCAAGCATCTCGTTTATAATTTTGTTATTAGATGAATCTCCACAAGGAATCTTTCTCATTCTCCCGTTCCCAGCAGATGAAATGCAGACAAATGCAGCACCTGATTTATAAATTTTATTCTCTCTATGGAGCCGGAAAGCAGTAGTCACACATATGAATCTCAAGATGATTCCTGTCTAGAAAAATTAAATTAAAGCTTTTCAGTAGCAGTAGAAGATGCTTACAGTACAGAAATAGACTGTTTCTAGTCAGCAGGATTAAAAGAAAGAAAAGCTCAGCAAGAATGAAGTTGCATCGCAGAGTTATCTCTATCTAGGCAGCAGACTGTAATTTCCATAAACCAAACAGAAAATTCTCATCACTGCTTTTCAGGTCAAAGACCCATTTTTAAATTCCCTTATCTTCTCTTTCTTTTCCTTAATTCTCTCCCTGTCTTCTCTTTTGTGCTTTATTTGAGAATCAAAGAACAGTAAAGTGTAGAAAAACAGAGTCAATGATTTTATGGTACATTTAGTTGTTTATTTAATAGCATATTTTGCAAGTGCAAACTTAACAGAGAGGGGGAAATGCCCTTTAACAATTCTACCAATTGCAAGCCTTACCCTGAAAGGGTGTTATTTTCTCTTGGTCTCTTAAAATCAAAACAAGAGCTGGTTTTGACTGAACTGGTTGCCCTGTAGACCTCACTAGCTTCTCCTTTCTGTCTTTAATTCCTCCCTTGACCCAGCCCATCCTTTGTGCAGTCAGCTGCTGGAAATTAACCTGTCACTGGCAGTTACAAAAGTAAAGCTCAGCTTTGATGCAGATAAACTGTGCTCATTGCTGGGCCATGTGAGCACTGGTAACAGTTTGAGGGACACCACAGCAACATGGGGCCAGTGGCAGGCTGAAAAGTGACTGAGGAAAGATGAAACCACCTCTTTTGACATTATCCCACTTTCAAATCAGCTTTCAGAGGTGGCAGAGCAGAACCTTGAGCCAAGCAAAGGGAGAACAGTCATGGAGCTCCCCTGTTGAAGCAAAGCTGGTACTGGATTGTTTTCTACTGCATGTTGTAATAGGTGTCTGAGCTACCCCAGGCAGTCAATTGTCCTGAATACAATAAGAGAAGAAACCACCATTAATGAAACACTGAAATTGTAAAATAAAAGTGCCATTATAGTCTTTGATTCAAAGTCTCAAGATGAGGAAAATTAAAAATAAAGATTAAACTCCTGGGTCTCTTACAGACAATGGAGATACCAAGGCAGAGTCAGGTTTACACTCCTGAAGTAGTGGTATGAACAATGACAGTGTGAGGTATGAAACTTGTGTCACTTCAAAAATCCACTGAGATTAACCAGAAAATGTGGAAGATGATTTTTTTTTTTCCCCTGAAGCCACAGGAAGAAGTCCTGGCAAACCAGACTCTCTCCCTTTTCTTTGCAGAGCAGACATATGACAGGCGACGTTGGCCCCTGGCAGTGAGATACAGCACCCTCCATCACATTGCAGGGGATCCCCAAGAATCCATGCATTATATGTTAAAATTATTATTTTTGCTGTTGTTATCATTATTTTTACCACTGCTTATTGCTTTTACTGTGATGATGCTGTATTTTTAATAACTCAGTCCTCAATAAGTAATTAAATAGAATTTATGCAATTTCTGAATTTTGCTATCCGTGTTCAAAAGGATAAATACAGGAAATATTCAGTTTCTATTTTTCTCTCACAAAAAACAATTTTAAGAAGTTGTATACATCCCTTCAAGAACAATACCATTGGTAAGGTTATCCAAGCACAAAAAAATGCACACAAATGCTCATGCCTTTCCTGTAGTGAGCATATGAAATAAGCATATTTTTGACCGAAAAAATGTTGCAGAATACCTACATTAAATGCATACTCAAAAACTAATTGCTCTCCTTTGTTATATCCCAAATGAGTATGCATGTGAACAAATATAAAAAAATATATTAGCTGCAATACATACACATCTCTATGTAGTAAGTTGGAGAAATATACACAAACACTCTGAGCATAAATTATTTTATGCGTATTTTCTAAATTCTTGTTCAGTAGTAAATCTATTTGTCCACATGTCTTGATATCCAAATAACTTATTCAATTAGAATACCATTAATTTGTCAAGCTGGCACATTTTTTAACTAAATGAATAGCAGATTCAGCCTCATTAAGCTATTTAGGGATGGTACTTAGCACCAAGGAAAAGCAAAAAAGGAGAAAATGATCCAAGCAGCCTGCAAGGCTGAGTACTTCTGAATGCCTTTGGCTACAGCCCAGGGTAAGCAGCACACAGCCTCCTAACCCAGCTGCAGAGCGGCCGAGTTGAGGGCTGCCTCCCTGCTTGCTTCATTTGGGAAGCTGGCAGAGCGAGTCTTTCCTTGCACAGCTTTCCATCGTGTGGATGAAGACACCCTCTAAGCTAAGGCCATCCATCCCATTTTTGTCATGACATGGTTTTGCACATCTCTCTTTGCTAGGGGAGGTGTCAGGGCAGCCTGGGAGCTGCTGTGGCCCCAGGAGCTGGGGTGAGCAGCACCCACAGGGGCAGGGGAGCCCATGGGCACTGTCACTCTCATGTACCCATATGCCAGGTCTCAGGGCCACGCTCACTGCAAGCCCTTAGGAGAGCAAGAGAAGACTGATTTTGCTGCCACTGGTGTTCTGTTCAACTGGAAAAAAATTATAATGGAAAAGCAAAATATTATTGTAATAGCAGGGGAAAATATAGCCATATTTTATACTAATGAATTCTGGCTGGGAAACTCCTTTGCATTTACCAGCAGTTTTTAAACATGTCAAGTACTGCATTTCTGTATACTACCTGACCTTCTGCCCTTCTGCACAGTTTTTACACAGTGCCTGTAATAAAATTTTGACAAGGTTATCTGGGACTTTCTGTGCATAATCAGTGGTGATTGACTCACAGCTTCTGGGAGGCTAGAAAAAAATATATACATGGCAGTTTTTGTAGCTCCTCACTTTAAGCACAGTTACAGACATCTCTGTATGTTTGTATCAGTATGATTGAAAACGAATGCAAAAAAAGACTTTATACTTATGCTAGATCTTGCCACTACAAAGACACCACACACTTGTTCTGCAATGAAAAGCAAAACTACATGGCATATTTGTAGTTTAAGCTCTGAGCAAAAAGCCTGTTTGATAGAGCTTTACACATAGCTGTTGTAAATTCTGTTTCATCCTTGCTAATTTTGTCTCTGCTTTTGACTAAATAATAAATCCCCCCTGAGTATCTGAATCCTTAAATGCTGGCAGAACTTGTTGAGTGGAATACCTAGCAGTGTTGTCCATGCTGCCAAAGAGAAAAGTAGCTCCTTTACACTGTACAGCCCAAATCCAATTAAAGCCTCTTCCCCAAAGCCTTTCTGAGGCCAATTACAGGTATTTGTCAAGCTCAAGCTAATGAAATTTAACAAGGCCACATTGTTAATAAGATGCAAATTTGGGCAAAGGTCAGAGAGGTCTGGTGCTATCCCTCACTAACACACGTCTCAGGGCAGGAAGAGCTGTGTCCTTTGGGCAGTCCATGGGGAAGCATGGCTTCATTCTAAGCAGCTCTTCCCTTCTCTGCTCTGTGCAGTTCACAGAGAGCCCGGTGCCAGCCCAGCTGTGAGCAATGGGCAGAGCCACAGCCTTTCCTCTTGCACACACCAGTTTTACTTGGCCAATAGCCTTGACCAGGGAGCCCCGGAGTGTCAGCCTAGGGTCAGATTTAGTGCCCTTTAACCAACAGAGAAAATCTGGCTTCAGGGTTTTTTCCCCTTCCAATGCATCACTTACTTCTAAAGAGCAGCTGGTACTTACCAATGGAGAACATACTGATGTGTCTTGCCAGCCCTTTCACCATTGTTAGCAATTTCTACATCTTTGGAGATGTAGAAATAAAAGATGAAAATTCCCTTGGTCAGGGGAGGCAGAACAGGCTCAGAAAGAGAAAGAAACACAGGAGGCAGGTAGCACAGATGGAAGTGTAAAGGTTAGGACCATAAGGAGGGAGATATGAAGGAAGTTAGTGTGATATTTAACTCTGTAACACTATTGATTGATTGTGTTGATTCAGGAAGATTCACTGCTATTAAAAGATTTCTAGTGTTTAGAAGTGTCTCCTGCAGAGCTTTTTTCTTTCTTCCCTGAACAAGAATTGTGGACATCCTCTTCTCCATGCACAAAAACTGAACTCTTCTTTTGTATCTTGTGCTTATTAGGCTGATATGAAGCCTTTTGAGCTGCAGATTTTTCAGGAAGAGTCAGAACACCTTCAGTTTTGTGTCTGCAGAGAAGAAGCAGCAGCAGGAGAGGTAGCCACAAGTCTTCTGTAAGGTGTCTGCTGGGCCCCACTTTGTAGACTGATGAATTTTTGAAACAAGGCTTGGTTGTACTGTGTCTCTGGGGTGTCACACAAACAGCAGAGCAACTAAGGCTTTGCAGCAAGAGGGAGAATTTGGGCTGCACCCCAAGTTCATTCTAAAGGTCCCAGCAGTCTGCAGAGGCCTGTGCTAGTGGGACTGAGTTGGTTACTCCAGAGACTTGGAGAAATTGTCTTACCACCTGGGCCCTGTGAACTTCCTGTGTTTCAAGTGCAATAGCCAACTTTTTGCAATGTTCCTAATTCCTATTAATTTGTGGACATTTATAGGAAAAAATATACTCAAGAAAATAGGTCACACAAAACCACCCTGACACTCTTTTTGCTCAGGACATGGCAATAAGAGCTACCTTATCAGCAGGGGTGCTACACTGTGCAAAAATGGAGAGTTTATGTCTTAGCCTGAGCCTGGGTTGATAGCTTTCTGCACTGGGCTCATCCTGCACCAACCTCTCCAGGACTGCATTTCTGGAGCAGTGACTGGGCAGCTGAGGTGTACATGGCTTTTCTTCATGGAGCTCTGCAAGACTGAGTTAAAAAGTGCAGAAGTGCAGGTGCCACCATGAATTCAGAAGCAACAATACCTACCTACACTGTTCAGTTTTTCTCCATCATTGCCTATGGCTTCAGATGGCAGTTTTAAATTCCCATTAATGGCTCAAGCTGGGAGATCAAAGGTGGCACAGGTACACTCAAAACTATAATTTCCCCATTTTGTGTATGGAAAATACATGAGGTAACATATTGCTCCAAAGCCAGGGTTTTGGATGGCTGTAATCAGCCTGAGCACCAAAGTCTCACATGTGTACTCAAGTAAAGCCAGCTTGTCACCGCACCTATGGCAGTCCCAGCACCCTCAATTCTATTTACTAAGTATTTATCTGAAAATGAAATGGAATAAATCTGTCAGTGACAGTCTTAAATTACCTCTCACTGTGTTCTGAGCGAGTGCTGGATCCTGTTTCCTGCTGAAAGAGATTGTGCAAACTGGCACTTTGCCTCTCTTGAAAAAGCCTGGCTGTGGAACACCCTGAGAGGTCCACCTCACCCCACAGCCAGGGTGCTTCCTTCCTCCTGTGCAGACTGCTTTCCAGGAGAAATATTCAGGATAAATGAAGCTCACTAGGGAGAATCACTTGCTTACTGTACGAGACTCTGGCAGGACATGCCCCTTTGACACTGAAAGGTGTGACTGCAGGTCCTGTAGTTACACCTAAGTTAGTGCTAAATGGGGCAGCTCAAAGATTGGTGTCACTGAAGCACCTGGGCTCCCTGCCTGGGGGCTGGGAATTACATTTGCTTGCAGATTTGGCTGACAGTGCTGCAGAACAAGTGCTTCATACCCAGCTCAAACCTCCTTTACATCCTGGATTCTCCAACACTTTGCTCTTTCTCTTGTATCACCTACTTTCTAGTGCCGGCACTGCCTTCGTTTTTATGAGTCAAATGGCCAGGGATTCAGAGACAGCGAGGCCAGAAAAGCTACCACAGATACCTACTTTGATCTTCTACAATAGGCAGACCACAGGATTGCTCTGATTCTGTCTTTGCTACACTCAGGCTTTTAGAAAAATCTATTGTGAGCCAAATGCATTGTGAATTGGCCAATTGAGAAGTGTGTGTGTGTGTGTGTGTGTGAGCATTGACCAGCTGGTGTCTGTGACACACACCATGACACACACCATGACACACAATCACAGCTGCCCTCCTCTGAGTAAGGACACAATTCAGCACAGTGCTCTGCCCCACTGCTGGGTGTCAGTGCACTTTTGGGCTTGTCATATCTTTGAGATTTCTATTTTCCCACTGCCTCACCCCAGTAACACTGGTTGTAGCTGGACAAACACACTAAAGATATTTTAAATTTGCCTGAGTGGGAGAGGAAGAGGAAAAACAAGGGGTGGAACCAAAAAATGCACAGACTTTGCTATCCCTAGGCAAGCATGTGAAAAATACCCTGTGTTTGGTCAGCTCGATTTTGCACCTTCTGTATTTGTTTATCAGTGTGAAGATTAACTATTATATTTCTCTTCCCCATGTTTAAAAAGCAAACAGCTCCCTGGTCAACATACACCTGAGTAAACTAAATAGGTTAGATCCCTTGTTTTCTTTCTCAAGAGACCTGTTTTTCAGTCGCTCAGTAATTTCTGTGGCCCCTTCCTGAATCTTCTTCAGTTTTATCAACATCTTCCTTCAATTTGTAGGCATCAGATGAAACAAAAATTCCAGCAGCAGCCTTCCTGTGGGTATGACACAAACCTCCCTGTTCCTTCTGCTTTGTACTGCTATAATCAGGATATAGGAAAGATCAGAGCATCATTGAGATAGGAAAGATCATTTGCCATCATCATTCTGAAGCTCATGTTCTGCAGGTGGTGTGCCAGGGTCTCTAGCCTCTACTGCAGCCCTCCCCAAAACTCAGCTTACAGTCTTTGTAGGGACATATTTCTATTATAGGCCACACTCAAATACATATTGTTTACTTGTATCTTATTTATTGGCTAGTTCATATTGCTCTGTATCAGAGACCTGTTTTCTTCATAATTGATTACTGCACCTTTTATTTTTTTTAACATTTCCACATGACTGCATTTTTTCAGGTTGTTACTGAAGACTTTTAAATGGTATAATGTTAAAAAATTATCTCTGTGGGAACCACTATAAATGTAATCGTGAAAACAAAAGTGCCCATTACATTTTGAGACTTACCAGAAAGTTTTTAATCCACTCTGCTTCTTAATCAAAATGGCATGCCATGCCATGTCACACACCCTGCAGAGTCTGTTACAACAATCTCAGCTGGATTTTACAATCAATCTCGCAATATTATCAACAGGTAACAAGCAGATTTTTCCTAATTGCACTTTGTTCAGCATTAAATATACCACTTTCTTTTAATTTTTTATTAGTTGACTTTGGATCAGCTATAGAGCATTTTACCTGGATTCATTTCAGGCTATTGAACTTATAATTGCATGAACTCTTTTATTTGTCTTGCCAGGGAAGATTGGCAAGATATACCTGATTACCTGGGGTGTTTTCCACGGGTGCAGCAATAGATGTTTATCCAAGATATAATGTGACCTTGGCTGGATTGGTGTGTGGAGACATCTGCCTTTTTGTCATCTGGGAAGCTTCTGTGTTTGGGTCCACTGCACAGCTTTTCCTGGGCTGAAAACTTTAGAAACCAAACGTTTTGTTTTCCAAGGTCAGACAACATTTATCCAGAGGGAAAGGAATGGAGTGAACCTCAGGCCTGATACCAGGAGACCAGGAGAAGAGTACGCAGGGAGGCTGTGATGCAGAGACAATGGCTGGGGGCCCCACATGGGCAGCATCACTTTTGGGGTCTCTGTGCAGGACCCAAATTCCTTCCATCATGTTCATTGCTGTTGCTTCCCTGAGCTCCTGTTCTCTGTGCTACCAACCTTTTTGTGGGGATGTAAAAGTCCTGTGTGTATCTCTACACTCTGTTCCTTTTGTCCCACTTTAGTTCTTCATTAACCAGTGCTGGAAGGAATAGAAACTACATCTTGCTGTCCTTCTGTTTCTTACTCTGGTTCTGAAAAAGAGACCTTACATCTACTGAAGAGTTCAAGTGCTACTGAGATATCCTGAAAAAAGAAAACTTTCTCTACCTGAAGGTCATGCATAGAGGTGGTTGCCTGCCTGAGATTTGCCTGCAACAACAAAGTTGCTTTTCTATTTTTACTGTTGGTTTCCTCAAAAGGGATTTGAGATACAACACAATTACAGTAGCAGGCAGGTGTGGGGCTCCTATCTAAAGCCTGAAGCCAAGCACAATAGTTTTGGTGAAGCTGTGAGCCTGTATTCATTTTCATTGACAGAGTGTGGAGTAGAGCTGAAGCTGGTATGAATCAGAGCAGCTGGTGTGTCTTCAATGGACCCACCCCTGGCAACATCTCTTGTGGGTCTGACGCTGAAATGAAGGATATACAGGCAGATACGGGTGTGCTAAGTTTTTCTGATTAATCCAAAATACATGGAGAATGGGGAATGGAGAATATAGAAGGAATCAAATAACGTAGCTGAGATAATAAATGTGCCCTTTAGCCCTTCACAGGCATGTAGAAAGTAAACTCAGCTCTTTCATTAAAATGATTTGGCAGTATGGGTCCTTGTAGTCATGCCTAAGACCTTGTCCCAGTTTCTTATTTTCCCTTCTACCTGTTCCTTTAGTAGCTGCCTGAATTGTTGTAAAACAAAGACAGGGCTGAAAATCAGATTCGTTTTTTCTAAATAAAGCAGCAATTTAAAATCCCCTACGTGAATAAATAATCCATATGTTGCCTGAATCTTTTATGACATGAATTCCAAAAACCAACTTAAAAAGCTTTCTCTGTTGTTTTGGAACTGGGTCAGAAAACTCGCTCAGGGAATTTTTAATGAGCAAGGCAGCCTCCCAGCTCTGGGTTACTGGTTCAAGCACGAATCAGGTTAGTAGGCAGCAGAATTTGTCGCTGCAGCTGAAGAAGCCAGACACACGCCTCACTCCAGACACCCACGTTGCCATGGGCAATAGTGGCACAATGAGCACAAAAGCACAGGGAAAAATGGGAAAAGTGTCTAGAATATAAGAACTACTGAATTTCCTTTCATTCAACACTTGTCCTCTAACTCATGCCCTGGCCTGGATGTTGCTCTCCTGTGTCTTTAGCTTCTTTCAGTACTTTCTCCCCTACCTCCAGCTGTAAAGGGACCACTTGCTCGCAAATAATGAAATAACTACCTTTGTCAAGGGAGACCTCAATATAAAAATGGGTATCAGTTAGCAAAAGCTGAAGATACAATTTTTTCTGGTGCTGTGAATATTTACTGTTGATAAAATTACCAGACTTTATGTTGTCTTGACCAGTGCAGAGAGCCTATTTTTGCTCCTTTATCATTGCTCTGTAGATCTCGTATACACTAACTGTGCCCAAGTTTTTCAGTGTTTTTCTCAACAATTTTACTAAGATTGATTCTTTTATGATTTTTTTCTTCCTTTCTTTACCATGTTTACTCTGTCCTTTTAATTTGTCATCTTTACCTTCCTACTTTCCCTAATTTTCAAAGGAAGACAGTGCTACTAGGGTCACATTTTTTTCACCAATTCCAACTATAGCAACTCTATCTTGTTGTCATTCCAGGCTCTCCCAGAAAACTGTTCAAACACTTCTGCTCCCCTCCCAGCTTTCAGACATTGAATGCAACCAGTCCCACTGGTTATCATTCCACAGTTCACTCCCAAAGTTTTAATGGATAAATATCTCAGATATCTCAGTGCTGGGTCCCACAACCCTCATGTCCCCCACATGGATGCAGTCAAGGGACCATGGAAAGGACATAGAGATATGAGGAGCTACCTATGGCACAGCTCTTTAGCACCTTCCTAGCAGTCTGACTTCCCTGGTTGACTTACCATTTCAATTCCATCTTCCTTTTTTGCTGGAAATGGGTTCTGGCAAAGGCTGCGGTATGCTGGGATCTGTTGCAGTACAGAGCCTGTGCACGGGGCAGTATTTGGGTCACACAGTTGTGGTATGTTTTTTCCTCTCTCTCCTATATTCCAGGCATGTATGTGTCCTGGTAAAGGCAGAAGGGGAGCTCAGGGACTGCATGGGGCTCTGTCATCAAACAAGTGACCTGCAAGGGCTGTGAGTCCTCCTTAAATGCTTCCTCCAGCCCTGACCCTGCTCTGCAAATGAGGAAAGCACTGCCAAAGGGTCAGGTACAGACAGGAACACTTATTTTGTCCAGTTACTCCTTTTTATTATGAAAGATTGGTAAGTATGTAAAATACATCTTTCACAAGTTAGAGGAAAACAATTAAGAATTAAGCCGCGGCCTCAAAATGACATTTCTTTTGTATGTTCCACAAAATGATAAAAACTCTGTTGAATCCCTGATGCTGCTTCACCAGCATGAGTCACAGAAGAGCCTTAAGGAATAAGATGGAGTAGAAAGAAGGGAATCATGAAAATGCATTTGATCAGATTTGTACTTTTTGTTCTTTTTAGAAATATCTGCAAATATGCACGAAACAGCTTTTAGTGCTCTACCTCATGCTATCTGATTGAGACATTAATTTTACAGAATGCTAAAAAAATCAATAGTAAAACTTTCAGACTCTGCTAGACAGGATAGCTATCTGCTCACAAATCTCATTTTCCAGTTGTTCAGCTGCTGGGAATGAGAAGATCACCAAACAAAGCAGTTTCTGTCAGGTTTAAATATTTCCCTTAGCTGTATTTGTGGAGCTAACAGAATGGAACCAGTTAGCACAGTGGGACCACCAGTAAAGAACATTATTTTTTGGCATAGTAAAAAAAAGTAAGGTGTCTTTCAGACATGAAAGCCAGAGGAGCTGCTGCCTCTGGGAGCTAGCCCAGTCATTAGAAATCACATCCTTCCTGCACATTTCAGTGGAAAACATGATTATGCCCTAAATATCCAAACACAGAATTTTTCCTATGCTGAAGGGAGGCTATGAATTACACTCAAAACATTTTTTAAGAAGAAAACTACTAATAATTAGAACAGAAATAGGAACAGACAATAACCGCTAGTTTATTTTACTTCTTTCTTCGGTCATATGGAGAGCAAAAATAGAGGTATTTACTGAAAAGGTTACTTTGTGAACACTGCAAATAATGCTAGAATATGCATTCCTAATGCAGTGACCTGTTTGCATTAAGAAATATGAGTGTTAATTAGGGTGAAATAGGAAATGACCTATCACTTCCAGCTAAACCAGAGCTAGGCATTTAGGAACCTTTGGTTTACCTGAAAAGAGAAAAGCCAAGGTTAGGGTTGGGTGAATGACTCAGAAAATGCCATTTCTGGAGGGAGGAAGGAAGGAAGGGAGGAAGCACTAAGGAGACAAGCCCTAAGGACACTAAACAAAAAGGGGGAGGAAGGCTGTGGAACCTTGACTCCACTTACTTTAGGGAACTTGTTGCACTAAATAAGCTATATACCCAGAAGAACAAAATGTTATTTGGACAGGGCTTGGGTATAAACTGATTATTTCTGAAGCTCAACGAGGAACATATTCGACTGATCTCTTTCTGTGAGGGCCCTTTGGCACCAAACCCAGTGTTACTAAAACTTAGGGAAAAATATAATGTAATAGCTTACTTAGAGGTGCAGAAGATGGTTAGTAACAATGGACGGATTTGTCTGAAGAGACCTGGAAATAGTACAAGACTGAAGGAAACTGGCAAGGTCACTGAACCACAGAGATCAGCAATTGCATCAGGGGATCCTTTTCTTAAGTGCTTTGTTTCAAGCCTGGTTAGGTCCAGGACTAATACAGGTGTTGGTCATTCCCTGTCAGGCAATATAATAAAGGACAACCATTTACACAGATGACATATATTTGATTTTTATCTCTGTCACAGTTTAACATGTATTTGACGTTCATTTTGAAGTATGTGTCATCAGCATTATGATGTGTTGATGACACATACTGAAATGCTGTGAGGGAAAGAAACTTCCTGGGGAATTATTACCCATAAACAACCCTTTGGCAATTTCTGGGGAAATGTGGTGCAATAGAGGACATTGGGCTAGTCTTGTAGCAGTTTTTTAGTTCACATCTGCCTTTCTAACAGGGAGAAATATGTTTTTAGGCCATAAGGATTAGCATCTCAGGTAAATATTTAATGGTATGGAAGTTGCTTTCCTCCGGTCCGGATCTCTGGATGTGTTTCACAATAGTTCTGTAATACTTAATTACACAAATGAGAAATTCATGAAACACCATGACTCAGAGGTGGACATCTCTCACTGCATTTGAGTCTTCTAACTAGCTTTTACTTTGAGGGGTTTTTCTTCAGCTTTCTGCAGACTCCAAATTTCTGTTCCCAGAAAGGACCTTGCAATCTGATAAGTACAAGCGATTTGTTCCAGCACTGATCAGACTAAACATGCATGTTTTGTTCTTTATGTTCCAACAATGGAGGCTTTGTGGTAGGGCATGGCTGGCTGCCACCCAGGGAAGAAAGGACAGAGCGAGCCCAGCACCGGTGCAGCCGTGTGGGTGAATGCCACGCCGGGCAGCGCTTCCCGGGCACTCTGGGCACGTCGCTGTGCCAGACATCCATCCATGCTGAACCATTAAACCCATAAATGTCACCTGCTGCTGGTCTGCAAGGGCAGCTCAGGGGTTTTTAACAAATAGAAAAGTGATAGGAGGAAATTGCATTGGCTTCCTCATAGCAGAATTTTTGTTTAAGGAATTACAGGTGGCGTCTGTGAAAATGTCTGACACTGCCGTTGTCACTGCTGCTTCCAGGTGCTCTGCAGTCCCTCAGAGGAGGACAGCACACTCCAAAACAGGAAGGTAGCTACACAGAGGGACTACATTTACAGCCAAAACTGGGAGACATTAGTCCTAAAGACACTTCTGTGACCATTCTTCACAGAATTATTAATTATTAATTGTTAGCAAGTGTTTGCAGGAGAAAAATACTTTCTTTCTTGAAGAAGGAGGATGACATCAGTGACAGGAAGGGATTCACTGGCTTTTCCATGTGAACTCCTGCCGTGTAAACTCAGCTTTTTAGTTTTCTTTTTTTTCTTTTTGGTGGAGATTTTTTTTGGGGGGAGACAAAGAAAAAGATAACTGATCCCAAAGTTTTTTTGTATCATTTTGAGACAGAAACATAAAAAAATCAAATGTCAAAACTTTCAGACTGAAACAGAAGAAAGCAATCACACTGAGATACAGCCCATAAAGACTGCTCTTCATCTTTCCACCTCTTTATTTGTTGTCCATTTTCTCACTTGACTCATTCCAGGTGTATTCTTGCCTCATAGAGCAACAAAGTACAACTAAATAGTGATAAAAGGTCAGACTGGGGTGAAAAGAAATGGAGAAAAAGGAAAGATGAAGAGGAGGCGGGAAAAAATGGGCAGGAATTTGATGTGTGTGTGTCCTACATCCTCTGAACTTAGATCTCCGTTCTCCAAGGTGTATAAGCACACCTGGGCCTTGGGGTGTAGGTCCTGCTACTACTGTGCAGTGCCTGCCTCGAAGTATTCAAGTGCCATCTTTAACTGCAATTTGAGTTTTATCCCTCACTACCGTGCAGGAATTCAGAGCAGCACGTCTCAGCTTGGATGCTTAGATGCTTTGACCTAGATTCCAGGCAGTGGTTATAGATGGCTGGTTCCTATCTGTATATTCTTGTGACAGCACAAGAAACTAAAGCTGTCCCTCAGCTTTGGTAACCCCTTTCATGGCTGTATCATGCTGGTGTCCCACAGTCACGAGTAACAAATGCACCCAGGTCTCAGTTAATGGTAACATGCAGTGAAAACATATTGTCAGCTTTAAATGTCTGTAGCTGAATAGTAGGAGGGACATTTAGGTATGAAAGAATGACTGTTCTGTCAATGCTTTGGAGATGAGATATCTTAAAATAGATACAAGTAGCTTAAAATACCATATGGTATCTTACAGTGTTATGCTCTACTGTATTAAGATTCCTCCACCTAAGAATTTTTCTCTTCTTACTTTATTTACATTTCCTGTTCTAATATGAGGATTTCACCATTTCCCTTTCTTTTCCCCCCTTTTTCTTTCCTCTATCTTTATGTACCTACAGTAGAAGACAATGAGGAGGTGCCCTCCCAAAATCTCCTTACCAGAACCAAGAGCAACTGCAAAGCTAAAGATTAACAAGCGGCAGATGCAGAGAAGA
This sequence comes from Parus major, assembly GCF_001522545.3. Lineage (NCBI taxonomy): Eukaryota > Metazoa > Chordata > Aves > Passeriformes > Paridae > Parus > Parus major. The sequence goes on along the minus strand of NC_031770.1, from coordinate 58,831,495 downwards.
AGGCAGATGGAGAATGAATGTAGCAGGAAGCAAATCCAAAAGATCTCTTCAGGGATCATTAACATACAGAAACCCATTAAAATTTCATAGAAAACCCCAAAAAGCAACAACAACCAAAAACCAAAAACAAACACAAAAAAACCCCCACAACAGTAAAAAACCACACAACAAACAAACAAAAAAAAACCAAAAAAAAAAACCATTAAAAATATGTCTGTGCCAAGGGAATAAAGACTCTGGATTAGCTATGAAAAAATTTTGTGACCCATTGAGGTTTCTAGTATTTCACTTAAAATTCAGTATTAAGTAGCAGTTGTACTCATTAGAAAATGCAAGCAGAACTTGTGCCTAAACCCCCATGCTGCTAATCATAAACCATTCATACTGAATTCCCCTCTTTTCTGCTGCAGAATTGTACTGAAGATCAAATCAAATACTGGTTGGGAATGTGAAACATAAGTAACTCCAACATGTACTGAAGAGGTTCTCTTGCCTCAAAACTCATCATCTCTGCTGCACTGGGGCAGAATTTTTACATTTTATCATGACATGCAATTATAAGAGGGGTGCTACAGGTGTTGCAATCTAGCCAGAAATGATGAGCAGGGATCTCTTTTGGCTTTGAAGTCCATCAGTGGTGTCTCTCATTTACTCCTGCTGCAATCCCTCTGGTTTAGGAATTTGTCATGAGATCAGAGTTAAAGACATCTTTGTATGAAAACCTGCATGGATTTCATCTGAGTGAGAAGCGTAAAACTGATTATCACTTCACAGTCTTTGAAGATGGGTGGGCTATATTGTTTTGCTTTTCTTGTCCCTTTATGACCATTATGTGTATGTCATAGATTTGAAAAGACAGTCAGATTTGGCCTGAGTAAAAAATCATTTTGACATAAATAGGATTTTTTTCCCTTGAATCAGTGCCTCAGGATTGGCCTGACATTAGGATTTGTGGGATTCCAGATAGCACACTTACCTATCCTGCCCTCTTGACAGCTATTCATACAGTTTTCTCTTTCTGAAGGATCAGCAGTTTAACTTAGTAGGTCATGGGACTGGATTCTGCAAGATGAGCATAAGCCAAAGGGTATCAAGAGGAAACCAGCCCAAACCCAAACAAACAAAAGAACCTGAATTCAAAAGCAGTCTCTATATCATCCAAACCAGTCACAAGTACAAAGCTTCTCTGGGATATTCTGTAACAGTGTACCTTTCTGTGGAAAAGTTATATATCCTTCTTGAACAAAGTCTATCATTCCTAGGCTTCAAACTGGGAACTGAGATGGCTGCAAAGTTTTCTTACTCTGAATTCAAAGGGAATATAACATTACACACATTTCAACTTCAGCTCTGACTGTGCCTTAAGAAACATTTTTAGGATTAAATATTATATAAGAAAACAATCCCTGTACCTGTCAGTGTAACAATATCCATGAGTGACATGCTGCTGACTTCTTTCCCATAGGGAAGCAAATAGCCTATTTATTTAGAGATCTGTTGTATGACTCAGTCAATAACTCCTCTGTCTTGTTCCCTTGACTATTCATTAGTTGTAATTAGAAATAAAAGGCTGGAAGATCAAACTGGCTCTGCTCAGTTAGTTTATTGATTACAAAATTTTAGACAGTAATCAATAAAGACATAAATCCCTTTAATCTCTAGAGACCTAAGGCACTTCACTGCTCCTAAGGGCCCCTGCTCCTTATAGCTATTCCATTCTTCAGACTCAGAGAACTCTATTCCAATGTGGTAAATATCCTCCACTTCTTATTACTGGGAGTAATTAAAGGCTGAAGCAGCCCAAGTGATGGTAAAATCACTTTATGGCAAGGACAGCAAAGCAGCACCTGACAGCATCTCCTGACTCGCTGTGGAGCGGCGAGGACAGCCTGGTGTGGGATGGGATCACCTCCTGGTCCCTGCACACAGGCTGGCCGAGGGAGCAGCAGGGTCACAGCTGTGACTCCTTTCTGGGGCACTGGGCTGTTTTGGGCAGCTCACTCCAGGGCTCAGATTTGTCAGTGGCTGAGATTTGAGTGTTGCTGGCTGAATATTCCCCACTTTTGCCTCCCAGACAAGCTACTGGTTCAGTGAAAGCTTGACATAAGTGAAAGAAGTAATCCAGGAACCTGACCCACACTGCCAGTGTTTAGTCTAATGTGAGAGAAGGGGTTTCCTTCTGAACATATCCAGGCAATTCAGAGAAAATAGGGCTGGATTATTGAAGGCCCCGTTGAAGCCTGTATGAAAGACAAGTGTGAAAAATACACAGCATGGATATGTCAATCTCTTAATTCAAACAAAATGTTCAGCCAGATTCATGTTATACTGACAAGTCAGGAATTTAGGAGGGAAGAGGAACTACATCTATGAGTATGTCCCTTGTAGCTAATTTATCCAGCTAAAAATAACATTAATGATGATGTTGTTTTGTCTTGAAAGCCTGACTATCAGGAGATTTCAACTTCAAGTAATATGGAAATGGCATATTCAGAACCAGGAGTGATGGAAGAACAGTTCTCAACATGAAGCCCTATGGTTCTATGCCCTATGAAGCTGGATTAGCATTTGCTTAAATCAGAGTAATGAATTTTTATACATTTTAAGTAAGTTGTCTTAGCTTTTAATGTTAGCCACCTAAAACATCAGAAAGGACATCAGACAAGTAGTCCATGGGGGTGACCATAATCAACAAATTGTATTAGTATTGTATTTTATTGGTATTGTAACATCTGTCTTTGGTGGCTGAAAACATATTTTTTTAAATAGCACTTCATTAAAAACAGGAAGCCCTTCTACTCTCAGAGTAGACACTGCCCTTGACAGGAAATTATACCTTTTCAGACAGCAGGTAGAGCAAGAAGTACATATATGTTCTGGTGAGTAACTATAACAACAAGGAGGACAAAAAAAAACCCTTAAGCCAGAAATAAATTGTCAGGGCAACAAATTAGTCTGCTTTGAGTTTGAGGCCTTGAACAGAGAGCAGTGCAGATGGACATCTCCAGGTTGTTTTTTTTACCAGGATCACCTTAGCTGGACTATGGAGTCTAAAACCAAGGAGCTGCAAGTTAGAAGATACAATCACAGATTTACAGAAATGTAGGCCCAAACTACCAAGCTTTCTTCTTTCATCAGAGATATAAATTGCTTCCCAGTGACAAAATGTTATGAATTTGGACAGAGCATGTAATATTGAAATAAGATTGTCTAGCTTGATGCACCTTTGTTAAAAAGGAAATCCCCACAGTGTTTTCCATATTGACTACTCCCTCACTGTAAGAAATCAGAAAAGAGGGCACTAAACTATGGTTGTTTATATGAGCATGATTTTAATCACCTTATCACTAAATTGATGCAAAATCTGAAGTATCTGCAGAAGTTCACATAATTTCAAGCAATCTTGTCCTAAGTTCATCAGATAGCTTTCAATGATGTCATGAAAGCCTGTATGGGAATACCACATTTGCTATTTTTCATTCTTCTTCAAAATATGTTCACTCTCCAAATACAAAGAAGTGCTCCAGGAGCAGGAGGTTTCAGGGAAAAAATATGCTGCTACTTCTGCCCTCTTTCCTCTGGCACAGACATGACTTGGTCTCCACACACCTGTATTCCCTGTTTGGCGCCTTTGCCAGATACACTTGCTGATTTACTGCTGCAAGACCAGCTGGGAGAATCTTGGTGGCATCAGGCAAATGGTGGCATCATCCCTTCTTTTTATTCAAGCTGACCAGATGCCATAACATAGAGCATTTAGATAGCCATTGTTTTACAGGGGCTGGCAAAGAGAGGACATGAAAAAAAGTGTCCCTAAAAAGCCACCAAGCAGACCCACTCTTTTCCTTCATCTCTTGAAGAGGAACCAGTGCCCTTCACTTGCCCAAACACTTTCTGATGGTGGTGGGAGCCTGGCTGGTTGATCTTCTCCACATGGACAGGGGAAGGCTCCCTATGTATGTGCTGTCCAGGGTGTGCCTGTGGAGGTGCTGGTAGCAGATCAGAACTAAGGGGGAGCACTTCCAGATGTCCAAGAGCCCTTCCAGTTGCCAAGGCTTGAGGCCATCAATCCCTTCAGTGTGCACAGGACGTGTCTCTGACACATGCATGCCTGCCCACCTGGTGATGGGACAGCTTGCTAGCCACCCTCACATCCCTCAGCTACATCAGCCCTCCCTGTCTGGGACAGGGAGGGGAACAGGAGATGAAAGACAGAAACCTGTGGGCAAGACACACGTCCCTGATGTGCTTCAGGGGACCATGTAGGTGGTCCTGGCTCAGCCCTCAGCAAAGGCTCTGCCTGAGGGGGCACCCAGCTGGCAGAATATACACACTGAGAAAATAGTTGTTTCAAATGAGCGGTCTTCTGAGATGGTTTATGGTGTCTGATTTTTGAATATTTACATGAAAAGACAAGGGAAGGGAAGGAAAACAAGGGAAAACCTTTTAATGTCAAGGCTTTTTTGACAACATAGATGTCATAGGGCCTTGCTGAGTTCTAAGCTCAGGATCAAGAAAATTATTGATTGCTCAAGTTTTCCTGCTAGAAGGAGCAGAACGTTGCAGTGCACGGGGAGCCCTCCCCCACCTGCTGGCTTAGCAGGAGAGGGAACAACAACAACACAGCAACATAAATGCACTTCTGAAAAGGCTTCTTAATAAAAAAAAAAAAAAAAAAAAAAGAAAGAAAAGGATTGTATATTTCATCCACATGACACCGACACATTCATATTATATGACACATACTTGGAATATTTACATGACTGATGAGCATAATTATCAACCAGGCTTTGACAAGAAAATGTATTTCAAGGGTTGGATTTTTTTTGACATAGAGTTCTTCTGTGCTGGAAATAATTAGTGCTGCCTGCTTTCCCCTTGTTCACAGTAGAATTTTTTCCCATATTACAAAGATTAGTCAGAGCTTATAAAAATCCTGTTCAGTTAAATCTAACTAGTAAAGAATGGTAGACCACATGTCAAATAAGAGGCAAAGAGATAATCAAAATAAAAGCTGATTCATTTAAGTAATCATTTGAAAATCAATACTGCATTTTGTTCTCAGTATGGAGTAGTTCATAAGGAATATTAATTTTGATGACTACTTTTACTATTTTGGCTAGACTAGGAAATGTATTAAATGCTTACCATTGAATAGGGATGGCCAAACCAGCTTGGAAAAAAATGTGTTTTCTGTTCTGGGCATTCTCTGAATCCTTATTCATTTAGAGGATGAAACCCTGACTGCCTCCAGCCTGAGAGTCTGAACTTCAGCATCCATGGGATCTTCTGGTTTAATCCTCATATAAACTAGATCCACCCCTCTTCTTGCATGGTGGCCTTTTCACCAGGAGTGTGCTATGCTACAGGAGAGGCAGATCCACTGTCTGTCATCTGCAGGGTGGTTGTCCTGCTCATAGATGTAAGGATCCACCAGTGAATTCCATGCAATGTCTTCTCAGAGGAAAACCCAAGATCTACTACTGAAGTTGGCATCAGCCTAGACTGATCTTTGTCTTTTCCCTGATGCACAACTCTTCCAACTTCCTGAAATTCACTGTTGGATCCTTACATCTGTGAGCAGAACAATCAGATCCTTACATCTGTGAGTAGGACAGCCAAGTAAATGAAGCCAGGCCCAACCTGTGAGCAAAGGAAGTAACTTGGCTCACTCTTGGAAGTAACTCAGGTTCACTCTTCCCCATGCAGGGCTCATGCCCAGCCCAAATTCAAGTCTCCAAGCTCTTCCTGCTCCAGGGGACCAAATGAACCCATGTATACATTTCTCTGAGCACCTCTTAATTCTCTAAAGCTGACTGGAATAAAATACTGCCTCAGGTCAATAATAACCACAGCAATTTTTAATCTTTCAGGATTGCTTCTGCTTTTAAAGCAAACTGTAACAGGGAACTGTGGTATCACAGGACAATTGGGCTGGAAGGGGCTGCAGGAGGTCTTTGGTCCAGCCTTTCTGAGCAACCTGCATGACTGTCCTCATGGTGAAAACTGTTTTCAGCACATGCCCATTTTCTCTCAAACCTCATCACTCAGATTGTCTCCAGCTTGAGCAGAAGATAGATGCTTCTGTCTGCCTTCATACAGGATTTCTACCAAATCCAAATTAAGGACATGACAGGAACACCTATTGTTATTGTTTCTTCTGGTACGAGCCAAGGTGCAGCATGGCAGGTAGAAGCTGGAGAATGGCCCGTTCTTTCTCCAGCACGGGTCAGGAATAAGGCTGATCAGGTTGGGTGCCTCAGTACATGTGAACTCACCCTTTGGACCCTTCTGGGTCCACCAGCTTAGACATAGGTCCTGAAAAGCCATAGTGATGAGAAAAGTCTGTGTTGGTGCCTGAGTGGGAGAGATATTTCAGAGCAATGCTGCACCCAAACAGAAAATCAGCAGGTCCACTTCTGGAGAGACACCAAGTCCATTCACAAGGCACATATTGTTTCTTTCCTGGGGACTGACAGTAAAATGTTGGTAGACAGAAACCTTGTATATTGTCAACTCGTCCTTGTCAGGTGAGAAGATAAATGAAGTAAACACAATAAAATCTGACTTGGCCCAGGCGCAGGGGTTAACAGTCTTGGCAAAACATTCAGTAAGCAGTGGTGGCATAAAAGATAGAATAACTGTTGACCTAAATCACTTCTGAAGTGAGACACCTAGTTCATCAGCAATATGAGCCATAACTTCAGGAGAAGAGAAGAGCACCATCTACTGAATGACAAAGGCAGTTATTGCTTTTCTTACTCTCATGGAATCATTGGAAAAGACCTCTAAGACCATTGAGATCAATAGTTACACCATTAATCCAGCACTGCCAAACCCACCACTAAACCATGTCCCCAAATGCCACATCCATTCTTCTCTTAAATACCGCCAGGGATGGTGACTCAGCCTTCCTGGGCAGCCTTTTCCAATGTCTGACAGCCCTTTCAATGAAGACATTTTTCCTTATATGCAATCAAAGCCTCCCCCGGTGCAATTTGACACCATTTCCTCCTGTCCTGTCACTTGTCACCTGGGAGAAGGGACTGACCTCCACCACATTATACCCTCCTTTCAGGCAGTTGTAGAGAATGATAAGATATCCCCCGAGCTCCTTTTCTCCATGCTAAACAGCCCCAGCTCCCTCAGCCACTCCTCATCAGACTAGAGCTCCAGACTTTTTACCAGACCCTTTGCCCTTCTTTGGGCTCTCTCCAGCACCTGTCTTGTATTGAGGGGCACAAAACTGGACACTTTCAGTAGTGGGTGCTCATTCACAGACAAACCAGCAGGTACTGGAGACTGTATGGGGAAGTTACTTAACCTGCATTAACAATCAGCTGGATCATACCAGGGAGAAGAAGGGGTTACATCCCTCTCAAATGCTTAAGACATTCCTAGAACTCTGACATTCACAGTAGCCATAATGTCTGAATCCTGTCTTCACTCTGCTTTTACCAAAATCACAAAACATTCTGTGTTGGAAGGGACCCAGAAGGATTATCAAGGCCAGCTCTTAAGTGAATGGCCCAAACAGGGATCCAGCCTGGTGTTATTAGCACCATGCTCTAACCAACTGAGCTAATCTCTAGCTAACCTAACTCATTATACTTTTAAAATAGTTTAAAATAAGAAAAGGCCAAAAGGGAATTTAGTTAAAGATTAATCAATAATACTATTAATGTAATGGATTGTGAGTCAGCCAAGAAATCACTCACTTGGGTTGACCTTTCCAACTATTGTAGTAGTGTGCTCTTCCACCTATCATCAGTCCTTTGCTCTCCACTGAAAGATGTTCTTAGAATAAAATAAGCCTCAGATTTATATTTCTAGACATTTTTTTTGATCATGAGTTTATGTTATTTCATAGTTTGGCTTTTTAAAGCACTTGCTAAATTTGCTTGTAATATGAAGCTACAGTAATCCACCATCCTCCCACACTGCAGTCTGTTCTAGCCTACACCACATAAAGACTTCTTTGCTGTCACGGGGTGGGAACTGAAGCATCTAAAATAGATTAAAGAGGAAAAGAAGAGCTACAAAGAGAAATGGGAAGACACTCGTGAGTGTTCTGTTCTGTACACAGCACAAACTGCATGTTCACATCTCCATGTCTTTTGAAAACATTGGTCCTTTACAAGGAGATTCAGGATAATCTCACCATTTTGATTCAATTTTTGAAAGATATAACCTTTTTAAAGATTATCTTCCAAACTCTGGTCAGCTCAAGAGGCACAGTATTACCAGCTCTGGAAAAAAGAATAACAGGTCTCAAACTGGAGATGCAGCCATTGTATTTAAAAAATCTGGGCTGTGTGTTTTACTTGCACAGTGTAAAGTACTGATCTCCACAACACAATCATTGCTAAAGACAGCACAATCACATAAAAAGCCCCACCTGCATGCTTCCTTAGCTTCTGGTATTTCACTAAACATTTTAGCAAAATTATATTGTGACATCTGATTCACTTACTCCATGATCCAAATTAAATCAATACATGACATGGTAATATAATTTTTCTTCTTTTACTTGGAAGCAATTTTTATAGTACACTAAATACTTGCCAGAAAGATGTTTTTGTTAGATTTGCAAATATAAGACAAAGCAGGAATGAAGAGTAGGATCATATCAATGTTCTACCTTTGAGAAATATAATTAAAGTAATTTTTTAAGAAGTACAGAAATTTTCAGGTTAAGCTTTATAGGCAAATCAGGAACAAAGCCTGATGAGCTGGTCTGTTCAATGATGTACTGTAAATTAATTTCCCATTTCAAAAAGATTGCTACAAAATCAGAATACAAGTCTGACCAGAGATCAAAAGAAACTTCAAACCATCAAAATTAAGAAAAAACATTAATCAAAAAAACCCATAAGGTTATCAGTGATTGTTTTGTTTTCAACAAAGTATTCCAATTTTATTTTGTATAGCAAGTATGCAACATTTTAAAAACAATACCAAATCCTCATTCTGAAAGGGAAAGAAAAAATATGGTGAATCATGTCTATTTTTTCTGTTGAAATCAATGCAGTGCAAAGTACTTTCAAGACTTCTGACAGAGAAGCAAAGTTCCTCAGAGGCATCTGACTGCAATTGCCTCTGATCTCCCTGCTCATGTCCTGCTGGGTAAGATGTGCCTCACACACAGCAATTCTACTGTCAAGCTGACAGCAAACATGCACTGACTGTTGGGGAAGGTCTTTGTGTGGACTCAATGCAGTGATACACAAAACCTGTCCTTACCTACAAACTGCTGCCAATGGCTCTAGAGTCACATTTTTCTCTGTATTGGACTGACACAATCTCACATGGCACTCTGTCTGTGGAATCTCTGGACACAGCAAAGCCCTGAAGCTGTAGGTGCCTTTGGGCACTTGTGCCATCTGGTGTTTCTGGCTCCCAGCTTAGCACATACCATTATACTTTTGAAAGACTGAAGTGTCAGGTCAGGGTTCTGAATCCCTTGAAAAGAAATTGAGTGATTCTTGTGGACTATGATCTGCAGAATGCCATGATGCACATGTCGACACCTCTTCTGGCATGGCCTTCTGAAAAACTGATGAACTGCATTAAGACCAGCAGTTGTCCAAGTATCTAATGTGGCAGTTTGGTGTTTTTCAGTAACGATATGTGGAGGCAGAAGAATGTACAACCTGTGCTTTGTAACCTATGATGCTGGACGAGCACTGCATTCTTCCTGTGGTAAGGCCTCTGAGTCGTTTTGCATTTAACCATTTCATTAACTGCACTGAACTCTGGCTGGTGTCACTGGTGACACTCGTGGCTAGAAATGACAGCCAGCTCCCAATGTGGGACTTGGCAACTAGCTCAGTTCCACCTCTGAGAGGGTAATGGCCCACGGCCTTGATGGTTTCACTCAGAGGACAGAGACAAATGTTTGTGGTATTCTGGTTTCCCCAACATGGGAAAGGAGGGTGATAAACTTGCTCTTATTGAAGCTGGCCTTTCTGTGTAGGTATCTGCACCAATTTTCTTCACTTGTGGAAAGCTAAGCAGATGTCTTCCCAGAAAACTCAGCTGCTTCTATATCTTCCAGATACCTGCAAGGTGCTCACATACTTTCCACCCTCACAGGAAACTTCAGGTGAGTAGAAATCCTGACTCTGCGACTGGATAGAGGCAGCAACCCTAGCACAGGGAGAGCTGAAACACCCTGGTCTACAAAAGGCTAAGAATAGGAAAGAACTCTACATAAGAGAATATATCTATATAACTCTATCTAAGAGAATATATAGAGAAAAAGAGCCAACTTCAATTTAACAAGTGAAAAATCATACACAAGAAAACAATTTCCCAAGTACAGAGCAGGGTACAATGGTTAGTGGGTGCCCTGCAGAAAACACAACATCCTATAGTTGATTGCAGCCTGAAAGCAAGTTAAAAAACTATCATCATCCTTAGGAAAAAAAAAAAAGGAACTTCATTTTTTGCAACAGAATGCAAAAAAAGGAGTATCTATTACCTGTAGTAACACATAATTCCTTTGGAGTACTGGTGAGACCTGACTGTAGAAACAATCCTGGTTTTGGTACTTCAGGGAAGCAACTGATCAATGGAAGAAAGTCAGCCAAAAAGCAACAAGAATTACCAACAGTATAGAAAGCACAAGCTACAAAGAAAGTTGGAAGCAATGCAAATTGTTTGTCCTAGATAATAAAAGAAGCAGAAATTATCTGACACAAGTCATGCTAAGAGAAAGGCAGTAATTTGCTCACAACATTCACTACAGAGAAGGCAAGTAGTAAACTGTCTCAAGGAGACAAAAGATCAACATTAGAATATCAAAGGAGAATGGTGAAGCTCTGAAATTTATATCTTAATATTTCTCATTCATATCTATACTGTGTGCCCTTATTTACAGGCACAGAAGGTCCCTGTTGAAATTTCTTCTACAAGATTACTTCCCATCCATTCTACTGGCAGGTGCACTGAGAGATTGATCATGAAGCTAAAGCAAATGGTCATCTGTTTCAGAGGAGTTAGTGCTGCCCTTCACCATGTTACAGGGTGATGCTACATCACAGCAAACAAACCTTACAGGAAGATGTTGTTCTTACTGCACACTGCCAGTGCAGATTCTGTTACACATGCATCCAAAGACCAGCCAGGCACAGACACATATGGCACCTAACTGCTAAATGTTGCCACTCTTCTTAAAGGTGATTGCCAAAAACAAGTCAGTGAAGTGAATAAATTGGTTACTCTGTAAAGAAAATTAACACCTTTGGAACCAAAGTCTGGAAAGTGAGGGAATGCCTTCACCATTATATCTCTGTGGAAGAGGCAGAAATTGGTCTATGTGGATAGAAGTGTATACTAGGTGAGAAAAGACATAGTAAGAGGGTCTATTACCCTCTATTACCACTAAGAGGATGGTAATTGATAGGTACAACAGATACTTTGCTTTAGCATCTTCCCCTTGTGACACAGTCAGTTTAAAATCAAAAAAACATATAGAAATATGTGGGAAACAGTAAAAGTAAGAAGAACTTTCAGAAGTTGAGAAAATGGGCCTCAGAAAAGAAAAAGCAGAGAACTTAGAGCTAGCTTCAGGTGCAAAGCCTGAAAGTAAAGAAGATACAATAATACAAAATGCAAGGACATGAAACAATAGTTGAGTTTTTAGACTTGGCTAAGATAGACCTTAAGGCTGCAGAAAAATATGCTTTCCAAGAGAGTAGAAGGTTTTAAGCTTAATAATGTATTGTTAATAGAAAGCAAACACGCCAGCATTGTTTGAAGCAGGTGCACATGTGCTTTTACTGATTGGCTAGAACAATTGTCTGTAAGCTTTAGCAATATGCTATTGGCGGAAAAACTTATAAAATGTTCTGTAACAAAGAGATCTTTGGCTGCTCGTGGTAGACCTGAGCTTGTGCCATCTCCTGTATCTGTAGCTGAGACTGGTGCCCAAATTAAAAGCTCATGACGTGTCACCCAGCAGTCTCATCCTGTTTGTGAGAAAATTAACCTCCAGCACTTCAAAATGAGATCATGTACAACTGAAGTTGGTAGTTCAGTTACCCAGGAGCTTGACATTAATCGTTTTCTAGTGCTGTCTTGAGAGCTATCTTTTGTTGTTCATGAAACACATCATTATGGGTGAGCTGGATGTTGCTATTCAGTGTAGAATACTGCTCTAAAGTACTGATTTCTTCTTGTTTCATTGAGTGTAAAACTCCAGCTGTTTTTTAAGAACAAAAGTCTTAATGAAATTGAAGGATTTGCTCCTTTAAATGTACATTGACATGAGTGAGAGTCTTTTGCGCCTTCCATAGTATGACCCTTAGCAGGTCTTCAGTTTCCTTTCTGCCAGTCTCCCTAACTAAGGTGTTGAATCCTAAAATATGGATCCAAAAAGCCATTATAGAACAGATTTTGAACAGCAACTCTTTCACACAAACCATTAACAGACATGGGTGATTGAATAGCAATCTTCACCCAGTGGCAGAAGCATCAAAGCTGCAAAAGAACTTGTGACCTCTGAAAAACTCACCACCAAATGATTAGACAAATATTCCCTCTTTCCTTCTATATCAGGAGCATTACCTCCTGATGGAATAATGATCCTAATTGTGATAGCAGCTGTGACAATTTTGGAAAATGGAGGTCACGATGCATCATTGCTAATTCCACTGCAGTGTCTGTACTCTCAGTTGGAGGTTTCCCTTCATTTCAGAAGCTGAGCATCACCCAGTGAATAATTACAGCTTTACTACTATTCGCTACACAGTGAAATGATTTAAACTGAAATCTCTGTGATCTTTGTTTCATTTCAGGCTTTTGAACAAATGTCATCTGAAAGGGCTAGGCAAAAATCCTGGTTACCAAAGGTAGCATTTGAATGAAGCAAAATGTCATTGTATATACAGAGGAGCTCATTCAGATTGTCAGCTAACTACGTTTTAAATAATGTCCTCAGAGCACTTAGAGTCAAGTTGTGTTTTGAAAATTCCCTTTGCTATTCTATCAAATGAATTTTACATCTTGGAAATGAGTCAGATTTCTACTTATCTGGAAATAATGTGGCAGAGGTCAACATACTTGAATTAATGTATGAGATTTCCACTTATTGCCTCTGACCTCTGAAGCCCTTTTCAGTTCCTTTTTGGTGCACCTGCCCAATCAGATTATTTTTAGTCACTAGGTTTTTGTCCAAGCATCAGCCTGGCTGGATCTGAGCTGTCCCTGCAGGTGTCTCTGTGGGCCTCTGGGAAGGGCCAGGCTACTTGTTTTTTCACAGCTGCACAGACTAATGAAGAACATGTTCCTTTGGCTCATACAGTCTGTTGTAAGAGCTTTTTGACCCCACTCTTCACCTCCAAGATTTCTGCTGAGAAATACATGCTTCCTCTCTTCCATTCTCAGTGATCACCACTATTTTTGGAAAGACAGCCCTGGAGAAGCAGCTCAGATCTCCATGCTGTGTGCTGCAACAGGGCAATGCAGCCCACATAAAATGGTGCTGTTGTTGGGCAAGGGAAATGTCCACCTCCAGAACATACCATTTTGAACTGTCATCCAATTGGATGCATTCTCAGACAAAACCACTGGACCTGAAAACTCTGGGGAACCTTGAGGACTGCAGGATAATAAAATTAATTAGACACTAAGACATTAGCTTGTACTTCAACTAAATCCCTCTGGTCTTGACTCCTCTCTCTTACCACTACACTTGATTCGTTGTCCATCAATACATAAGATCTGATGATGGGATCACTGTCCACACAACCAGTCATGCAGATTTACTTTTGCCACATCTGTGGACTCTTCTCTTGAGCAGGAATAAAAAATTATCCCAATGAACTCTCAGTAGATTGAAGCTCAAAAGTGTAGCCCATACTAATATGACTCCACACACCCCTCTCCTTGCCTGTAAAATGCCTGTGAGTGCCATCCTTGCTACACTGAGAGTAGCCCAAACTCCCTCTAACTGTACTTGAAGCAGATGATCCCAGGAATTTTTTTGTAGCTAGGAAATTACAATCCAAGAGCCAGAAAAGGTGCTGCAGAAAGTGAGAAGGCTCACGGTGGCTGCAGTCAGAAACAGGGATTTTTCAGCTGTAGCCAAGGGGTGAGAACATGGTTTGTCTGGGCAGGGAATATGGGCTGCAGGGTGGGGAAGACAGGCACTCTTGCTTGAAGGATCAAACAGCTCTGTGACATGTAGATAGATACAGCTGCTGCTGTTCTTGCAGCTGTCCCTAGATTTTGGCCTTTTGGAAAGGTGGATCCGATTGGGAAAAGAAAGTAGCCAACAGCTGAGGAGGAGGGAAAGGGAAGAGAATGAGGAGTGTCTTTTCCACCATTTCCCCACTGCTGTTTTTGAGCTGTGCAAATGAATTTATCATTAAGGTAGTGGTCCTCCACAGAAGTCCCTGGCCTTATCTACAGCAGAAATGTCTGTGTTGCAGATTTCAGGGGTCTCTGGCTGAGCAATAGTTTCACAGACATAAAGAAGAGAACAGGCTGTAATATTTAAAACTAAATGCACTGACATTTCCGTGAAGCGTGGTCATGGAGTTAATGACCAGCCAACATAAAAAGGCTTAAAAATGTCACTAAATCAAAACAGAACAGCAAAACAGGATGTTTGTTGGGTATTTGCATGGCATAAAAGTCTGGGTTCTCTTATCATAACACTGATTTGTATCTCTAATTTAAATCAGAAAAACACAATCATAAAATAACTTAATTTGGAAGTAATTTGTTCCTAATTTCCACTCAGAGAAGAGCTATCTTTAAAGCTAGAGCAGATATCTCAGGGTTGCATCCATCTGAGTTTCAGTACCTCTGAGCATGCACAGCCTCATTGGCATCTGTTCCATAACCTGACCAAACTTGCTGTGAAACTTCTTTCTCCCTATGTTCAATTATAATTTTCCTTGTTGCATCTTGTGTTGGTTGTCTCCTGTCTTCTCAGTGTACACCTCTAAGGGGAGTATGGCTGTGAGGTTCCTTACACTACCCCTAAGGTGGCTGGTTGAAGGACACATCTCCCTCCAAAACATCTCTTCTCCTGGCTGAACAAGCCCATCTCTCTCAGCCTCTCCTCCTATTCCACATGCCCCTGTATTCCTGACTCAAACCAAAAATATATATTCCTGTTCCAAACCAAGAACACGTATGAAGCTCATGTGTGAGAGCATCTCTCTGTGGTGTGAGCACAGAGGCAATATCAAGAAGGTACTAAAAATGTCAACAAAGGCAGAACAGAAAAAGAAGAATGGCTTCAGGGTATTCATCCTTGTTAAGGACCCTGATCACTGCCACTATTCCCCTGCAGCAGGTAAATTGCCACTTACCTTATTTTGTACTATATGTTGGCAATTTGTATGTGAACTTATATTTTTCATCCACATTTTGGTTAAGTAAATTAGAATTTTAATTCTAATTTAATTCTGAAATTCCTTTAGAAGCCTTACCAAGAAGAACACTCCATTTAACATGTATCAAACACAACCATCTAAAAATAGTCCTTCTAAATTTACAGGTACTTCTGTCAGCTGCAGGACCTCTGTAGAGGTCTGTAGAGGGGTTTTGTCTCTGTGCAAAAAGGAAACTAATGCTTTTGTTTCACATCAATACCTTACTAATGGCCATATCCACAGTCCACTGAAACCAAAAGCCTGAGGGTTGCTGGGTGTGGTGGTCTCTGCATTGGGCCTCCAGCTATTAAAGTCTGAGTAATCTGTTGGAAGAATGAACATCTGAGCCCTCTGAATGCTGCTTTAATCAAGTCTTTTAATAATCAAACCATCATATTTACCACTACTTTCTAATTTCCACTTGACATCTGCACTTCTCATCACCATGACAACATAGCAATGTGACCTATCATAGACTCTTCTAAAAATTTAGAACAAAATATTTTACCAGCTTGCTAATGTTGGTCTAAACCTTTCTAAACAAAGGGAACAGCAAGGCTTCTGTTTGCCAAAAAGTGCAAATGCACAGGGCTCCAGAGTTCCTGGTAACCAGAAGTCTGCAACACTTCCAGAAAAAAATGTTAATCAATATGAATACTCTCCTGTTCAGGCAGAGAAGCAATGGCATTTCTTTTTCTTTCACTCTCTAAAATCATTGATTTTAGTATTTGAGATTGAGAGGTCTGGTATAAAAAATATTAAGAAACTACTACATTTTGGAAAATATCCATCAGTTTAAAAGATGAGCTTGCAGTGAAATGATTAATGGATTTTAAATATGATTTACCTAAAATTATGCAAGATTTAAAGACTGTGAAATAGAATATTTTCTTCCCTGAAGCTCTGTGTGCTGTGTAGATTAATCTAAAAAAAATATTCTTTTTATTTATCTAGTGATTTATATAATAACCAGAGTCAATTCTGAACAAGGAGACTGATTCCATAGATGGATTAATTACCTGCTAAAATGTATATGGTCTTCAAAACCTTGATCACTACAACCTTTCAAGCATCACCCATTCCTGGGTTTTGACACTGCCTCTAACAAGCTCCTTGGATTCCTGCCTGGGGAATCCAAGCCCCCTTCCCAGGCAGATCCTTTCCCTCCTTGTTCCTGCTCTGGCACCTGCTGGGGTTTGTATAATCCCTCTGTCACATCTGATGAACAAGAGCAATTGCAGAGTCGGGATCCTGCCCTATTTTCTGCCTTAATCACTTACTAGAAGTCTCACCTGAGAGGGGAAGAACAAGGTTATTCTCTTGTTGTTTGCATCATGTTAGACCCACATCTCCTATGTAGCTGTGGATAACAGTTGTGAGATGCTCCGTGGTTTACCAGAGAGCTCCTCAAGCCTTCTGCTTTGAGCTACACCATTTTGCATGGAGAGAGGAACTGCAAATATCACTCATTAGCTATTTCCACCTGGGTTCTTACACAGAGCTATTCTTAAAACTTGATGCTGCTGCATTCTAAAAGTCCCCATGAGGGCCACTTGAACCTGAATTTTGGATCAGATATGAAAACCTCAAGAACTTCAGGGAAGGTTAGACCTAAAACATTCCTTCAACATCCTTGAATCATCAGCCTTAGCAATACCAAGTTATGGAAAACCTCAGAGGGAGGGGAAAGGTCATAACATTTAATCTGGCAATTCACAGAATCACAGTAAAATTTAGGGTAGAGGCCACCCAGTCCAAGCTCCTACACTAAGTTTATCTACATGTCATGCAACTGCAACACCTGCACTGAGAACAAGATCCTAAGGCAAACTCAACCTATGCAGTGAAGTCTGGAGGTTTCCCAGTGGCTTCCATACTTACATGGACCAGACATCCAGTTCAGCTGTGTGGGTCCAGAGCTGAAGCATTGAACAGATGCTTGAATTGTCTGTCATTCTAGCATCAGCAGTGCTGCTCAAAGGCCCCACTGGGGAGTCCACATGAATCCTGTTTGCCACATTACTCTACTGCCTTTGAAAACCAAGCCTACACAGGTCCTAAAAAGACCTCTGCCTGGACTCACCTGCAAATATCCTTGAAATCAGTATTAAAGTATTAAACTTAGGTCAAAGGTTGGACTTGATGATCTTGCAGGTCTTTTCTGACCTTAGAGTCTATGATTCTATAATAGCGAGTAAAACAGCTTTTCTGTGCCTGTCTCAGTGGCTGCCGTGCTTTCCTGTGGGTGGAGCGAGGTATGACAGCAACTAGATTAAAAGTCATGATTCCCTTAAAATAACATTTTTGAGAGAGACAGGGTACCTGCAACAAACAGAGGAGAAAAGTGGGTAGAAATGAGTAATGTCACAGTCTGGCTACCTACAGCAAGGAACTCTGCCTGATATTAGGAAGCAGTACAGATCTGTAGGAGTCGAATGCACTGTACTTCTTTAAGAGCCTAGGAAGAAAACAAGGCTCAAGGAAGATGTTCTCACTGTCTGCCACAGCCTGATCTGAGAAGACAGAAGACATGAAAATTTCCTGTTAGATGTCAGTAAAAACTCTTTTGGCATGAGGGTGGTCCAATACTAGAACAGAGCCCAGGGATGCTGGAGAACCTCCATCCTTGGATGACCTGACTGGACACAACCCTTGGAAAAGGTAATCTGACTAGACTTCAAGCACAAGGTCAGAGTAGAAGGGACCTTAGGAGCTCCCTTTCCACCTAAAATATTTCTAAATCTGGGTTTAAAGACACACAGCATCTGTCAGGGATAAACCTTCATTCTTCGGTCACAAATTGCTTTGATCTGGTCTAGCCAATGTCCCTGCCCATGGCAGGGGAGTTGAAAAGGTGATCTTCAAGGTCCTGTCCAGTCCAAACCATTCTAGGATTCTATGATTCCTTGATGTGTTGAACACACAAGTCACTTTCAGTGTCCACACATACAAGTGGACAATCTAGACAAGGTCATGTTTTATTTTCTTTAATATGTTCTGTGGACTCAATCAAAATTAAAAAAAAAACCTGAACTTCTGCAGATAACAGTGGAATATTGATCAAGACCATTTGAAGGTTAAAAAACTAAAATTAGATTTCAAGTCTTGATTTCCAAGATCTAGACCTGGACAGCCTGATAGAGACCTCAGTAATTCCAAAACATGACTTTATCATAGTTTCCAATGGCTTTTTGTCTGAAGAATTTCTGGAGGTAATTTCTACACAGATATACCAAATTTGTTATTGGAACATTAGTACATTATGGATGAACTCCTGGGTATATTCCAATGCCCACTGCCATTTACTTGCAGAGGCGTAGGATTTTGCCTCTTTTGCATGTTACTTGTAGGTTCTTATTGGAAGTCTACAGAAAATAAATTATACTGAATATGATTAAATAGTCACATTAAATAGTTTTGAAGTCTGCTCATTTTCCATACGGGCATGCTGCAAAAATTGGATACAGAAGTAGACATCAGTTCAGAGAGGGCTGATATTCATTTCTCCCACAGCCTGTACCATGAAAAAGCCTTTACCCCTGAAAGCTTGTGGTTCCTGGTGGTCTCTCTTCAAGCTAATGAGCTGTGCCTGAGCTGATGCAGACACACAAAGCTTCATGTTCTCATCTGTTCCCATTCTAAATTAATAAAGCCTTAATTATACCAGCAGAGGAACAGAAACTATTTTTGAACAAATTAAAATACTCCATCATGTGCTTTGTGCTTTTTTCTAAGCAATTGGGTTTTTTTCCCCTCCTCATTAATGCTTTTCACTGACGATGCTAATGACTCACTCAGCAACCATGCCATTGCTTTTAGTTAATCAGTGCATTAGCAGTCACTGCCTGTGTCAAAAGGAAACCAACCTCTCTGCCCCCCATTGAGTACAATTCACACTGTGAATGTTAAGCGGTGAAAACATATGCAACAAAAGGTGTGTTGTAAGGTAGCTTTTACCAGATACTTTTCTGTTGCAATTATCACACCAAACTCATCCTGAACTATTAATATTTGTTCTCAGTAAGAATATATTCCTCATATTCCTGCATTTTCTTCTAAGCTGTAGGGAGAAACATTTACACAAATAGAAAGGAGCCAATCCCTCTATAAAATGGAAACAAAAAGTTTTCAGTTGAATAATTTATCTAAAGATTATTTAACGCATGCAAGGAAACAGGCAGCAGTAGAAACTTTTGAAGAATTATGCATTTACATGTCAGCATTGTCAAATTTTGACAGCTGGAACTAGGGATAGAGAACTTCACATAATCAGAGAACCGTAGAATCACAGAATCCCTGGGTTGGAAGAGACTTCCAAGACCATCAAGTCCAACCCATGCCCTAACACCTCAACTAAACCATGGCACCAAGTGCCATATTCAGTCTGTTTTTAAACACATCCAGGGATGGTGACTCCACCACCTCCCTGGCCAGACCATTCCAGTACTTTATCACCCTTTCCCTAAAAACTTTTTCCTAATATCCAACCTCTATTTCCCTTGGCACAGCTTAA